>NC_081568.1:8379411-8683716 GCF_022355385.1 Mustela nigripes | reverse complement strand
TTCCTGCTTCCTGCTTCCTGCTTCCTGCTTCCTGCTTCCTGCTTCCTGCTTCCTGCACCTGGCAGTGATTCTTCCCTGGCTGTTAGTTTGCCTTCATGGGTCATGTGACTCAATGACTTTGGAGAGGCTTTGAATTTAAGAGTCCATGTGTGCAAAAGAGATCAGAAATAAATCACCTGTGCTAAGAGGGTGCCTCCCATATCCGTGAAAGAAACTATACCAGGGACAAAAATTGTCAACTTCTGGCCACAAAACTAAAGACTGTTACTTTGTGTCCTCTAATTTGTAACTGTACAAGTAACCCTTTTAACAGAATACTCTGTAGCCTTCTCTTGGGGCAGAAGAGTAGGCACATACACAGAGTGGGTTCACAGAGGAGATTTTTAAAGTACTTCATTCACTCAAAAAAAAAAAAAATGTACATGTGCTTTGTCTCCAGCCAAAGGAGAACACTCATACTTTGATAGAAACTTATTTGGACTTTGAATATAAATTTTGTCTTCTACCGTGCACATTTTTAAGTCTCTTGCTTATATTAAAATACCTTTTTATCCTATGGCTGTCAAAATGAAAAGAGCTTACATAGTAAATGCATTCGTGAGGCCATTCAAAATACATATCATTGAGTGATTCCTTACAATACTGAAAACATTAATCACCCCCAGTATAACTCTGCCGCCTTTATATATACACAAATGACACTTCAATGAAACTCTCATGTGGGATAATGTATTTATGTCTGTCGCCAATCTTTTTTGGAAGCAATTCACAAGTGCTTATTATATAATATTATTATGCAACTACGCCTTCATTATGTCAAGAGATTCTCTGCAGCAAATACTGTGGTAACATTAAAATTACAGAGATGAGTAAGATGTATCCACATCTTCAAGAAACTTCGGGATGTCTGTGGGAAATGACAGATCTCCAGTTTCGGTCCTGTAATACACGCTGTGAAAATGCTAAGCACAGCTGTTCTGGGAGTTTGGGCAGGAGCGTTAATGAGCTTGGGAGGTGGGGGAGACATTCTGGAGCTAACGGCGTGAGGAAGGATGATTCCTAAGTCAGGCTCACAATGAGTTTCCCTCAAAAGGTGTGATGCACCACGGAGGAAGCACAAGTTATCTGGTATGGAAGATGCAGAAGGGGTGGGGGAGGGCAGGACGGGTGCCACCAGGGGGCGCAGAGTGTGTGTGTGTGTGTGTGTGTGTGTGTGTGTGAGAGAGAGAGAGAGAGAGAGAGAGAGAGAGACAGAGACAGAGAGTGTGGAATGGGGTTGGAATCTGGAAGCTGGCCTCTGCTTTCCCATCAGACATGCGAGGACAGTGCCACGAACCAACCTTCCCTGTTTAGAATCTCTTAACCTATGACCCCGTCCTAACCCAGTGCTTGTGTATCGGGAGGGGTGGGAGTTGGGATTCTTCTACCATCTTTGCAGCAAGACAGTCTGTGACCTCACGCTTCCTATCATTTCTCTTTCAGCTGTATTCCTTTACCGGTTTTACGAACTTCTCCTAATCCCAACCTCCTATTTTTATTACATCATTATCAAAATGTCTTGTGGCAATAAGGCCATAATTCTGGATGTCTTTTGCAGTATCCCAGGACGTTCTTAAATGGCAGTATGTGCAGGCATGATGGGAAAGATTGTACGATGAGCAGTAAACCCCAGCTGTTGTCTCTGGCTTGACAACTGTTGCTTAAGCCTTTAAAGATGTCTCCAGAAGTCCCTGTCCTCTGGGCAAAGCAGGTAAACCAGATGACAGCTGGGCCGGCCTCCACCATGGGGAGCACAGTAGGCCTTCAGTAAAGTGCAATGCTGATTTGACGTAACAGCCTTTATTATCATATACATCTGCAAGTGACAAAAATGGAAGAGTAAATACCTTTTTTACTCTTTTTAATGCAGCAACAGACATTGTAGAAAATCCCAATTTTAAAAATATTATCCATTTTTATGTCTATTTTTTGGATAGTTTAAAGTTTTTAATTCTCTTTTGCTTCGTGGTGGACACATTCCCTATTTAGTTTTTATGTTATATGTGTTAGGAAAATAACAAAACTGATTTTTAGGATGCATTGTTGATCCCTGCATTTATTTGAGGGGGAAAAAGGGATATTAGATACGACTTTTCACATGGGAGATATCTTTTACTGCATGAGACTTAGAAGGCATCTTCATTTCATCAAGCTAAAAGACAGATTGCATGAAACTGTGTTAAGTTCTGTTTCTTTCATCTTCAGAACTGATGCCACTTTTCAGAATTTCAGAAGATCAAAGAGTGCCTTTTTTTAGTTTCACCTCAAGATAATTTTCCGTTTCATTTCTTGGGTTGATTAAACGTTCAGTGTTGTGTACTGTTTTTTCCACCCACGGAGGTTTTTTAAAGTCTTAACTCAGTCACTAGTTTATGTGAGGGCAACAATATTTAGATAAACAAAAAACCTGGCAAAAATACAAACAAACAAAAAATGAAGCAACTTTTCTCATAGGAGCAGAAGTGAAATATATTAATATCCCTCCAAAAAACTCTATTCCTGCCCAAACCTGTCAACTGAATTTACAAAACCAAAGAAAAAAGAGTCACATAAAATATTGTATTTGACCTTGAATGTAGCTTCCTTTTGAGATTTGCTTCTCTTGTAAGTGGACTGACCATGCCAGTTGAAGGTGATTTAGTGATGCCTGTGACTATGGGGCTTGAATATCAACTCCATGCAGAACAACGCAGGCCATTTCAAAGGCGATTTGTGAGTGCCCTGAAGGATCCGCTCAGTGCGAGAGTGTGTGTGTGTGTGTGTGTGTGTGTGTGTGTGTGCACGTGCGCGCACACACGTGTGGCTTCTGTTTGTGCGGCCGCAGACCTGATGGCTTTGTGGAAATAGGACACACACTAGCTATGTTGAGTAAAATATGATATACTAAAATATTCTGATCAATTGAAGAAAATTGAAATAATGAGAAATTAAATATAGCAGTGGACTTAATCTGTGATTTGTCACACAAAAATAATTTGTGAATGGCTTGGAAGGATTACTTTTAAATGGCATGTCTATTGAAAATACATTTTAATTTCTCAGGATTTTTTTGCATACTCTTTTTAAAAAATATTTTATTTATTTATTTGACAGACAGAGATCACAAGTAGGCAGAGAGGCAGGCAGAGAGAGAGAGGAGGAAGAAGCAGGCTCCCCGCCAAGCAGAGAGCCCAATGCGGGACTCGATCCCAGGACCCCGAGATCATAACCTGAGCTGAATGAAGGCAGAGGCTTTAACCCACTAAGCCACCCAGGCACCCCTATTTTGTATATTCCTAAAAATATGGTTTATCACAGAGAATCACGGTGTAAGTATTTAACTGTATTGGACAGATGCTTATCAAGCATCAACCATGGACTTGGCTTTGTTCCAGGTATTTGGAAATAGACACAGTTTCTGTTCTGCTGGAGCTCACATTATAGTCTGGGGAAAGCGACATTAAACAAAGAAATACAGGTAGAGAGAATGTTCTGAAGGAAGTAAACTGGGATCAGGAGATTGAGAACGAAGAAGTTTGCTACTTCTCACAGGGTGGTGGGGGAAAGCCTTTCCGTGGAAGTGACATTTGAATAGAGACCCAAATAGGAGGTGGTATCATCCAACAGGTGTCTGGGGAAGAGTCTTAGAGCTGGAGGGAGAGGGAGTGCAAGAGTCCTGAGGCACAAACCTGACTGGTAGATCTGAACTAGTTTATTGAAGGTGGAACCCATAGGATTTGCCGATGACATGAATTTGGGGTTTTTGAAAAAGGGAGAAGGCAAGATGTTAGCACTGGGGTGGGTTTTGTCCTGAGTGGCTGAGAAGAGCAAGAGTTCTGCTTGCTGAGATGGGAAATTCCAGGAGATCTGCAGGTTGGAAGGCAGGGACAGCAGACATGTGGAAGCTGTTTAGGGCTTGTCCATTTTGAGATGCCACTTTGTATCTAAGTGGAGGTGTGAAATTGGAGCTCGGGGGGTAGGTTGGCTGGGGAGAAAAAACGTGGTGAGTCATCAGCATGTCAATCCCAACAGACTCGAGACTCTCTTGACAAGCAAGAGAGGATGTGCCAGAGCCAGTTCTCAGCTTGTAAAAGTTTTGAGAAGAGAATCCAACCAAGAAAACCCCGAGGAGGTGTCCAGAGTGAAGGAGGAGACCTAGGAGAGTGCTGTGTTCTGGAAGGCAAGAGAAAAAAGTAGCTAAGGGAGGAGGAAGTAATCCTAAGTGCCACATGCTGCTGGCAAGACCAGTATGATGAGAACCAAGGATCGACCTTTTGAATTTTTTGTTTGTTTGTTTGTTTCTTTCTTTTTTAATTATAAAATATCAACCGTTTGATTTTGCAGCATGGGTTATGGAGGGGAGAGAGCATGAGGTGCTAAAACTCCCATTTCTTGGATTCACCAAAATCTAGGTGAGGAGCACAGACATCAAGTGATTATAAAATTCAGAAACGCAGTAGAGTGTGCTGTTGAGAGCATGTGAGCCCCCTTAGTGCCGTCCTCAGCTCATCTGGGTCCTGGCTGGCATGACCTTGGACTAGTCATTTCACCTCTTTGTGATTCATTTTGGTCAGATATAAAATGAGGATAATAATAGCCCTTCATTATGATCACTTAGAGGATTTCCACGTGGAATAATTAAGTTAATATATGCAAAACACTTAGAACAGTGCCTGGCATCATATAGGTGTTTGCTGTAATGATTGATGCTGTTATCCTCATGGACATTTCTAGGAATTCTGCTCTAAATGAGGGCAAAGAAAAGAAAATGGGACAGTATCTACAAGGAGGCATGGGGTCAAGAGGGTTTGTATGTCTGTGTGTATATATTTTCTTGCTGTGTTTTATTGCAAGGAAGATATTTTACAGCACTTTTTAAAAAAAGATTTTATATATTTATTTGACAGAGAGGTCACAAGTAGGCAGAGGGGCAGGCAGAGAGAGAGAGAGCAGGGGAAGCAAGCTTCTTGCTGAGCAGAGAACCCAATGTGGGCCTCGATCCCACGACCCTGGGATCATGACCTGAGCCAAAGGCAGAGGCTTAACCCACTGAGCGCCCCCCAGGCGCCCCTTACAGCATATTTTAATGTTGGTGGGAATACCCCCAGAAACAGGATTAAAAGGTATGGTCCTTGCATCAGGGAGAAGGGATGGGTTTAGTGGAATAAAAGGAAACTGGGACACTTTATCCATTTTATTGGAAGAAATGGCTGAGCAGATGAGTACAGATGTAGTAGGGTTGGAAAATCTGTTGAAGAGAGGGAGACTGCTTTTGTTCTCTCACTGAGAAAAAACCCAGGAAGCTGGCTGATCAAGGAGCAGGGCAGGTGCATGAACTGGAGAACAGATGGGGAAAAGAGGAAAAGTTCAGAAGCTGTGTATTTTCATTGCTCAGCTACAAAAACCCATTACTCCCTGAATTTTCTGTGTTTGCTATAAATGTATATCTTCATATATTTGCATATTAAAAATACTTTTAAATGAAAATAGCATCAATTCTAATTTCTCAGTCACTCTGAGGTTGTGCTACCAATGAGAATTATAGAATAAAAACTGTCTTGATATCCATTTTTGTGATGAAAGCAAAATGCAAAACAAATTCAACAGTATATAATTATTCATAAATTAATATTTTAGAATCATGAGTATAAAATAATTTAAGGACGCCACTAACCTCTAAATTGCATCGTCCTTAAATTAGTAAAGTGATAGCGGAAAACTATACTCCTCCATTAAAGAGATTGCCGCATGGGATCGTCCCTTTATCTACTCTACTTTTTAATAGTTCAATGTGGTATAAAGAGGACCATAATTTTGAAAACATGAAACTCATTCCCAGTGAGCATCAGCTACTGGAGATGGCTGTTTTTACTCAGGGTTCTCATTGTGACCGCAACTGAGAAACTGGGAAATTAGAATTAATAGTTATTTGTGTTAATCCTTTAAAATATGTACTCTCTAGTTAAATCTAAATTTCAGATAAGCAGTGATCTGTGCAATACTTTGGACATACTTACACTAGAAATCAATCCGTTGTTTATCTGAAATTCACATTTTTTAACAATTTTATTTATTTATTTGACAGATGGAGATCACAAGTAGGTAGAGAGACAGGCAGAGAGAGGAGGAAGCAGGCTCCCCACTAAGCAGAGAGCCCGATGGGGGGCTCGATCCCAGGACCCTGGGGTCATGACCTGAGCCAAAGGCAAAGGCTTTAACCCACTGAGCCACCCAGGCGCCCCTGAAATTCACGTTTAACTGTGTGTCCTGTCCTGCATTTATCTAGCAGCCTTGCAAGGCACACACTGGTAGCCTCCTCCCCCAGGATGGCCAAGTCATTTGTTTCTTAAGGTGGGGGAAGAACGAGGGGAAATCATTGCTTAGCTTTAAGTGTCAACCCGACATTTAAAAATAGTTGGTGGGTTTGCATATGCCAGCAAGACTCCTCGCTTTTAAAAAGCCAGGCTGTGATATAGGTGGGCAAAGACCCATGGGGTCCCCACACCACAGCTTGGAGATGAACCAGAGAGCAGGCAGGAATCCAGAGAGAACCCAAGAGCAGATTTCGTGAATTTTCAAAAGAAATGTAAAGATGGAACAAGAATCAGAGAGTCGAGAGATTCAGACGGGATGAGTTTGGGGTTTGCTTGCTGTTTGCTCCCCCCGTAACCCCCTCCCCGAGCTTCAGCCAGGGCGGTAGGAGACATGAAAACCCCAGGAAGGGGTTGGTGACTGTTCCCATGTGGAATTCTGGGGGGGACCCAAGCCGCAGTGTAAGAAAGCAGCACGGCAGCAGGAGACTTCCGCTTGCCCTCAGCCTTTGGGACTTCAGATGTTTCCACAGCATTCCTGCAGAAGGGCCCAGAGGGTCAGAGGCTCGGAAGAGGGTCTCAGGACCAGAAAGGCTGAGAGGGGTGTGGACCTTATTGCTCGGGCCTTGGACTGCCCTTGACCTGAGCACTATGGCACACGGGGCTTGCCGATGACCCCGGTTCTGCTTGGGGAAAAGATGCTCTCAACAACAGAGCGTTTTCCTCCTGGGGACAGAGTCGACTCTAACAGGAAAAGCACTAGACTCTGAACAAAATGGAAGAAAGTTTCAGGCCCAGCAGACGCAGCTCTGGGACAAATGGGAGCTGGTACAGAGGGAAAAGGGGTCACGTGTCTGCACCCAGGATCAGCAGTGTGTAGATTTCAGCCTGCCGCGGTGGCAAGTCACAAGGGCAAAGGAGCTGTGAATCCCAGGAGCTAACAGGACATGGTCAGTCTCCACGGAGGAGGTGGGCGAACTTGGTCCTATTGGTGTTTTGAAATGGAGATGAAATTCACTTACCAAATCCTCCAAGTCTGTGAAAAAGGCAGGTCGTCCAGGGTAGTGAGGGAGGATTTCAGTGTGTGTGTGTGTGTGTGTGTGTGTGTACGCGCACGCGTGTGTGTCACAAGGTAGGAGAGGTGTGAGAGGGACCCGGCTGGGACCAACAGGGGAAAGTCCGAAAGAGAGAGAGAGGACAGGGGAGTCTGGGCCCCGTGGATGCTTTCCACATGGAAGAACAGTGGGCTTTGCTTGTGGAAGTACAGGCTGACTCCTCAGGCATTAAGAGCGAGGACTGACAGAATCAGAACCGAGTTGTAGGAAGATTACAGTGATTAGAACGTGTAGGACGGAGTGAAGGGATGAATCCGTGAGCTGTCACAAAAGATGACTTCGGGGTTTTAAACCTGAGAAAACAATGTTATAAATAGAAGCAATGAAGGCAGAAGGAGAAATTAAGTTTGAGGGGAAGAGAAGGATTCACTTTAGAGGTGTCAGATATGATGTAGCAATTCAGTCAATCAACAAAGATGTTTTGAACACCTCCTGGGCACCGGGCCTGGCTCAGTGCCGGGGTTACAGCGAACAAGGCAGTGAAAGCATTCGGACTCCTCCGGAGCAGGAGCCTCAGGAGGACTTAGTTTGATGGAGTTTGGTCCAGCCTCTCCCCAGCACAGGTCGTAAGCGCATTGGAAGGGCTCAAGTATTTGTTAATAAAGAGCGTTACGAACATACGTGTACATCCAAATGGAAAAGTCTAAGCAATTGTTGATGCTGGGATCAGCGTCAATATTGATTCCTTTTGATTATTTCTGTCTTGAATGAAGCTATATTTATTTTTCAAAATAAGAGTGAAACCAACACCTCTTTTTATAAAAGAAACAGACTTCACATCACACGTCACCACTGATTTTAAGTTTGTGCTGAAAAGATCCCGGGGACAAGAGAGCCTGCTTTCCCTAAATCAGCATTAGCAAAGTGCAAACCACAGGTCAGGTCCAGCCTACAACCTGTTTTTTAAAAAAAGGTTTAAATAAAGTTTTATTGTAACACAGCCCCATTCATTCGTGCATGTATTGCTGTCAGCTACTCTTATACCCCAGAGGAAGGAGTAATTGTGAGAGACTGTCTTGCAAAGCCTAAGGTGCTTATGGTCCGGCACTCTAAAGAAAGTTGGCCGACCCCTGCTTCTAAACCAGTATGTGGTAAGTCAGCAGTAGGTTTGTAAACTCAGTAGACTGACAGCTTTCTTTAAAAAAAAAAAAAAAAAAAAAAAAAAAAAAGGAAATGTGATTGTAATCTAAGCAGAGGGTAATGTTGCTTAGACATACAATTTAAAACGCTAATTACACATCTGTACAGTAATTAAAACAAGGCTTTTAATAGGCGGCGCTCTGCATCTAGTGTAATGAATGTACTTAAGAGGAATACATTTTCTTTATTCTGAAAAGTCTTTTATAATTCACATTTTTTTTATATAAGCAAATCAAACTACTCATGTCTTATATGGAATCACATTGGTTTTTTTGGTTATTTTCCCCCTAGACAATTGTTTAGTAGGCGAACAGTAGTTTAAAATGAGCATAAAACCATCCTCTTAAATAATGAATTAATATAATACAAATTGTTGTCAGTAAGAACAAACTTAAAAACACAGACATTATGCAACTAGTTGAGCTTTCCTCAGCCTCTTGGCCCCTTTTTATTTATTTATTTATTTATTTATTTATTTATTATTTATTTGTGGCAATACCTCTGTTCCAAAAGTGGGCCTCACATGGTCTGTCTCGTGCTGGGAATAAGAGGGCTCCCCCCTCCAGCAGGTTGCCCCCACCAGTTGGCCTCTTCCCTTTGTGTTCCCTGCCCATGAACACACACGTGCACACACAGGCACACACAGACATGGCCCTTTGTGGTTTGGGTGTGATGGGGGGTAGAGGCCTCTGATCTCTCACTTCATTACTGACGCGAAAGCAGGGAGAACAAGGCAGGAAAACACTGCGTGTAGGATGTGCAAAGAATTCCTCTAGCCGTGAAGACTCATTTGATCCAGGGCCCCGATAGAGGGCTCCGGAAGGCAGTTCAGAAAAGGGGCTTCGAGATCCCACTTTGAACAAAGTGGCCTCATTTAACTACCCTGTGGCCGCCTCCAGGGGACCGCGGTCGCGCCCATGCACATGTCCCAGCCACTGGTCAAAGCTCTGCTTCTAGGCTTCAGAGGTGAGCCCACACTCAGACCGTGAGCCCCCTCCTGGAGTAGCACTCGAAAGGGAAACGCATCCCCAGTGAAGGTGGCAGTCTTCGCTTTCAAGGCTGAGTGCGGGAGCGGTCACTAAGGACAGAAGACCGGACAGTATGAACTGAAGATCAGACTTGGTTCTCCATGCCTTTCCTTTGCCACAATGCAAGCCAGAACCTTTGAGATATTTTAGCATTTGACTCAGCAACAAGGTAAACGTTCAAGGCACCCCCAGCCCTGTGTTTGCGGTGGATGTAAAACATACCCACCCATTCTAAAGGGAGCCGGGCCTTGCCTTCCAGGGCCCAAGGTGAACTGTACATTCCCAAAAGATAGCAGATCAAGAAAGCTAAATTCCTTCTGTTTCCAAGGCAACTGAATGACAAATAGCTTGAGTCTTAATCCAACAGATGAGATGATGATTCTGGTACATTTTCAATTAGAAAATGACGCTGGGAAAACAGACCTTCCTGAATCCGCCCCATGCTGGCTCAAGGAGCCCATTTTCCTAATAGCCCTCCGAAAAGATGCCCTAACATCACTGATGGAACATTGACTCAGCCTCTGATCTGTTGCAGAAAAGGAGGGCAGAAAAAAATAGAGAATATGATAACTGTACGCGTTGCATTCTCACCCTCATTTTATGAGACTGGTTGCAATGTCCCAGTGCCTTTCCTCATCAGTCTGTAAGCTCTTGAGAAAATATGCTGCTGGGGAAAGAGGAGACCGGGGGATGAGAACGGTTCCAGGTCAGACATTTCCAACCAGCCTTGAAGGGTGAGTAGATGGAGCCGGCGAGCGGAGGGACAGTAGTCCCAGCAGACACGGAGTGAGGGAGCTGTCGGGGGCGGCGGCCAAGCGCTGCTTCGAGGAGGGCTGCCCATGGCGTGGCCGTGACAGGCAAGGACTGGGAAGCTGGAGGACAGTGCCGAGGTTGGGGAGATCCTCATTCTGGGGAATACGGACGTTAGCTTGCAGGCAGGGTGATCGCAGCCACACTGTAGAAGTAGAAATCCAGCAGCGTGGAGGAGGAGGAGGAGGTGAGGCCGAGAGCCCATTCTTTAGTCCGCACGCACCTGTCGATGGAGGACTGTCATGTGTCCACGCTCCCCTCCAGCTGTCGCGCGCATCCATTCATCCGCGGCCGGCCGCACCTCCGTGTCAGCTCACACACACACACCCGCGCCTGTGCCCCTGTGACAGCCTCCTAGCCACACTTCGGGCGCAGTCCCTTCTCCCCGTTCTTCTCCCAGCAGATGGAATGTTCCTTTTTCTGTTACGGAGGTCAGCATGCCCCTCCCCCACGCAGACCATCGTCGTCTGCCCTTACCTTTAAGATCAGGCCTGACATCGTCCCCATAACGCCCCGTCGGACTGCGGGTTTGTTCGCCTGCCCGCCTCCCTTCTCGCCCCGGTGTCAGGTACTCCTGCCTCCTGTGCATTGGGGGGCAGCCCCAGTGGCCTTTTCTCAGTGCCCTGACTGGGCCAGCAGGTGTCTACCCAACGGCCTTCCCACGTGTGCAGTAGGTGACATGCGGACACACATGAGAAGGGTTAGCCTGAGAGCTGGAGCCGCCACCCTCGACTCCAGAAGGAAGGAGGGAGCACAGGAGGGAGACGGGGGACCAGCACAGGTGCCAGAGACTAGATGCCGTCATCACACTCCTGGCTCTACTCCTCCCTTGCTGCGTGATCCCGGCGCATCTACGCAAATGCCGAATGTTCCAGGTGCCTCCTCTGTCCGGTAGAGATGATAACACTGGGACCCGCCCCATTGAGCCATCATGAAGATGAAAGGAAGTGATGTTCGAAACGGGCTTAGGACAATGCCTTGTCTGTAGCAAGAGCTGCGTCCGTGTGTTAAATCAGCTCTGAGAGGGAGCAAAGATGTGAGGGAAGGAGGCGGCCAGGGCAGGCAAACCCGGAACCGGAGAGGCTTGTGGGACTGCCGACGGCGGCTCAGTGCGCAGAATGCGGAGGCTCATTCATTCGTTCATTCATTCGCTTGACAAACACATAGTTCCCGCATACTGCAAGGAACTAGGGAGACGGGGGTCCCCAACTCAAGCTCAGTTCTAATCCTCACCATTTGGGCTGATGGGAAATGCAGACGGAGAGATTGGTTGGATGCATGAAACATGTTGAAAAAGAGGATCTGATTTCTGACCTCAGTGGACAAGAGGCAACAAGTGCACCTTCCAAGACCCTAATGGTTGAAGGACGGGGGTGGGGGAAGGGGGGAGAAGGCAGGGTTGGAAGAAAGGGGGAGTGAGGGGTAGTGTTAGAGCTGAGACCCCTGCCCCTCCCTTGCAAGGAACCCTCCCTCCCGTTGCTACTTCTTGCCACTGTTCTCGTTGTAAGTAAATATCCCTTCCAGAAGCCCAGTCTTGTATTTGCAGTTTCATATTTTTTTATAGCAGGACCCAAAATTATTATATAAGTTTAGATCCACAAAATCCTCAATTTATCTGGGGATGGGAAGCACTGCTGAGCATCCTTGAGGGACTCGAGAGGGAAGACAAGCCTGTGTGGCAAGGAGTGGGGTGTGCGCGGGGAAGCTGACCGTGTCTGTGTGTGCACGTGCCCGTGGGAGAAAGACCAATTCAAAAAAAAAAAAAAAATCCAAAATTGCCCATTCAGCATTTCACAAAGTATTTTAATAAAGTATTAATCCTCAATGACCAGTAGATCAGGTACCATTATCTCTATTATCTCCTTCAGTCCTGCCAACAACAATCAAAAAGAGTAATTTTATCCTCATTTTCACCTTTTTGAGGAAGCTCCACAGTTTTCCAGAGTGGTAGCACCAGCTTGAGTTCCCACCAACAGTGTAGGAGGGTTCCCCTTTCTCCACAATCTCATCCACATCTGTCCTTTCCTGACTTGTTAATTTTAGCCATTCTGACTGGTGTGAGGTGATGTCTCACTGTGGTTTTGATTTGTATTTCCCTGATGCTGAGTGATGCTGAAGACTTTTTCATGTAGTATTACACTAAGTGAAGTAAGTCAATCAGAGAAAGACAATTATCATATGATCTCACTGATAAGTGGGAACTTGAGAAATAAGACAGAGGATCAGAGGGGAAGAGAGGAAAAAATGAAGCAAGATGAAACCAGAGAGGGAGACATACCATGAGAGACTCTTAATCTCAGGAAACAAACTGAGGGTTGTTGGAGGGGAGGGGGTCGGAGGGATGGGTTGGCTGGGTGATGGACTTTGGAGGGGGGTATGTGCTATGGTGAGTGCTGTGAGTTGTGTAAGACTGATGAGTCACAGACCTGTACCCCTGAAACACATCATCTATTATATGTTAATTAAAAAATTAAAAATTAAAAAAAATTTTAAAATAGGCTTTCTGTTAGAGGATTTTGCCCAAAGAACGTAAGGCTGACAGAGCTGTTCTGAGAACATTTACGGTAGGCTGGGCTAAGCTACAGTAGTGTAGTAGGTAAGGTGTATTGAACGTATTTTCAGTTTACAGGACTTTCAATTTATGATGGGTTTATCACAACGTAACCCCACCGTGAGGAGACCTGTAGTCTCTTTACCCACACCAGTCCCAGTTTATATCCCTAATACCAGACTAAAGTTCAGATCAGCTGTATTTTTGAAAACCTGCTGAATACCAGACACTATACTAAGCATTGCATGGAAAAGAAAGGAAGTTTCTGGAACATTCCAATGGCTTCAAGATGTTCACCGTCTTAAAGAAAAAAGACACAAAGGAAACAGTAATCTGCACCACCCACTGAAGATAGAGTGATGAAGACAGCGCATTCAACCAGGACTCAAAGCAGCCATCGCTGTGGGTGTGGACACTCGAAGACGACTCACTGGGGCAGAGAAGGGGGGGTAGGGGTTTGCATCGAGAACAGCCTTCCTGACTCCTTTCTATATCGTTGCTAGCTGATGCCTTATGGAACAGGTAGCATAAGCTGGACGAGTTTACCTCCTGCATTTGCCCAGATTTTCCACCTGCTGCTATCAATAGCTCGAAGCGGCTTCACAGAGCTGGGATGCAGAGACCACATTCGTGCTGGCCTGGTGACTCTGTAGCATGGTGTCTTCTTCAATGTCTGTAGGGAGCAGGTGGAAAAATCACTGAGCACCTGGGGAACATTTGCTTTCCTCTGCAGCCTTTCTCTGAGTATCCTGAAGCCGTGAGCTTTTGCCCACATTCAGTGTTTATAGTGTTTATAGTGTTTACAGTGTTTATATCGCGTGCCTCTAGCATTGCCCTCTAGGAGTCCGTGCACCTCCCTTTCTCTCCCATGGCCCCATATAGATACGTAGCACAAGCAGGGGCTATGGGGTATATGAAAACAATGCCTTCTGTTGAAACAAGCAAACGTACCTCCAAGATTTTAACCAAGGGGAGCCCAGGGGTGCTTTCTCCAGGGGAAGAACAGCCATCTCCAGGGAGTGGTTTTCCCTCTGATTAGGGCTGACAGTCATCCCCAGCTGCTAGGATCCACCACTTACTCTGAGAAATATGACCCCGTCCCTTCACTCTCTCAGGGTAGAGGAGATGAGCCAGTCTTTGGGAAAGATATTTTCCCAAAAGGACGGAGAACAGATACCAATTAATTACAAAGCCAAAGCCAGTCAAGCAAGCCAAGGAAAGTCAATTTCATGTAGATTTCTGATTCAACAATGATCAAATTTGCCATACAAGTCCCAGCTACAAATTCTCCAAGGATCCAGCTCCCACATTCTGACTTAGAATATTCCCTGCCCTCCTCTGATTTGACCAGTTTGCCTGGGGACACATTCTGTCATTCACGTTGAAGCCAAGACAATAGAACATAACAGGTCAGTAAGCGGTCAGCGTGTTCCAGGAGAAGTGTCATTTCCATAGGGAGATGATAGAAAAATCTAGGACAGTTGAGTTTCCAAAACAGAATCTTTGCTTTTTCCCTCGGGTACAAGGGAGGCAGAAGAGGGTAAGGCTTCCAAGGGACATGGATGGGATTTTAATATTAAAAATGTACACTTTAGGATTAAACGTGTTTTCACCCACTCGCTGTTCTTCTGCAAACTGCCCTTTATTATAGTGCTGAGCAAAGAGTAAGGGTTTAGAAGTATCATTTCTTCTGTCTCAATGACTCTTAGGGGAAAAGAAATGCTTTATATTTTTTGAGGTGTTGAAGAAGAACAAAAAAAGGGGAAGATCATAAATTTGAGGGATTCCTTTAAAAATGGGCTGCTTGTGGTGCTTCGTGTTAGATTTTTAAAAATGATACAAACCCTCCGTGGTCCATAGTCCCCACATAACCTTGGAACCACACGCTTAGGAATCTGTTGTGTTTTCTTTGGCCGCTCTGGTTGAGAGGGCCAAAGCGGTTTCTGTTTGCTGGACCCTCGCTAAAGGAGCAGGTATGGGAGGTCCGTATACTAAGATGTGAGTTCCTGTTGAGTGTCATCTTCTCCTGGCCCACCAGCATCTTTTTCTCCCTGTGACCTCACGGTGACACATGGTTGCTGACCCTCCTCTCTGAGGACAGCGTCCCTTTCTGCTGTCCATCTCCAGGCCTGCTCCTTGTGAGGATGGGACAGGGGTCGGGCATCTCAAAAGAGGGGCTGCCCAGCAGAGAGCAGGGTAGGGCGAAGAATGCCAGATAAAATTCTGGACATCCAGGCATATTTGAATTTCAGGTACACAATGGACCCACCATGCTTCCTTGGTTTATGTGGAGTAAAAAAACCAAAAACTCATGTTCTGTCTCCATTCTGCTACTTGAAGCTTGCCTTTATTTTCTCCCACTGCAGAATGGGGATGACGGGATCAAGGTCTTAGCCTGTTGAGACCAAATACGTTAGAAGAGCTTGGAATATGCTTGCAAATGCTAAATGCACAAGCAGTAGCAAGGCTTTCCTAAGTCGAATAATGAAATGGTACCTTTAGACAAGTTGATGCAGAAAAGTCCAAACCCTGGGAACCGGTGGGTAAACAGAATGCAGTTGGCCCTTGAACAACCTGGGTTTGAGCTGCGCACATCCACTTTTAGGCAGATTTTTTTTTTTTCGATAAACAGAGTATGGGACTATAAGTGTATTTTCCTTGTGATTTTCTCAATAACATTTTCTCTGGCTTCCTTTATTGTGAGACTACAGTATGTGACACATATAACTTACAAAATAAGTGTTAATTGATTGTTTATGTGACGGGTAAGACTTCTAGTCAGCAATAGGCTATTAGCAGTTAAGTTTCTGGTGAAGTCAGAACTTAGGCATGGGTTTCCAACGGTGGAGGTTGGCGCCCCTAGCCCCAACATTGTTCAGGGTCCAACTCTAGATAATCAGTTCAGAAAAGAGACAAGTAGAAAGAGACTTAAAAGAGTTGGTGGGGAGCTGGCTTACATGTGTTGCTATCATTTTGTTCACTAATAGAACAATTCACTGAGAAGACTCTCAACTCATACCCAGGGTTAGCATGTATATGTTTGTACTGTATGAGTTCCTGTGCCATCGTGAGAGGAAGATGACCCAAGTAAATGCATTTACCACGTGGATTCTAGTAAGTGACCAAACACCAGGCACTGTTCTCAAGGGTTAACCAGATGCAACTCATCGTAATTCTCACCAAACACTGTGAAGTGGATCAGTGGATCATGAGCTCCATTTTGCAGCTAAGAAAACTGAGACCCAGATGCACGTATAACCCACTGAGCATCATCTAGACCATGGGATGAAGCTTGGGTTCAAGTTAATAGTCCGTGCCGTGAAGCACACCTTCAGTGCTAACTGTCCCTGTGGCGCCTAAGCAAGGGAGAAGTTCCTTTTAAGGAACATGTTTGTAGATACGACTGCCAGAAACCAGGATCACAGAATTAATACGACTAGTTCAATGAGAGACAAAACTCAATGAGTGATAATCCAATTACTTAGACATTTTTTTTTTTTTAAGCAAAGCATGAAGGGTTTAGGAGAAAAGGAATTTTACTTTCCAGACATACACATTAATTTCCAAGCTACAGTGTCTAATTGTGAAGCAAAAGACAGCTATCCATTTCCTGAGGATTTCATTATAATGTAAAAATTGTCACACGTGTGGCAAGGCATGACGTCTTGATGACTGGGGGTGATAACAGGGGCCTAGATCCTTATGTAAAATTTGTGGGCTTTGAAATGCTGTGTCATGGGGTGCCTGGGTGGCTTAGTGGGTTAAGCCTCTGCCTTTGACTAGGGTCATGATCTCAGGGTTCTTGGACCAAGCCCCATGTTGGGCTTTCTGCTCGGTGGGGAGTCGGCTTCCTATTCTCTCTCTGCCTGCCTTTCTGCCTGCTTGTGATCTCTGTCAAATGAATAAATAAAAATCTTTAAAAAAAAAAAAAAAGAGAAAGAAAGAAAGAAAAAAGAAATGCAGTGTCACTTGGAGAAAGTGAAGACAGGGAACACTATAGGGCTGTGCCCATTGCCGAGGCACTTGATTAGCTAACTTGTCCAGTGGGTAAGGCACTAATTGGTATTGTTAACATGAGGACAGTGGAGTTTTCATTTACTCTCAATTATCACCGTGAATCTTGAGGTGAGAATAACTAAAAATGTGATCCTTGGGACATTTTTAGATGACAGCAGGTGGAATAAATTTCTGCATCCGGGGGTGAACTCCAGACTCATGCCCACTTGGGCCTGTCATTTCCTTGCCCCTGCCCCTCCCACTCACACCCCCCGGGACTGAGGTCCTTAAACCCCTTGGTCTCCCTCCCTTCCCTTACGTGCCTAACAGTGACAGGAGATCGCAGGTCTTCTGTCTAGAGGAGTCACATCTATCTGTATTTACTGCACAATTGAAAAGTGCTTAACCGCTTAATTTAATATATTCATGAAGAATTACTTTTAGAGTCATAATAACAAACCCATTACCTATTGATACAAATATTTCATTTAAGATAACTATTTTGATGGTAGCTACAGTCGTGAGCTTAGCAAAAATACCAACATATCCAATCACTGTGTCCTAAACCTGAAACTAACAAAGCTGTGTGTCAAATAGACTTCAATTAAAATTAATAAAATAACTGTCTTTCCAAATACAGCATTCTTTTATAACTTTGCAGATCTCTCCTGTCTAGCTTAATGGAGGACAACTGTGTTCTTTTATCTGCTTCTTTGTTCAGCCTGTCGTAAAATATTTTCTTTGAAGTCTATGAAGAAAATCTGACCTTATGCACATTCGTTCTTGGACAAGAAAGGAGGAGTATTTTCATAGCTTTTTGGGTAATTGTGCATCTTTTTTTATATGACACAAAACTAAGCTGTAGATTTGTAAAGCTTCGTTGAAATAAACAACTTAAAAACATAGCAGCAAACTTTCTGAGGTTTGGGTCTTAAAATCAGTCGCTTGGTCTTGAATAGATTTTGAATGCTTTGAAGAGATCTTTTACCCTTGGGTGATATCGGCAAACATTGTGCAGAGTTACACAGATTTTCTACATGTTGATGTATTTCATTATATGTTATATCTTTATATTCACTCTATAAAGTCAGATTTGTCATTGTTACCAACAATCTCATCAGAAGGTCTTCAAGTACTGAGAGATTTTTAAATGTAGGCTTTCCCATCTTCTCACGCTTTTCACGAAAGTTGAAACTAGCCCTGGCAGCACATTTTGTCAGTCATTTTCCTGAGAGTGAGAAGTTCACTTTGCCCACCATTGTCCTTAAGAAAATGCCTGCAAATCCCCAAGCCTAAATGACCATAGTTTGTCCGTCTTTTCTTTTGACAGTGGGGAAGAGAAAGAGAGAGAGAGCACAAGCCAGGCTGGGGGAAGTATGCGGGGAGAGAGGCAGAGGCAGAGGGGGAAGCAGGCTCCCTGTTGAGCGAGGAGGAGTCCGATGCAGGACTTGATCCCAGGACCCTGGGATCACAACCTGAGCTGAAGGCAGACGCTAAACCGACGGAGCTGCCAGGCGCCCCTCTCTGTCAGTCTCTCAAGTAAAATTAGTGCCGCCTGAAAAGGCAGGTAGTTCATTTCACAACTCAACACGCACGTGAGTACTCTTCCCTCTTCTAGGAGAAGCCTGGAAGACAGAAGTGCTTTATGTGTGTTTGCATTTTATCACCCAGAATATTAAAAAGATGTGCAATCAAGGGCCAAGCTTTAATAAAATTAATATTTTTTACTGCTGTGTCAAGGACATTCTTAATTGGAACTGGCCTTTTTTTTTTTTTTTAAAGGGTGGGTGTGTGACAGTGCAGCGTGTACTGGCCAGAGAGCAGTTTGATCTCGCTGTCTCACTCCCTTCTAAGATGCCAGCAGTTCCAGCCACAACTTCTGTGCCCACATCAACAAAATTGAAAGCGCACATAACATCTTAGTATCATTATAAAAAGCATCTTAGCCATGCAGATGTCCAGAAGGAGTCTGGGGGTTCCTGGACCAAACTTTAAGAACTTGTGCTCTAGATTACCCCTGGTCTGTGCCATTCCATGACTGCTTTGGGTACAAGGAGAATTTTATAGAACAACTGACAACACTGCCTATATATATATATATATATATATATATATATATATATATATATATATATGCACACACACACCACCCATTTCTTGGATCGTGGTGTTTACTTTGCTTAATGCTTAAAGAAAATGGCAGTTTACATTCTGCTTACAGTTTACGGAATTCCTACGAATAGCAAGGAGTTGTTTGAACCATTGGCTATTTTTCCATTCAGCTGTATTCTACATGTTAAGAGTAAATACAAACTTGGAAATGTTTTCAGAACTTAATTTTTATTTGTACACAGCGTGATCTATAATTTTAATTTCTTCGAGCAATGGTAATACTTTATTGCATTATAAAATAAATAGTTCTAAATGTGCAGCCAAGCATGTTAGATTTGTTTATGAGTCATTTTATTTTAAATAACACATTGGATAAATTAGATAAAAATAAGGTCCTTTGGGACGTTTTGTAAACATGGTCTCGTCTAAAAGAAAATGAATTATTTTACGCAAGTTTCTCTTTTCATAGAGTGTGCCTAAGCGATATCTTGAACTCTGCAGAGGAGCCCACAGGAATGGGGCGGGAGCCAACGGTGTGACCTTGTCCCAGTCTGGAAAGGTGTGAGGACAGGTCCTTCAGAGGAAATGACTGGAGTGGTTATGAACTTGGGTTTTAGGGTGACGGACGTTTTGGTTTGTGCTGCTGTTTATTATCTGGGTGATGTTGGACTCAGTTCTCCATTTTTTTAAGGCTTGTTTTCACAGCGTTAACATGGGCTAATCCCTGTATGAACCCCCAACTCTAGATGACTCCATAGCTACTCTGAGCATTCAGTGTCTAGGGGGCTAATAAGAGTTTTGGCCCCTTAGCAGGCACTTAGCTTATGAGTTTGCTCAGGCTGCCAATGCTAAGGACCACAAACTGAGTGGCTTATCCGATGGAAATACACTGACTGACTCACAGTTCTGGAAGCTGGAAGTCTGCAGTCAAGGTGTTGACAAGGTCACGCTCCTCCTGAAGGTGCTCAGCAAGGATCTGCGGCAGGTGTCTCAAGGAGTTCTGGTGGTTCCTTGGCTTGTGACAGCAAACCCCAAATTGCACGCGACATTCTTTCCCTGAACTGCCCCATTATTAGAAGGACCCCAGGCATATTGGGTGAGGGGCCCACCCTGCTCCAGGATGACTCCTCGTCTTAACTAATTATTCTTGCGATGCCTCTGTTTCCCATAAGGGCACCTTCTGAAGGACTGGGGGTCAGGACTTCAACATCTGCATTTTGGAGGGTTACAACTCAACCCATAACCTTTAGCAGACCCTCAGGAATCGTAAGATTTTTTTTTTCTGTTGTTTTGTTGTTCTGTTATAATGCAGACAACTCTAAATGGAGAGTAGGAGAAGTTGGAACTAATTCTGAGTTTTCTGGTTTGGACAGCTGGAAAGAGAAGTCATGTGGCCAGGAGCCAAGAGAGGACTTGAAAAGGGGGAAGCAGGGTTTGTGTGGCTGCAGGGAACAGGAGTCAGGGTGTGCATATTTTTTTTAATTTAGGGAAAGTTTGTGTATCCGGTTGGTATATCAAGTAAAAATTGTAACTTCAAACCAGGGGGGAAATATGGGATTAAGATATGGTTTTGTCAGTCGTCAGAAAAGAAATGTTTTCCCTGTATGTCACATACACATATTTGCACTCAGCCCACAGACGTTGATCCACTGCCTGTTTTGTACCAGGTGTTCAGGTAATTTTGTCCCAAGTTATCCGGTATTGAAGAGGTTTGGGAAGCTGACAATTCATAATACTAGAGATGTTTTGGGGGAAAAAAAATGAATAGACTCATCTGACAGTAGCCACCAGGGAATTCAAGAGATTCATCTGTACAGACAGGTTGGAGCAGGTAGAGGAGGACCAGGGTCTTTTAATATTTGGGTTTTTTTTTTTTCCTAAAGGCAGTGGGAAACTGTTGAGGGCTTTGAGCAGAAAACCGGCATGTGCTAGGCAATGTTTGTGAAAGAGCAATCCGGAAATAACCGTGTCATGGACCAGAAGCGGGGGGCACTGGGACGGGGAGCTCAGAAGGGGATGAGCTTCACCCACAAGAAGGATACAGCTCGGGGCAGTGGTTAGGAAATCCGTGGAAGGAAATCATGATGCTGTGTGGGGACAACCTAACAGGGAGAGGACAGTCACAGCCGACGACAGGATTTGTAGCCTAGGACAAGGGGAAAATGTGGTATGGCTGGATAGAAAAAGGGGGGGGGGGGGATGGGGAGGGGGGAGGATTTGCGGGAAGAAGCGGCTCTCAGGGTTCGACGGCTCGTCTCAGCTGGCAGCAGGTGCCAGGGGACTAATCTCGAAACTGTGGTGAACCCGGGTCAGGAGCAGTCGCAGAGTGTCAGGAGAACACGTGACCCCAGCCAGGAAACATCACCGTTGCCTGCAGATGGTTCATCTCCGCTTCCTTGATCTGAGCCGCTCTGCAGGTATCCTGCTTCTCTCTTCCCAGTAGCTTACTCTGTCAAGACTCTCGTGCAGGTGAAATGTTAATTCTCTAGGACTCGGCTAAAATCAACAGTTTAATTAAACTTCACAAAACCAACTGCTGTCCCATGTCCCTTGTTCGGGGCCCCGTGTATCCCGCTTTGCTCTATGAAGGGAGAAAAAACAACTAAGATTGCTTTCTGTTAAAACCATAAGGATCTTTTTAAAAAAGACCCAGATGCTGATTCATCTCTTAAAGTAAAAGAGGGATCTGAGCATGAGACTCACACCAAAGCACCAGGTCGACTTCAGAGATCATCCAAAAGGACTGAAAATGGGAAACACAGATGTTCTCAATGAAAGATATCCTTTTATATACTCCTTTTATAGTTTTTTAAAGGTCCTCTCTGAAGTTAATGATAGTTGTATTCAGGATTATTTATTCATCGGACATGGTGAAATTAGAGGTATTTACTCAGATGAGGTCATTTGTATATGGATCAAACATTCTCAGTGTGAAAGTGACGGTTATTGAAAGGAATAAAACATGGTGGAAGTAGAAATGGTGAAAGGCAAGCCGTGATTTTTCTTGTTGAGCTGGAAGGTGAGTGCGAAAAGCATTGCCTGTGACTGGGAGCAGATCGCAGGTGCTGGGAAGACACCCCCATGTGTGTTTTCCGTGCAGCTCCTCTTGCGGGATGAGTTCCCAGCTGCACAGCTCACGCGTAGTTCTCAACAAAATTAAAAACCTGTTTGGTTCTCCTATAGCTTAAAAATGCAGCTTAAGGCACAGGGGGTGCCCAGCCAGCGCAGGGGGTAAGACTCGCAACTCTTGATCACAGGGTTGTGAGTTCAAGCACCATGTTGGGTGTGGAACTCACTCAAAGCACACAGGCACACAATTTAAGAGTCAGGATGCAAATCTAACTTACTTAAAGAGACTTATTTTGCAACAGTGAATCATTGCTCTGAGTGGAGGAAAATTGCTACAAATTAATATTATGGATGTAAAAGTAAAGATGTTCTCTAGGAGCATGCAGTAGACCTCCTTGGGTTCATGTGTCCAAAGTAGCAGCTCTTTTCCTTCTGAAAATTCCTGTTTCTCCATACTCTCTCCACGTGGTTTTAATGGCTGTGGCCATTTTTAGAGGCCATATGGTCATGGTGATTTTCCAGAGGTGACCCATGGTTGTATCCCATGCTCTGGGGTCAGTCCAGGTCATGACCCCACCAGGATTCAACACCTCACCCAGGCAGAGTCCCCAAGAGCCCTTCCCTGGTCTTTTCGGGCTTGGAACCAAAGAAGACGGTCTGCATTTATCTCCGATAGTGAGGGGTGGGGAGCCGGAGCCCAGAGTGGCCTTGCAGAGATGGGAGAAGCAGAGACCAGAGCAGGAAAGAGGGACCGTAGGGCTTCTTCTGAGCCTGCTCTTCGTAGGTTATGGACACGCATGGGTTCCGGTGGAACTGCTGCTGTTGTTGCTTGCTGCGTTTTCTCCACATGTTATCGCCACTTGCCTCTATAGGATTTTCACTGATCCAAACAAGGCCTCGGGAACTGGAGCTGTGGGAGAAAGCATCGGTGCCTGTGAGCAGAGCATGGCTTCGATGGTGAGGAGCGGCGCTGTTGTCAGTAGACTATGAATGATTTCCCCCAGTTCTCCACTGCTACTCTTTCAGCCAAGCTTCCTTTGGTAATTGGCCGTCTAATTAAAAAATGCACAGTGTTTTCATCTGGGCTACTAAACCATTGCTCTGTCGTGGAGAAACAGCATCAGAACCCGAGGTCAGGGTATGGGCATCTATGACCATCTGGTGGAAAATACAAGAGGGAGAATGTATTTTGTACCTGTTGTGGACATTTGCTGATCCCTTGCAGGACGGGGTCAGGTGCTGTGTTCGGTGCTCTGCATACTACGAAGAATGAAACAGCTTCCATCTTGCGCACCCGCACCGCCCCAGCTGTGGGATCCAATGGCGGCCGGGGATGGGTCGAGTAGACTGGATCCCAGACGGGCGGGTGGGCGCCAACTGCACAAGAGCCACTGCGTGTAAAGGCTTGTGGTTACTCCTGGGGCCACAGAGCAAGAAGAATGCGGTATAAGGAACAGAGCTGACAATTGGAAGGGGAAACAATGCTCAAGTCAATAAGGGATAAAGAAATCGAATTGAAGCAATAGTTCTGCAACTCTTTGACGTTTAATGCATAGTCGGACCCTGAATATGAAACTAGGATATTACTGAGAGGGCAGACACCGTCTTAGTAAGTTTTATGAAAAAAATAACAAGACACACAGTCTTTTACTTAAATTGTCTTCTGTTAACTGCGAACAGTAAGGGAATATGGAGCGTAGGATCTGATATTTTATCGTGAATTTGACATAGCATCACAAAAGTGTCTGAGAGGCAGGGAGGGCTCCCACCGTCATTCGTGTTCACTTTGTCATTTGCCATGGAAGATAGGGAGACACAGAGAGGAGGTCTGGGCTCTTCAAGTTCCCAGGATGGCTAGTCTAGTGATTTTTAAACTGCAGATTTCAGCCTATTAAGTTACGGTCGTGAAATCAGTTTTGTGAAACATAGTGAGTGCTGAGAGAGAGATTCTAGCAGAAGGGGAACGCCAGATTGTAGCTCATAGAGGAGGAGTCAAGTTTGTGACCCTTTTGTTCGTTTAGGTATCCAATAACTATCTAGTAAATTCAGATAAACATAGGTATATGAATGCACATGCGTGTGCCTCTGGTTGCCAAGTAAAATGTTCTTTTTAACCATAGGTTGCAGGGAAAAAGTCGTGGGGGAAAACATGGCAGCTAGGTCCTGTGGCCAGAGCCCCAGCGGAACTGTAGTCAGCGGACCAGTCAGCGTCTTGGCAGACAACAGGACTCTGAGGAGTCCGGGCTGATGGTCTGACCGCGGGGAACCCTCACCTCTGCAGGCTGACATCTCCTTACCTCTCTCTTGGGCCGTGACTCCCCCTGCTTCCTTGCCGGGGCCCGTCCTCTCTTCTCCTCTGTGACCACCCTTTCACCAGGCATGGGTTCGTTGACAGTCTCTCCTCTGAAGCTCTGTCCTAAGTCTGGACCCGTGATAGCAGAACCTGAGCCAAGAATTTGGGTGCAGGTCATGTCTTTAGGAGGTGATTCCAGAAAGCAGGGGTGAGTGAGACAAGGAAGGAGGGAAGACTAGCCTAAGCGTCCACCATCAAGGTCACTGCCAAAGGCGTGGAGTGAGGGCCCGATCTGCTAGTCGTTCTCAGCAGCATGAGTAGTGCCTGTGGTCGTGGTGACTCGGGGGTGGTGGCGAGGGCCATGGGGTGTTTACCACCACCTTCCAGAGGCTGCAGGTTGCCTGGGAGCGTTAACTACCTGCACTTCCAGACTATGTGTGCCCCTAGCAAGGGGGCTACGTGGTTTGCTGAAGGCCCTCAGCACAAAGCTCCAAGACCATGGCAGCTGCCCACGTGCTCCTCTGAGCTCCCAGTGAAGTGTCCCCAGCAATGGAAGCTGAAATCAGAGGAGACCATGAGGCACCAAATCTTCTACCGTTCCCCCCATGGCACCCAGAACATCTGTCCCACAATGGGGGCTTGGGCACTTTTGACCTAGTAAAATAAGAATGGTCAGAGGGCAGTCAGGGCCCTGAGTCCCAACACAGCGTGTGCCTTGCACTGCCCCCTTCTCCCGCCACCACAGCAAATTGTAGTTTACAGATTTTTTGGCATATTCTTTCGTGAAACTAATTTATCTGCTCTTCCCTTGAGTGCCCTTGTTTCGTGGTGTTGAAAACTGTATTTACAAGTGGAAATTATTTGTTTTCTACAGAAAAGCCATTTTTTCTATCTCATTTGAATTATTTATTTTTCTTTGAAGAATGCTCAACATAAAGGTTCATTTACATCATCAGCTTCTCATCACTGATCACGTCAGGAATCCAGTAGTAAAGGCAGCCTGGAGATTCTGCGAGCTGCCGACAGGCAGGATAAAGCACCGGGGGCCCGCGTCCCTCCTGCGGCAGAGGCCGTGTTCAGATGGGCTTTCCCAGAACACTCATCTATCAGGCTTGTCTCCTGATATGAGGACTCAGACAAAAGTGTTTTCATAAATGTAGGAAGATTTAGTGCCTTAGAACCTGCCTCTGCTCTTGCTTAAGCTTTAACGTTTTCTTCTTCCTGGGAGGAATTTAGAAGTGCACAATCCCAATTACAGACTTTTTAGGTTTATAAACAAATACGTGTCATGCAGAGTTGTCCAGAGCTCACTTTTTTAGACAGATTGGTTCGTTCTTTATATGCAGATAATGGAGAAGCAGGGGAGTTTGGTTACCCCATTAACCTTCATGTTTCCTGAAACTCAAGCTGACGTCTTACACGGATGTCTGTCGTGGGTGTAAAAATCAGCATTTGGCCTTCGGCTTGGATCCCCGATCGTCAAAATAAGGGTTCTGTTTTGGAAGAGACAGCTGATCTGCTCGTTCTTTTTCTTCCTGTGCCATGAAGGTGATGGTTTAGGAGCCCATTACTTCTAGACCGAAGGGCCGTCTCTGCTTTTCTGTCCCCACCAGGCAGCATCGTGCTGGAAGGCAGGGTCTGTGTCTTATTTAGCCGTGTCCCCAGAACCTAGCACAGGGCCGGGAAAGTGACAGGGACATTTCCACCTTCTGCGGCGGGTGAAGTCATGGCACCCTTGACATTCCCAAGTAGCCCTTCTACCTTACAGCATAGACCCTGCTGTAGTTTTACATCTGTGTTCATTATGTGATCGCATGTAATCAACCTGAAATATGATAGCGTCCAAATTGCCCTAGCCACTGTTCCATAGTCCCTTTAAAAAGCTAATTCTTAACCCTCAGTCCCTTTTGGCCTTCCGGGCAGTTTCATTTCCATAATGAACATCAATTAGCTTACGTCTGTGGTACCTTAAATGCTGGGCTACCTCCCTGAATCCGTCCAGTGCTTGTGGCCTGCGGAACTATGTAGGCCAGAAGATCCATACACCGCCAAGCCCACTGCACAGATTCATGATAAAGTTAATAAGTATCTGATGGCTGCCAGCCTGTATCATAGTTAACACACGAAGGCTCACACAACACACAAAGAAAGACTGATTAACATCACAAGGATTTTAATTAGAATTTTAGTAACATAACCAACGTGGTATTAAAATTAATTAGCCATTGTTTCTCCCCAGTCATCTTTAAGGAAATTACTTGAAGGCACACTAGAAAATCTTTCATGAGCTGTTTCTGTACGAAAAGAAGAACACGAACATAGATGATTTTCAGTATAGCCACGTCATTTAGTGTTTGTGTCGCTTTGGGAATCCTGATCTCATAGGACCTTAAATACAGAGCAGGTGGTCTCCATGCCACATCCCCTGAAATTATTGCCATAATATTTTATGCAAAAAGAAAAAAACAACTTCCAGCCTTGGCTCTGCTGACAATAGCCTAATAACTTAGAATGCACTGAATTATTTGTCATACCTGAATGATGTCTGATATGGTCCAAAAATCAGCACAGCATACTTTTCTCTAATTCATAATGAAAAAACACATTGTACATTTTAATACGCATCAGAATATAAATTATTATCTGTTGCAAAATAAAAATAAAATATGACAGCCTGAGAAAAATGGGTCATTTGCATTTATTGTACAACTGATACGGAGTTTTTATTCTGATCTAACACTTTGGTATAGTCTTCGGAGCTGGCCCAGTGATTCAAATTCTAATTGAGGAAAAGCGACCCAGCTTCTTATACTAGAAAGTGAAGCATACTCACTTTCTTAAAAAAAATGAAGGTCACTTTAGCTGTGACTCTCAGAATTATCTTAGTCTGTCCCCCAGCTCTTTTTTCATGTTAATAGGACTTTTTAAGCCCTGCCTGATAGAGCTGGCTTGATGCATACTGTCAGTTAAGCAGGAAACCATCTTACTATGTCATTCACACCTGCATGTGCCCATTTACTGCTTTGTGCATTTCAAACATTTACATCTTCAGCAGCTCTCCATGTTGGGCTTCTTCAAAGAAGCAGAACCAACAGGGTGTCTGACGAAAGAGAGAAGAACTCTTTATTTTAGGGACTGGTTCATGCATTTGTGAAGTGTTGGCAAGACCCAAGTCAGCGGGATTAGCCTGGAAATTATGTAGGCTGTAGACCCAGGAAAGAGTTACAGTTTGAGGCCAGGGGAAGTCTGCTGGCAGAAGTCCCTCTTCTTCCCAAAATGTCGGTCTTCTTAATCATGCCGTCATCTAATTAGATGAGCCCCGGCCACATTCTGAAGAACACTCTGCTTTATTCAGTGTCTACTGGCTTGAATATTAATCTCACCTTAAAAAAAAAATAATAAGTTTGCAGAAACATCTAGAAAAATGTTCAACCAGATATTTGAGTATCATGGCTTAGACAAGTTGACACATAAAGTTAACCATACAGCATCATATTACATCAGTGTGGGTATAGCTAGAGACACAGATCCACATGAAACTTCCTATTTTGATTGAACATCCCCGTGGATGTGTTTGTATGCAGATTTCATGCATTTTCTCTGCTGTATAGTATTCCACTGCATGCACAGACCACAGTGCTTTTATCAGTTTCTTGATAGATGTTTAGATGGTTTCCATGCTCTTCTTGATGGATATTTAGCAAATAATGACTGTCCTTGAATAAATGTGGGGCATCAAAATCCCTGGGCCAGAAGGATGTGCAACTTCAAATTTAGGAGGTTGTTGTTATCTAAATGGTTGTGCCAGTTTTCACCCTGCTATCAGTTTACAGCAGTTCTTTTTCATTCCATATGTGCCAACACTTGCAATTGTCAGCCTTTTAAATCTTTGCTCCTCAATGTTCCAGTTCTCTGTTTCAGTTTTCATTTCCCCAGTTATCCCCAGACTCTAGCATGTGTTCAGAATTGTCCATTGTCTGTGAGTTGCTTGTTTTATACCCTTTCCCATTTTACTATTGGATTGCCTGTGAAGGTACTGGAATCAGGCCCCTGGATGAGGATCCCAAATCTACTAGTCATGTGAAACTGCTCAAATCTAATCTTTATTGTCTGTAGCTTCACTGAATCTTCAAAATAAGACTAAGACCATTGTCAGAATTGTTGTAAATTCTTAATCAGTTAATATAGATAAGGTACTTAAGTGGGGTTAGTTCAATAAATGAAAGTCATCATTAATATATAGAGGAGGTATTTATATATTCTTGATATCATCTGCATCCTAACATGGTCACTCAATTCGTAACATGTTTTTCTTGGTTTTTTATACTTTTAAATTTTAATATATTCAGATTTTGGTCTTTCTATATTGTTTATAAGAAATCACACCCTTTGCTAAATTCATCATATTCCTCCTCCTTTATTTTCTTATCAGAATATTTAAGATTTAATCCCTCAGATTTGTTCTCTAATGTATCTCGAACTTCTGGTTGGGTATGGTGTGAGGTGGGGATCTAACTTTTCTTCTTTCATATGAAAATCACTTCCTAGAAAAACATTTTTTCAGCACCTTTACTTCTTTAATTTGTAATATTACTTTTGCCTTTATAATGCACCATCATTATTTATTTATATCCAACTATGCTATCTTATACACACTTATATTAAGATGTGATCTTTGATCATTTTAAGATTTTATTTATTTGACAGACAGATCACAAGTAGGCAGAGAGGCAGGCAGAGAGAAGAGGAAGCAGGCTCCCCACTGAGCGAGAGCCCGATGCTGGGCTCGATCCCAGGACCCTGAGATCATGACCTGGGCTGAAGGCAAAAGCTTTAACCCACTGAGCCACCCAGGCACCCCATCTTTGATCATTTTAAAAATGACCTTGGGTTTAATACATATGTGCAGGTCCAGCCATCCCATTGCCAGAAATACACCCCTGCCTGCTTCCAATCTTCAACTCCTTCTTCATTCCTATGGTGAACAGGAAAGCCCCAGGGCTCATAGAACCTGAGGAGGACCCAGGTTGGAAGGAGAGGAGGGATCTGGAGCAAGGAGCAGGGGTTCTCTTTTATTTAGTTCTCCTACTGACACGCCCATTGTTGCAGAGTGACCACCTGCCTGCTCTCTGAAGGGATGAGGGATAACCCCCTGCTGTTTGGGTCCCTACACTTAAAGGAGGCAGAAAATGCAGACTAGCCCCACACACTAGCATCTATGTACTCTTGCTCTTCTCCTCCGGCCTTTTCCAGAACTCTTGTCCCTGGTCCGGAGGGAGTTCTTGTCTCCTCCCTCCCACCGGCAGCCTGTTCCTCCCACTCCTGTGGCTCTTGGTAGCTTCTCTAAACCAGGCTTGTGTTTGATTTACAAAACCAAGGTTTTCTTTAAAATTCCAAATTTAAGAGTTGGGCCTTTTTTTTTTTCCTGTCAGATCTCTTCTAACAAATACACTACGCTTCGGCTGTCAGACTAATATCTTCACTTCAAAAACTCGTCTTTGAAACCCAAAACAGGTTGTAGCGTACATTGTACAAAGGATGTGACGTGAGCTCCTTTCCTTAATGCTCTAAGTACCTATCTTCCAGTATTTCCTAAAAGTCAGGGATGGCCAATGCAAATTACCCTAAAATTAAATAATAACGACATTCATAAGAATACATTGCAACGAGAGGAGGTAAAAGGCATCCTAGAGGAGTATTAGAAACAGTACAGATTTCATTTAATAAAAGAATCAGACCAAAACTATTATCACACATTATATGGCTTTCCAATTCTGATTCTTACGAGCTGATTCTCAGATGGCATCTTCTGATTTAATCCACACGTACCAGCAGCTTCTTTACACATCAGTAGGGTGTTTAGGCCCAATTTAATTTCTCCTTCCAGTCACATGCTCTAACAATAAAGGGAAACACCAGTGTGAAGAGTAATTCCTTTCTCGAAGTCATGTTTTGAAGTTCAGAGGAGAGAGACAGGTGAAGTCTGGAATGGGGAAACCACTCAAGCATTCCTCCCTGATTGGGCGGGGGAACTCAGAAGGTTGTACCTGTGTGGATGTTTAATAAGTATGTGGTGCCCGTGAGCTTTGTCCTTTCTGTGCTCTTGTTCAGAAAGGCTTTTAGGCTGGGGTCTGTCAGAGAGAACCAACTCTGGACTGTAGTTAAAGCAGCAAGTATCCAGGAAAGATTGCAATAGGGGAAGAGAGCCCCAAGTGTAGATCCCAGCTCCGTTCTGAGTACAGACGCCTGAGTGGGGATCGCCAAGGAGTGGGGCTGGGGTCAGGGGACAGAAGTTTCCTAAGAGCAGGAACCTAAGGTAGAGAGCTTCCTGCCAAACTGACATGGCGGGATCCTTGCAGAGGGTAACCAGGGTGCTCAAATCTCACCTGGTAGGGTGTGGAGAGGAGGAATTTGATCAGATATCAAGGGTGAGGTATTTTCTCCAAGCTGAGGATCGGCTTCTTGCCAAAACCGACTCGGCCAAGGTCAAGGCCTACCTGAGAAAGGACTCAGAGTAGATGGACTTGAGCTCCATCAAGGAGAGTCTCTGACAGTCTAGAGATGCTTGTGACACAAAGGCAGCCCAGTCCTAATTTCTGCTGTCACCCCGCCTCAGCCAGCCAGTGAGAGAGGCAGCATTGCCACCAAGGGCACATGTGTGCCTGTCTGCTGGAGCCTGAGAGGGAGGTCTTCCTGTGCAACCTCACAGAGGCTGGCATACCTACACCTGGCCTGCTCCCTGCCTTGGCCTACACCCCTGTGGCCTGCATCAGCCCCTTTGAGCCCTCTGCCCCCCAACCTGTCCCACCCCTACCTTGTGACCCCTACCTACACAGCTTGCACCCCTCTTGGCCCACATCACCCTTGGTCCACACCCCTGCAGCCTGTACCAGCTCCCTGATCCACATACCCTCATCCGACCCCCAACCTTGGGACCCACATCCACACAGCCTACACCCTCCTTGGCCCACACCTACCCACCCAGCCTGCACCATCCCCTCTGGCCTGCACCGCTGTGGCCTGCCCCAGACCCCCTGGCCCATACGCCTTCTATGGCACGCATGCCCTCAGCCAGCACTGGTGGTAAAGGCTCTGCGCTGCCTCTTCCTACCATCAAACACTACAAAGGGCTACCATGTACCACATGCTCTCCGTGAGGCCGAAGAACTCCCACACCACCTGTTGGACACCATCCCACTGGCATTACCCACAGCAGTGGGGGAAGGGGGCGCAGACCCGGCTTTCGTGCTGTGCTCTGTGGTGGGAACCTGTGGGGTTTTCTGGGCAGACTGACTGCCTCCATGTTAGAGGAAGAGTTTTACGGTAAAGTGTCCCAATAGCCTGTGTTCCCAAAACTTGATGGAAACCAACAGAACACAGTTCTGTACTAACCAGAGGAGGTGAACAGGTGCATGAGGCCAGTATTATCTAACTGCCGGGTTAGTCTGAGGCATTCATTTTCCTTAGTTGGGTAGAAATCAACTCAGTACCGAACTTTTTTTATACCTGATTTAATTCTCCTCCTCGTCCTCCTCGTCCTTCTTCTTCTTCCTCTTCTTCTTTTAGAAATTAATAAGCCACCTCAGATGTAGTTCTTTAAATCGGCCTCTTCGGGTTCCACATGTATCGCCACCTCTCTCCCTTTTGCCTCCCATGTGCACAGGGGCAGGAAGCAGGTACCGCTCTTGGGTTTGCTAGCTCTCTTTCTACAGAAGGCAATACCGAGAGTTTCTTGATCTGTACACTTGGCACAGGCAGGTTATTACAGCTCCAGTGCAAGAAGGGAACAAAATCCATACCGTATCTTTACTAAAAACACAGGATTTTTCTAAAAGTGAACGAATGGATTAAGCAGTCTGGTTAAAACAAATTGCTCAGAATTTCTCCAGTAAACCTGGCTAAGAAGAAGGGCCGCTAGAAGAGCCAGTGATGGTTGTAAAGGTAGCAGCGTTTGGGGAAGGTTTTAGGGCCAGCATCTGCGGACTCAATGAGGTGAGCTTGCTGCGGTGCCTCTAGGGCCTTCAGTGAACACTCTTTGATCTTGAAAAGATCTGAGGAAAAGGGAATGCTCGATGGGGGCAATATGTAACATGGTTTTCTGAGTTACGAGTAACGGTTCCCTGCCAAGTTGTATGATATGTGGATGGCACAGGAGCAGAGACGTGAATTGTTGTTGGTTAAGGTTGTGGATAAACCCATATAACAAAGATGGAACAGTAATAATTTGTAAGTATTACATTTACTCATGGTTCATCGTTATGTAAATATTAAGTGCAGGACTTGAGTTTACTTATGAAAGCCTAGTTTTATCCTAATTAATTGACTGGAAAAAGAGGTGGAAATCATACCCACCTGGGTGACCTAAGTAAATGTTCATTCCCAATGCTTAGGAAATACACAACAGTTACACCTTAACAGTGCATGTGTCTGGGCGCTCACCGGCAGTGGCTGTGTCGTTTGTCTGTAAACAGCGGCCACAGAAATCAGGGGGGGCTTGCAGCCTATCAGAACCACTTTTTATCAATGCTTTCCAAAAAGGCTTTGTGAAGGGACACATGATTCTCTAGACCAAACCAGCCCTAAGAGCAGATATTTCTTTCCAGTGAGAAAAGGTATCCGTGCTCAATCCTTTGAGGCTCACTGTTAAGTACCTCCTCTTTGGTGCTTTAAAAACCAGTATATTTAGGGAAATGAAATTATTTTATAAAATACTGTAATTGTGAATACCTGTCATTCTACAATTTTCCAAACCCACAGACTGTACATAACCAAGAATGAACCCTTTTTTTGAAGATTCTAATTTATTATTTGAGAGAGAAAGAGAACACAAGAAGGAGGGGGGAAAGCAAAAGCAGACTCCCCACTGAGCAGGGAGCCCGGGACCACAACCGGAGCCGAAGACAGGTGCCTCAACAGCTGAGCCACCCAGGTGCCCCAACCAAGAGTGAACCCTAGTGTAAACCTTGAACTTCAGGTGATCGTGGTGTCCCAGGGTAGGCTTATCATTTGTAACAAGTGTACCGCTCTGATGAGGGTGTTCATAATGGCTATGCGTGTGTGGGGGCAGGGAGTATATAGGAAATTTCCATACCTTCTACTCAATTTTGCTATAAACCTAAAACTGATCTAAAAAATTAACTCTCTTTTTTAAAAAATCAGTATTTGTTTAGCCTCTGCTTCAAGCCAGTCCCTCCTCTGGGTGCTGGGGTAGAAGGGTTAGAATCATCAGGCAATAGGCTTGAATTGCCTCCCTTTGTGCTCATAAGATATGGGCTGATGGTGCTGTTAGGCCCTAAGATCCCTAACCCACAACACTCCCACACACATCTAGTGCACAACTGACCCAGCCACACTGACTTACCGGGTCCAATCCAGCTAAGTGGCCCCACGTTAAACAGCCTGGGACAGAGGGGAGCTGTCCCTTCTGAGCTCTGCCCATTTAGGACTTTTACATAAAATAAATGATTGTTGTTTTAACCTACTAAGTTTTGGAGCAGTTTTTTGGGCTGAATGTATACCCACAAAGTTCACACTTGGAGGCCTTAACACCCAGTCCCTCAGAATGTGACTGCCTTTGGACATGGGTCTTAAAAAAGGTGATTAAGTTTAAATGAGGTCATTAATGGACCCTAATCCAATATGGCTGGTGTCCTTATCAGAGGATATTTGAACAGAAGAGAGGCACCAGGGATGGGCATGCCCAGAAGAATGACCACGTGAGAACACAACAAGAGGTCAACCATCTGCAAGCCAAGGAGAGGCTCCAAAGAAACCAGTCCTGCTGACACCTTGGTCTTGGCTTTCGGCCTCCAGAACCATGAGAAAACTTGTGTAAGCCATCCAGTCTGTAGGATTTTGTTATGGAAGCCATTACAATACTGATACACATGATTGGAAAACAGATCCAGTCTCCAAACATTGACTTTATTTTTGGAATCCTTCAAGTTTTCGCTATTGGCCATTCATTTCCTATTGCTTCATAGAATACTTTGTCCTAGCATGGTCTGGTTTCAGTAGCAGTCACATCTTTCATAGGGATAACAGTGTCAGTCAGTTAAAAGAACATTTTATAAAAGCTGATGGATGTCATGAACTTCTCCTAATACATGGCTTACCCAAGCCTCTTTCAGTCTGCAGTGTAAACATACATGACCTTTCCTTTTACTCTCTAGTTTATCTTCTCTGGAATTTACTGGGCTTGTGTAATTATTTCTGAAAGGTGAAGAAAACATTTCCCCCAAGGACCAAAGAACCGCTATTATAAGGCCAAAAAGTTATAATGTTTGATATAGTTCGGGTTTGGGGGTGGGTAGTGGCAGTCGGCTAGCTACAAGTCCACTAATTCTGATTTACCTTGATAATTTTGTGTGTGGTGAACATGTTACCTACTATTTCAAAGATGATAAATCCTCTTTTTTGTTGTTGTTGTTTTGGTTTTTTTTTTTTTTTTCTTCTTCTTCTTCTTTTGCCATCACTTTTTGGACAATGCAAGCTGTTGCATGTGCTCCCACCTGGGTCAGGAATGAGCCTTTCTCCAGCCACTGCTATCCACATCCCTTCCATGTTTGCTCATTGTTGTACCCAGGTTGCTGAAGACGCACTGTTGAAGGGATCAAGGGGTGGAAGGAAGAGACTGGGCTGGTTAATTTCATGGTGGGAAATTTTCAGGGGAAACTGGGGAAAGAAGAAGCCCAAGGAACACAACTGGAAGACATCTAGGGATTGCAATGGACTGTGGAAGAGATATGGGCAAATAGAGAATTTCTTGCTATGGTCTGAATTGTGCCTCCTCAAAATTCATGTGTTGAAGCCCTAACCTCCTCCAAGTGACTGTATTTGGAGACCAAGCCTTTAAACAGGTGATTAGATTAGGTTAATGAGGTCATTAGGGCAAAGCCCTGATCTGATAGACCAGGTGTTCTTTAGAAGAGGAAGAGAGGGGTGCCTGGGTGGTTCAGTGGGTTAAGCCTCTGCCTTTAGCTCAGGTCATGATCCCAGAGTTCTGGGATCAGGCCCTACATCAGGCTCTCTGCTCAGTGGGGAGCCTCCTTCCTATCTCTCTGCCTGCCTCTCTGCCTACTTGCAATCTCTGTCAAATAAATTTTTTAAAAAACCTTAAAAGAGGAAGAGATGTCAGAGCGTGCTCACTCTCTCTCTCTCTCTCTCTCTCTCTGCAATGTGAGGTCACAGCAAGAAGGCAACTGTCTGCAAGTCAGGAAAAGAGCTCTCCCCAAAACTCAATCATGCTGGTGCCTGATCTTAGACTTGTAGCCTCCAGAACTGTGACAGATTATGTCTGTTATTTAAGTCATTGAGTCCAAGGTACTTTGTTATGGCAGCTGGAGTACAGTAATTGATATCTGGCCTGCTTTGGGTAAATCAATATTAACCCCTCATGGCCAGTATTCCTTTTTATTTGCCATAAGAGATGGCTGGATTATAAGTACTCTGAAATTCACAACGAATGCTGCTTGTATGGATGAGAAAGAAAAAAGCAGAAATTAATGATATCATTGAGGGCATCAGATTTTACATTGAGTGTGGTTGAGGTGTGGACCTCGACTTTTCCTCCAAGAGACATGGGGAAGCAGCAGAGGGGTTGAGCATGAGAATGGCAGGATCTTAGCTCTGAGACGGATCACTCTGGCTGCTTTCTTGAAAGTGGACTCAGGAGCAAGATTCAGAGCAGGGAGATGAGCAGAAAGGCTGTTGCCATAATCTGGGACAGAGGATGGTGGCTCAGGCCAGTGTGGTACAGGGTGGAAGTAATGAGAGGTCAGATTATAGATATATTTTGCTGGTGAGGCGCAGACTTCATGGACAGGTCCATGTAGGCTCTCAGCCCATGGTTCTGCATGATGGAGTAGTCATTAACTGAGATACTGAAGATGGTAAGAGGAGTAGTTCTGGAGGTGATGTCACCGCCGTAGTTTGGTCATGTTAAGTTTGCAACATCATAGCCATCTAAGCCGTGGTAGTTAATTCAGGAAGATGGCACATAGAATCAAGCAAACGTACGTTCTCATATGCCCAAGACAGTCCGATGTCTGCCTTTTCCCCAGTTTTGACCCCAAATTATATTGTCACCTTGTCTGCACCCTAGTGTGGCTGAAGTCATGGGATAGGATAGGAGCCCATGGGAGTGGATGAAGGTGAGGAAGAGAGAGACCAGGATGAGCTTGGGGCTGCTGTCATTTAGAAGATGAGCAATGAGAGAAAACCAGTCCAGGAAACAGCAGGGGCCCATGAGCAGGACAGCAGCAAAGGGTGGGCCCCCAGAAGTTGCATAGAGAGACCTCTGGAGAAGGTCACTCAGTTAAGGGAAGCCCCGGCACAGCACTTGGCCTCTTCTCTGTCCATCTTCCCTATTTCCCTGGTGTTTTCACATGGACTGAAGGCTTTAATCACCATCTGCGTTACAGCGATTGGACATGTATTTACCCCTACTTCGGCTGGGCTCCCGTCCCCTCTCATGACAGGAGCCATAACCTTTCTCCTGTGTCCCCTCCTTGTCAAAGTCCCTCTGGATACTAGAATGCCTTTTCCCATCTCTCCCTGCTCATTCCCTTGAGCACTTAGGACAACCAAGCATATTTTTATCCTTCCTGTTGCTTGGTCCATCACAGAATGTGAGTTCCATGGTGAAAGGACTTCTTTTCTTTGTCCCGTGCCTGGCACATCTAGGTGCTACATTACTGTTTGTTGAATGGATGAATGACAGAAAAGGAAATAGGCCCTGTGAGCACTCGGAGGCAGGAGGAGTTGAAGAGTGTCTGGAGACAGACACTTGAGAGGGGACCCTCCTTAGTGTTGCCAAGAGGTTGAGTAGACTGACCACTGAGAAGCAGCTCTGGCTTCGTATGTCACCCATACGAATGTGAATGTGTCCAGGGCCAGTGGCACAGAGACACCTGAGTTCACAGGAAGCTTGGTGTGAGATGTGGGGCCTTCATGAGAAGATGCTGATGCAGAACAGAGACATTGGTGTGGAGGTGAAGTTAATAAGAAAAGAGACAGAGAAGGGAGGACAGTGACTTTGCAGCACAAAGGAGGATGTGAGAGTTTGCTGAGAGGGAGAAGAGAATTGGTGGCCTAGGGAGTCTCATAAAGAGTGTGTGCCTGGGAGCCACTGTCCCCTGAATCAGAAGCAAGGAAGCAGAGGGGACCAGGACAGCTTCATGGCGCCTAAAGCAGTATCTGGAAGCTGCCCTGTATAGTTTCTTGGACCAAAGATACCCTGTAGTTCTTTTGGTTTTTTTCTAATTAACAAGTGAGAAAAGAATGTTTTCTCTTCCAAGTCAGTTACTTACTCTTCTTTAAAGAAAGACATTATAAAATCAGAAAAAAAAAAAACCCCAGTAATGTCTGTTCTTAATAAAATTGATAGTTTTAAAGGCTTCCATTTTCTTGAATAATGCTAGAGAATTAGAATTTCTTTTGAGCTGTGCTTAGACTGTGCTTTTAGCATTATTTTTTAAAAACCTTTGTTCTCATTGGTCTAGAAAGGAAAACAAAAGGCAGGGGGGTACTTTCAAGTTGTTCTTACATTAAAAAGGATTTTCAGCATTGCTTTTCTCTTCCTTTTCAAAAACATAGTACATTAACATCCTAGGGCTGCTGTAACAAATTGCCATCTGTGGCTTAAAGTAACACATTTTTTTTTTCTCACATTGTGGAGGCCAGAGATCTGAAACCAAGGTGTCAGAGGGGCCTCCCTCCCTCCGAGGGCTCTAGGAAAGGATCCTTCCTCTTCCACATCCCCATGGTCTCAGGGTTCCCTTAGCGTGTGGCTGCCTCACTCTTAGCTCTGCCCCCATCTTCATGTCCCTCTTCCTCTGTGTATCTTTCTGTCCAGATTCCCCTTCCTTCCTCTTGCAAGGACACCAGTCCTTGGCTTTTGGGCCCAAGATCATCCAAGATGATTTCATCTTGAGACCCTGAGTTTAGTTACCTCTGCAAAGACCCAATTTCAAGTAACGTCACATTCACAGGTACTGGACATTAGGACTTGGAAATATATATCGGAGGGAGGCACTTTGCACCCCACTACATGTAATTGTGTAATTTGGGATGGGATTTATTTTGGGAGTCTATCATTATTTTTTGTTTTGAAAAGTCACTTCAGTTAAAATAATAATATAGATAAATAAAGTTGTTTCAGTTTCAAAGAAAACAATGGAGACCATTCTTCAATTGTATTTTTTAGATCATGCACAAATAATGGATGACTTGGGAATTAAAATCAGATATCCAGCAATCTACAAATTGTATGTTTCTCTTGCTGACATTAAATCGACTAGAAAACACAATTAGTAAAATGTCTTTTGAAGAAATACATTTTGTTCAGTGCATTCCCTCATGGATCGGCACAAAATAGAATCCTGATTAATTTGAAGTCATGTCAAACTTTAATTCTGGTTGTTTCGAATGATTGTTTCCCTTGAATATAGAGCTGTAGGAGTGTATAAACAAGCGGGGAACAGAGGAGAGTTTAAGATATGGGATGTGAGGCAGGAAATGACGTTCGTTAACCATCTAACTCTATTAAAACCCTGGAATCTCACTGGAATCAAGGGGAACCACTCATTAGTAGGGCAGCCCAGACAGATGGATTACATATTACCTGTCTTATAGTCAGGGGCACTGAGAAGCAGGACATGTGCATAAAAAAGGCCAGCACACAGCTAAGAATCAATGGAGGCAGAATTTGAACCCAGTACCTTTGTCCCATTCCTGTCTCAGTACGTTCTTCTCACAAGCTTGCAACATGAAAATAGAGCAAGAGTCAGGAGCCTGGCTCTGTGCTGACTTCACCACTAAAGCTCTTACTGATCCGGGGCACCAGTCAAGATATGGTGCTCTGTCAAGAGTCAGGGTTTCGGGACACCTGACTCAATTAGTGGGGCATGAGCCCCTTGATCTCAGGGTTATGAATTTGAGCCCCATATTGGGCATAGAGATGACTTAAAAACAAAAATAAGAGTCAGGCTTTGAATCTTTGCTCTGCTATTTGCTAGCTGCATGACCTGGGGTCCCTTACTTGTGCATTTGTGCCTCAGTTTCTCCATCTGTAAAGTGAGGTTAATATTAGCCTCTGTCTCATAGCCTTGTGGGAGGATTACGGGGAGGGATTTATAGGTAAAACACTTGCAGTGGTGCTTATAAAGCCCAGTGGAGGAGATCTGTTCCTCCTCTCGTCTTACCCTGTGTGAGACTATTTATGTAGCTGAGATCGCTCGTGGTGCTGAAATGCCCTGAGAGGACCAATGCCACTTAAGCCCAAAACGTCTTTTTTTTTTTTTCCAAAAGAGTGATTTTTGAAGTGTGCATTAGCTGTATAGGCAAAGAAATTTTATTGTTTTGTTTTGGTTTTGGTTTTTTTAGATTTTCTTTTACATCTGTGGTTCTAGCTTTGCCTCATGCTTTGTCCTTGAAATGAAAGTCTTTGGCAAACAGAAATAATCTTTCCTTGGAGAAGAAACCAACAACATTATTTTCATCAGAGGCTTAAGAACAACAATGAGCTATAACATGTATTCAAGGGGAAAATAATCATTATTAGACTTGATTGTTTGAATTTATAATCTACTTCCAGATAGCTCATATATTATTTAATCTATGTGGCAAGAGTGTATTAAATAAACCTTGTTTCAGGGAAATTCTTAACATGCTTTATTACTATCTTTTTTTTAATCAGCCAGCTTTTTGTGGAAATTGTTTTATTTATTTCTGCATATTTGTTTTCTAATTACTCTCCAAAATATGTTTGCAATTTGATACTGAACATTTTTTTCTACCTTAGGCTTGTTTAACATTTTTACTGATGAATGCTATTTATTTTACTGCGTGTTCACCTAAAATGGGGATTTAATAAGCTGGTAGTTTCACAAGAAAAAGATATTGTTTATAGCTAGAGCAGACACACATTCCCACAAAAATTTTATGCATATATTTTTTAAGTAGGTTCCACGCCCAGTGCAGACAGCCCTGAGGTCACGACCTGAGCTGAAATCAAGAGCCAGATGTTTAACCGACTGAGCCACCCCGGCGTCCCAACAAAAGTTTTAAAAGGGGCCAAAGCAGTCATACACATTGCCCCCCATTAACCCAAAAGCTTTAAGAACAAGGCTTTGATTAATATATGTCCTGTGAAAATTAAGTAAGATTTCCAAAAATGTGTAAAATATTGTCTACCGGATAAGTAAAACCATCATGATTATACCAGAAAGGTAATATTGGCTCATCCCCTAGTTAACAAGAGAACTAGTGGTGAACACTGGTGGGGAGTATTGTTTCCTAAGCATGTTCTAGAGAGAAGTCTTATGGCAGTGGGAAAGGAGAGAGAAGCAGCAGGGATAGTCAAAGAGGGAGGTAAAACATGGTCAAAATCGAAAGCAGAAAACAGTTCCCCAGAATATCCATGTATTCATTCAAATTATGTGTTTCTCATGTTCAATTCAAAAGTCTCAACTTCCAAACAGCCAAAACCACTTTCTTAGATAAACACACTGTGTATCAGAATGGGGTAAAACTTATTTTTCTAGTGGAAAATATACACAGAGAGCTAAACCATGCTGTGTTGTGTCAGCCTAAAAACAAGGAGGACTTCTTAAACGTAATAGATTCAAGGCTGTGCAATAATACCATTTATCTGTGCCCCAAAGTGGCAGTTACTCAGAACGCCATAGCCGTTGCAAGGAAGACAGGAGCTACTCATGTTCCTGAGAGATGCTTATTAAGCCGAATGTCTCCCACTACAGTTTGGCACACCTTCCCATCACACTGTGGGAATTAGGTGAAAAGCAATTTCATTGAATGAGAAGCCCAATTTTCCACTGAGCTTATGGCTCTTAATAAAATAAAAAGCAGAGTTATTTTTAACAAAGGCATCTGGCTTCCTTGGTGAAAGAGAAGGACTCCTCTTTAGAGGAACAGCTCTCCCAGGAATCAAGGGGACAGTTTTGCACCTGGAGCAAGGAGGGAGGCTCCTGTAGGGGACTGTCAATCACACACCCACTGTGTTTATCTCCTGCTGCGGTTAGGGTTGCAACCAGATCACAACCTGAGCTGACAGGTGTCCTTATTCGTAATTGTAGCAAGTTTAAAATGATGCTTTAATGAATGTGTGGGTTGGCAAACCTTCTGTTAAGGGTTATATGGTCAATGTTTTAGGCTTTATGGGCAAAAGGCAGTTAGTGAATAATAGGTAGCTACTACAAAATTATTATTAATGAATTCTAAAATACAATAATCAAACATTAAAAATGTTTATAATATGGGCTTTTCAGAAAGAATTGGGTTATTTAGGAGAGACAACATTTTGCCTAATCTGGGTTCAAAATTAGTGATCCCTGTCATCAAATCTACTGTAAATGTTCATTTGTAAAAAATCATTTTTACCTTATAAGCCACGCAAAAGCATAAGGTGGCTGAGATTTGGCCCAGGGCTGACCCTGCTCTAATATATTACTGATTTTTTTGTACTCCCATGTATAATTCTAGTATTCTTCCCTGAGATACAAAGGTAGATTCTTTGTCTGACTATGTTTTAGTAAGGTAGCCCTTTGAGTCAGTGATTAAAATGAATTTCTACAGTATTTTTATGAGATGTGTTTTGTCTCATAGATAGAATTCATGAGTCTGTGGCCTGACTGAATTAGCACAATTCTGTTTTCCCACTGGGGACCTCCCATGAGTGAGTAGTAAAATCAGTTGAGAGGGTATTGACCAGCATCTAAAAGGAACGATGGATAAAACAAAATAGAATAGACTAATTACAATTCCTACAGTAAGGAAGTTCGGTTTGCTGTTTTGGAAAAGGAGTGCTAGGTTTGTGTGCGTGTGTGTGCACCTAAGATACATTTTCATAATATATTTTTAAATATATGCAAAACACTGACAAGTATTTACCTTTTCCAAAATAACATATTAAAACAATGAAATAAAATCTGGATGCTGACAGAAGGACATTATCAAACACCTCCAGCAGGTGGATGCTAATAAATTACATCATAATTGATGGGTATAAAATATTTTGAGTGTTTGTGGAGTGTTTTCCACTGTAGATGGTGAATGATCAGATGAAGAAATAACATATTTCTGTCAGGACAGTAATCTCACATTGCTGCATTTTCTGATTTAAAGCATAAATTTTAGCACAAAAATAGCCTAAACTCCTCCTCTATTTGTCAGGAATTGATATTTTTAAAAGTGATAACCACTTATCTTTATTAGTGAATGGGAATCATAGCTGCAAAGAAAATTAGTTTTGTAATATTTCAGCTTGCATTCTGAAAACAACTAAATTTATCCCTTTCCCTCAAGTAAAAGTTGTTTTCTTCTTAGGTTGAGTGGCATGGTCCATATCTCAGAATGAAGTCTTTTTTCTCTGTCTCTGTATTTCAGCCTCTCATTCGTTTCTCATTGAGCCAGTCCTTGGTAAGGACGCACCTGGTAATCGGAGCCAAAGTTGCAGATGCCCAAAGGGACAACATGATCTTTCCCCAGGGATAATCTAAGACAACCTTTCCTTCTTCATTTGAATATAAAATATTTCAGAAGGGCAGTGGGCCCACCTGAGAACCAAGATGAGTGTCCAGATAAAAGTGGACAGTTTTACCAATAATACACGGTTATCCTCATCATCTTCATGTGTCTCTGAAAAGTAGATCATGTGTATGGAGAACAGGAAAGGGAGAAAGGTTGAGTGAAGCAAGAGTTTAAATGAAACAATTTAAAAAATAAAAGCTTTCTCCCCCAGTCTAACTTTAGCCTTTAAAGGTAATTTTATGCAAATTGTCAAACAGTTTATATTTGATATACAAAATTTTATATGTGATAAGTGAGTATGCATGATTATCTAGCTCTCTTATATTAATATATATGCATAGCTATATACATACACTCGCATATACATGTGTGTATATAAGTATTACATACACATATAATTGTACATATGTGTAATAAATAAGTAAATTTTGTTACGTACATATGAGATTTTTTAAAGTGCAGATTGTGACACATCAGTGAATAGTAAAATGCTTTTTTTGTCAAGACCTGTGTTTTGAAAAGAATTTAATGGAATAGAACGGAGTAGAATAGAACAGATCAGAAAAGGACATCTTTCAAAAGTCATCAGCCGTAGTAAGGACTCCTTTCTTTCCCTCTTCACTGTACATATATTTGTGCATGTGCTTGGATCTGTGAGAACTGAATTACAGTAGAAATATCTCATATTGTGGCTCATTGCTAAAAACTTTGGAAAAGTGGTGCTAGAGTCCTAGGGACGACAATGATTCACATCTTCCTTTTATTCCTGTAGATATTTTATATTTTATTGTCAAGTGCTAGAGCATTATAATTAGTAGATTGCTTCCTGGAAATGTATCATACAATTTGAGATAAATATTTTTATGTTTGGTTCCACATGGCATTCACACAAACTATTACTTGGTTAGCTTTTTCTATCTGCTGGTTACCGAAGGTTTCTCATCTGCTATTTTAAACTTTATTGCAGTAACAAGGCTGAGAATTGGATTGCCATCATCCAATAATGCCAACCAAGAAAAGTCTAGAAGTAGAATATAAGACACTGATTTAGAGAGAAAAGAACTTGATCCCTCCCTGATACGGCTTTCAAAGTTACCATGTGTTAAAGCAGGGATCTTGTATTTTTTATGAACAGTCCATAATCTCTTGTCTCCCTATTGAATAAAAATCCAGCCAGCCAGAAATCTGACACTGCACAAACATGAGAATTCTCACAGTTTAAATGTCACAATGGCTGGATTTATTTTATTACCATATTGTTTTCCTTTGAATGTATACAAAAAGAGGGCTTTTAAAAATACGGTAATATACCTGTCAAGTTGCAAAATTATTATGCATGATATTTCATCATTCGTTTTTAGCTAATGTATATTAACTACATGTAAATACATTACTTACCATGTGGGTCTCTGGGTGTATAAATTAGTAGTTGCTTGCTAGAATTTTAGAAGTAACCAAGAAGTAACATAGTGGCAAAAATCCTACCATACTAGTACTTTTTTTGTTTGTAAAAAAAAAAAAAAAAAAAGAGCCCCATATTAGGGAACAAATTCTAGTACATTCCAGTGAGAACAAATTCCACTACATTCCAGCATTCATGGAAGGTAAACTTAAAATTGAAGGTTTAGATATAAATTTTATTCAAGTTCATTGTGAAGAATTTGTGACTTAGAATTCAGGGGGGCGGGGGGGAATAAAATGTTTGTGAATGTCCATGTTTTCCAAACATGGCACCTTTTGAAAAATAATTGTTATGAGATTAACATTCCCAACATTAACATAATCTTGAAGTTCAAGGCTCCGTGGTCTATAATTTACAATCACTAGTATAATTTTTGTATTCTGTAGTTTTTGAAGGTTTCTGCCTCTTAGTTTCTGTTCTGTGAATGTAAATATTGATGATGTCCTCCGTATTCTGAGGGGGAGGGCTTACTCCTGTAAAAATCATTCTGCAGGGTTCCAAAGGGCAAGTCTAGAGAGGACTCTGGCAGCAATTTCAAAAAGAGGCACTTTTTTAAAGTATTTACATTAATGGCAAACATATATTGTGAACTTCGTATGCATATAGTCATTGTTGAGATCAGAGCACTGATTCCTTTGTATGAAACACACAAATCTATGTCTGATCCTTTGATCCTTTTACAATACTATAAGATAAATATGTGCTGTGGCTCAGTTAAATATGAGGTATGGACATAACGTATATTTAGGTTGAAATTCTTAAGTGAAGAAACAGTGTGCCCTTTCCAAATGGAAGACTGTCTATTTTGATCAAGATCAGTAAATTGGAGAAAACACTTTTCCAGCATTCCCCTTATAGCACATAATGGATTTCAAATTTTTTCAGATTTAAGGGCCCCAAAGTGTTATGAAGTCCTTTTCTTATATCTGTCAAGGCTTGGGAACAAGGAAAGGTGAGTGAATCAGCATTGCTTGCTGGGGTAGGAATCGTTCTAAGGCCTTTCCCAGCCATACCTCCTTCACTCCTCTGCATGCCTGTAGGCTACATTCTGGCATACCCCCACTTTGCAGGTGAGCAAATTAAGTCCCTGTACCTTGCTCATGGTCTCACAGCCATTAAGTGGAGGACCTGAGCTCAACCCAAGACAGGTTGCCTTCACACGCCACACCCTTAGCTGTGTTATGTATTTTTTTAATGAAACAGTTTCATAAAAGAAAAGACACAGAGTGAGCATTAATGCCATGATCAAAATGAATTCAGGCCAGTTCTGTTATCTAACATCCCACACATTCAGACACCTATAGGAATACTACTGGAAAAGCTTTGGAACAGTATGAAGGTGGAAAATGTCAATAGGCACCTCACTCACTGTTACAGAAATCCTATTTCCAAAAAAGAAACTAACCCATCATTTCAAAGAAATAAGGACAAGTCTAAGTAACTCTTCACACAAGACACATGCGTTCTAAATGGTTGAAAGCTGACACTATGGAAAAATGCATACTGTGACAATATAAATGAGCCTTCATTATATAATTTTTATTCCATTTAGTGTAAATAGTGTGATAATGCTTTATATGCCTTCATTGTTCATTTCAAATTGTACCTTTGGTGATGGAGGGAATTGATTAGGGACTTTACGGAAATGACTCTAAATTTACTCAGAATTTTTTTGGCTTTAAGTTTCGGATATACATCTAGAAAAGGAAATACAGAAATATTTGAGATAGGAGACACATGTCCTGTGTCTCATGGAATATCTGAACTGTCGAGAAGAACACTGACATCAGGCATGTCTAAAAGCCCCCATTTCACGCAGCACCCGTGAATCCCACCTCCTGCCGTTTCTGGGAGCACATCCCAAGCCGTGTTTCCTTGGGTTTTGCTGCCAGTGGTGTGATAATCTGCTTCCTTTGTTGTTCTCTTATTTTATATTTTTCTGCCCACCAGTGGCCATTTCTCACTCCTCTCAAGGCTCATTTTCTTAACCGTTGTTAGGATGCTGTTTCTTCCTTTTCTAAGTTGCAAACTCAGAGCAAGCAAATGCCTTGTTCTTTCCTCAGAATAACAAACAGAACCAATGAAGGGTTTGCTTGATTAAAATGTTAAACCAAAGACATGGGCAGACCTTTTTTGTGAAATCATCGTAATAGTTAAATGTTTATGCAAAATATAATGACCTACTAGAACTGTTGATTTTCCTTTAAATCAGATGATTTTTATTATTCTTAGGACAGATTTACAATACTTGGAAAATATGTTTAGTCCCATTAAGTCGCACTGCTAAGTGTTTGCCATTTCGGTGGCAAGCCAGTAGGAAGGCTCTCTCTTACGGTCAGTTAGTTGGTCTCCCACAAGGGAGCTTTGGAGAAAGGTCCTGGTTGCTTAAGATCTTTCAAGTTAATAAAAATCTCTAAAAGGTCTCATGTATCAGTGTCCCAGTTAATAACTAATGACATCTAGTGGTGGCAGGATTTGAGGCACTCAAAAGGCCATTCCCTGCGGGTACAGATCCCAAATAAATTGTAGATGTTTTCATACCTCGGGCTAGACACTTAAAGACTAATGAGGTCAACCCTCCAGTTCCACATGGCACAACTGACCTGTCAACCCGGCCTGGGTAATGATGGACGGGGAGGCCCCTGCTGTTCATGCCCTCTGGACAGTGGGGGTGTGGGAGCGTCCCCCACATCCTTTCCTCAAGAGACATGCCCTTCCCAACATTCTCATTCATCGAAAGTAGACTTCCAATCATCCGCGTACATTTGTGGCAATTCACGAGTAGGAAGCATTTGTCTCTCCTTGTGGTGTTTCCTGGAAGAGTTTCGACATGGGAAGCCAACCCATGATGGCAGCTTCTTTATTAAAATATGTGCAGTGGAAATTATGCTCATTAAGCTGGAGTGTAATTATGGACTAGAAAGATTCTTTGCAGGCTGAAGTGAATTGTTGTAGATAAATGTGCATTAACTTAATAGTGTGCATCTAATTATGAGAAGTAAAGGAGGAAGAGAGGTGATCAGTTATGCGATGATTTAGAGATGCCATCATCCCAGGCGGACTCTCCCATGAAAGCGCAGGTACCCGCCAATGAGAATTCTCCTACTGCTTTATCGCGGATTTTCAACACCACAATTAAAACAGCCACGGGCGACTAATTAACCCATTTAACTCTGTTTGTCTGTGGCATTTATTACAGCAGAGAGTTAAATGCAGGGACACTCTGCACCTTTATGTCCTCTTCCAAGCGCATTTGTGAAGTTAATTCCTTATTCTTTATTTGGGCTTCTGTGTACGTTTATGATCATTATGAAAACGAGGCCAGGGACCCGTCGTCCGATGTGATTGGCCGTGCTCAGCTAAAGCTGCATTCGGGAAATAAGTTCTTTTTACTTAGAATCAAGTAAGTTCAACTGGTAGTCCTGTGTCTTTTGTTCCAAAGCGATCGGCTCCCGCAGTCGGAGACAGATGGCCATGATGCTGGGGTCACATGAGGACAAAGTTGGTCATTAGATCCTCGCAGCTAACATTTCGGAAGTCTGGCAGTAAGGTGTGTTTCCTCAGTGCTACCTCTGCCTGCAAAACGAGAGGTAACTTTTATCAACACCGAGAATCTGTACAGTGACACAGAGTGATTTTTCAATGAATTTCAGAAAATTTGGTTAACTTGGGCCTTTGATGTAAGCCTTTTATGTTAAGTACTTGTCTACTGTTGCTGGTCTGGGGAGTCCCTAAGTTCTTTTAAGGCCTGCCATCCTAGTATTTCAACTTCAAGCTGACTTTTAGGAGGGGAAATGGTGAGCGCATTAACTCGCTGATAGAGCTACAAAATCCAGTGGATTCCACACTGCTTTCCCTTTCTTTCCCTTTTACCAGTACTAGTTGTGGGCTGGAAAGACCAAAGCCTGCTGGGGGCTCCCAGCTTGCTTGCTTGCTTGCTTTTTTTAAATTTTTTTTTTTTTAGATTTTATCTATTTATTTGACAAAGAGAGAGAAATCACAAGAAGGCAGAGAGGCAGGCAGAGGGGGAGAGGGAAGCAGGCTCCCCTCTGAGCAGAGAGCCCGACGTGGGGCTCAATCCCAGGACCCTGGGATCATGACCTGAGCCGAAGGCAGAGGCTTTAACCCACTGAGACACCCCGGCGCCCCCGCTCACAGCTTCCTACATTGACCTCAGAAGCCCAGAGGATTCGCCCTTAGGGAGTCCTGCTGTCCAGAGAGAGGGAAACAAATGTCCCTTGGTTTGTTCAGCGGGATCCTGAGAGGCTGTTTTAATATCTGGAAGCCAAATAAAAATGCTAAGTGATTCTGTCCTTGGGAGAGTTCACTGCCTTTTCAGCGGTGGATTTTATAACTAGTGTTTGTCAGTCTCCGTCGCACACCACCGGGAGGACACCGGGTAGCTGGCCAGGGCCTCAGCTCGGTGTCAGCATGCTACAAATAACGAATTATTCCGTCAGCAGGTTTGGTGGAGGGAACTCCCAGAATATAAAGAAGCTCACGCCGGCCTGCTTTTCCCACTTTGGGGCAAAACCAAGAGACCTGGCCTGTATACACAAAAGGCCAGGAGAGAATGCACACCCATGGCCCTGTTACTTTCTTCCTTTTTTTTTAAATTTACTTGAGAGAGAGAGAGAGAATGTGTGCACGCACGGGCACACACATGAATGGAATGGGGGGAGGGGCAGAGGGAGAAGATGCCCTGATGAGCAGGAGACTTGCGGGGAGGGCTAGATCCCAGGATCCCAAGGTCACGACCTTAGCCAACTAAGCCACCAAGCACCCCCCCCCCCCATTACCCTGTTTCTAACGTGTAATGGGTCACTTTGTCTCTATATTCAGAACCTTCATTTTAGTAATTTTTAAACTTTTTGTCAGAGAGAAAGAAACCACCTTGAATCCCTTCTGGGCCAAGGTGAAGTACAAGTACACACAGGCAAGTGCGTGATTGTGGCTGGGTGTCCCACAGAAAATGCACCCTTCCCCCGCCCCCCGCATCAACTCACATACAGAGCAAGACCCTTCTTTCCAAGACGTGTGAGCCAGTGACAGTTAAAATATCTAGAGTCCTAGTCTTGGGCGAGTTGTTATTAGAGAAATATCAGAGTGATTTAATAACCTTTGCACAGATTAATTCTTTGCCTACTAACTCATCCGTGATACGTCTTGCTAACACCGAATTTAATGTTACTTCCCTAACGGTCACCAGTAACGTCAAAATCTTTATTTGTCACCTTTCCTGTTTTTCAGATTATTGACTGCCCTCTTTTTATACAAAAATCTAAATTACATGGCATTTGAAAATATTTTTATATTTCAGAAAAATTATTGTATCAATTTGCATAGAGTCTTCACTTGAAGCTTTGTATTTTTTTAACATTATACATTATAATGTATAATTATTTTATACATTATGTTGGGAACGTGTTATTTTAATAGCGTTTTCTGAACCAGACCTTCCACAGAGTCTCACCACCAGGAAGTATCACTGTGTAACTTTGAACCTCTGCCTGAGTGAGTCTGTTTAAAACACATTTGTATTCTTGCTCTGTTTTCTTCTCATTCTGATCTTTGTTTTCTACTCTTTGCTCCTAACTGCGGCGCTTCAGACAGTAAATATTAGACATGAGCACCCCTCCCAGGGAAGAGCCATCTCATTTTGCAGTGAAACAGCCCAGTGTAGCCCAGGGCCAGAGCGCAGCAGAGATGAGGGAAGTGGTATTTGCAGTATCTGTATTTTAGGGCAATTTCCAAGTGGCTTAAAAGAGTGTTTTGTATTCTTTTACGAAACATTTAGTCAGACGTGGCCACAAGAGGACACAGAGGAGAGGCTCGGGAAAACAAAGTTTATTATAATCCCAGGTCCTGGGGACGGGAGGCCCTCTACACCGTACGGGGTCCATGTGGGAGAAACCAGGGTGGTCAGGAAGCAGAAGTCAGGAAGGGGAGCATAGCACTCAGGCCATGGCCTGTGTTAGAAAATGACATTCAACCAACTAAATTCAAAGATTAAATTGGGCTTCTTAAACAATTCATACATTGGGCGGCATCACCCCGAGCGAGCAGAAAGGAGTTCTCCGGAGCTGTAGGACATGGAAGGATTGTCTGGACATTAACAGGCCGCGACAGTCAGCAGAAGAAACGTAAAGGATTGTGTGAGGTGAGGTCACTTCCCTGTGGGGAAGTCTGGGGGTCTCCTTAGGTGGACTGCCTTGTCGGCGTCCCTTGGAGGGTAGAGAGGGCCCATGTGACAGATTACCTCACTGGTGCTGACCAGAAATTCCTCTCACCTGTTAAGACTGCATTTCTGGAAGAAATCAAAACTACAGTTTGGTTAGATTCTAAGCCCCAGGTTGATGACTCCATTTTGGAGCTGTAGGGGGTTTTGTAGCACCTTTATTGAGGTTCCTATGGGAATGTTAAGCAGGGCAAGGTGAACAGTAATTTATAGGACCGGCAAGTTTGAGCAATTCCAGTGGGTCCTAAGTCTCTGGCTTCCTGATACCTGGCCCTGGGATGATGAGGTAGAGGAAGACTGCCTTAAAATTAATATCCTGGGGTAGACAACTCAGACAGAGGAGGTATGGCCTTGGGTTGGTTTGCTTTCTCTAAGAAGGAGCCAGCCCTCCCACGAAGGAGGAGTCTCTCCCCAACCCAATCAGAAAGTGTTTGAGACATCAGAGCATCATAATATACAAAAAAAATTTTTAAATATGCAGTACAATGTGTTTATCCCTTTTAAAATACTAGCAAAAATCATCAGAGATGAGCTCCCTGCTCGGCCACAGTCTTAACGCAGATGAGCGAGAACCATTCAACACCGGACTGGGTGTTCTTAACAACAGTGTCTCACATGCTTCTTCAGAGACCTATCGCTGTTGTCTGGTGGGAAAGAATTTGACAACATCACTACAGCATTTGGACACATTGCTTTCTGGGTATTTTCAGAATTCTTGTCGCGTGGGTGTTTTCATTAATTAGTGTGAAGAGTGTCCTTGGCTGAAACACCTGCAGAGGCCTGAAGAACAATCTAAGAAAGCTCTTCCTACGGGCTCTACTCATTTATTCCCATACAACCATCCCCTCAAAATCTGCTGGCTTCCCACCACAAGGTGTTATAACGTCTTCGTTCTCTGGGTCCTTGGGGCTTGGCTGGGTCATCCTCACTTTGGTGTCCTCACAGGATATGTAGGAAGCCGGCAGGACTGCAGTCCTGTAAGGGCCTTATCGGACGGGACAGAGGAGGCAAAAAACAGTCATGTTCCCGTTCCCCTTCTGAGTTTTTGGCTGACACACGCTTCCCACCCCATAATAAAAGATAGATGAATAAGAGAAAAACAAATAAGTTCATTAACATGTATACTCGTGGAAGAAACGCAGGAATCCTCACTCCCCAAGATGGCCCGAGCCCCAGTGTCACCGACCATCTCCAGCTGAGGATAAGGCTAGAGGAGGGGTGTGGGGAGAAGAGCTCGGGAAGCTGGAGGAGGGTACCAGGAAAGCACGGTAAGCAAGGGGAAGGTTTGTGATGCGGATTTAAGGCCCTGTCTCCTCTGTTGGCAAATGTCTTGTAACTTACAATCATCCTCTCTTCCTGGTACAGAGAAGGGAACTTAAAAAGAGAAACTTCCCTTCACCAAAGGGTAACTTCTACTCTGTTTTCAGAGCTTCTCCTGCATCTGCAGTCTCTCAGAAATAATCAGATCAAATAATCCTAGGTCAAGGCAACCTGTTCTGGGGCGGCCCATTCGGCGGCCCCCAGGCCTCTGAGATGGTGCACCATTATGCAGGCCATTGGCACTGGTGGCTGGGACACCTGACAGGAACGCGTACTCCATGTGGCTTGGGTTCAAGGGGGACAGTTGCCGAGTGAACATCCCATGAGCCTGAGGTGGAAGCCTCGAGGCCTCTGTTAGTTCAGGCAAATCCCTTAGCCCAGCTGGATTCATGGGAACGGACTCCAGCTCTTGACGTGAGGAAGAGGTGTGAGGACTGTGCCAGAAAGGAGTTGGAGGCTTCTTTGACTTCCTGTTCTACCAGACAGAGCCACCATTCAAGAGCTTCAATAGAGGGCTCTGAGTTTCTCTTCGTTTTCTTTTATATTATACATCTATATACAAGTATGTGTGTGTGTGTCAGTTTGTATAGGTATGCAAATGGGTATACATGTGTATGTATATATACATATATGTACACACATGGAGCGATTTTCAGGAATTATCTCGTGCAGTCATGGGGCTTAGCAAGTTCTTCAAACTGTAGGACAGTTCTTCAAACTGTAGGACAGGGCTGGAATCGTAGGCAGGAGTTCATGCTGCAGAATTTCCTCAGGAAAGCTCACATTTACTCTTACGAACCTTCCAGTGCTTGGAGGAAGCCCGTTTACATTTGGAAGATAATCTCCTTCCCTTTAAGTCAACTGGACTGTCAGTGTTAACCACATCTACACAATACCTTCAAGGCAACAACTAGACTAGTGTTTGATTCAATAACTGGGTAGTGTCACCTCATCAAACTGACATTTGAAACTAACCATCACAACGTCTATAAAAAAGACACACTAGTTCGTATAGTGCGATACATGAAGAGCGGGACAGGGACCCAAGAATCTTCTCACTGGCCAATCTTCTGTATGATCTTCCTGGGAAAGATCAGTAGGAGAAAAAGAATAAATGAAAATTATAGAGAATGTACAGAACGTTTCTGTTTAAATACACCTCAGTCAAAACTTTACAAAGAATCGACATAGGAATGTTTTTAAATATGATCTAAAATTCTTGGGGTGGTGGTAGTGTGTTTTTAATTTCCCGAACTTTAGAAGCATGATGGCCATTTCTCCTGGTCATGGTGAAGATACCTTCTGGGTATCCAGATGCAGTGATTTCCTCCAAAGCTGAAAAAATTTAATGCTTCTTGTAAATTATTCAATTAAAAAAAAAAAAAAAAGGTGTGCATGTGTGGGCACATGCACATGACAGTGAAAAGAGCAGGCAAAGTGATACTTACTGTGATTGGCTCATTTTATTTCCCTAAGGAATTAATGATTACCAGATTCTCTTGCCTTGGAGGAGGAATTGCAACACGCAAGCCTTTTCTGAGCTTCTTTAAGGTTTTCCTGTGTGACCTTGAATAATTTGCTTCCCCACCTGGTGTCTGAGCATACGCTCATCGTGCAGTGTTGACAAGTCAGTGTTTTAGAGGGGTTTGGGGTGGCCAGATGGAATCCACTGTGTTTCTGGGGAGAAAGGAGAGGAGAGCAGGGTCCAAGCCAGCCCCTCCAAATGTTCTCGCTCTGCCGGCTCTCCAGCCCCGCCGCCCTGCATGTCTGTCGCCTGCCTAGCCGGTGGACCTTGTTACAATGCAACATATGCTGGGTTCCCTGATGGGAAGGGTTTTGCGCTGCTCTGATGTCTGGGGTTTATTAGAGAAAAATCTATTAAGCCTGAGGTATGAGGCTGGCTTCCTGCCGCCACAGTGCTCGTGGAAGCAGCTCTGAAAGGATCTGACTTCCAGTGAAATCTAAGTTTCATTGAGATGCCAGATCAGGAGAAGAGCATTACTCTCCCCAGGAATGTAAGGACTGAAAATGCTCCGCCAGCTCTACTCTGTGATCGAAAAGCATGTGGTGGGGTAATAGGAGAATGACGAAGACGTTAAAATACATGAGAAGAGTCATTTAGTACAGGGATTCCCAGACACTGCTTCTTGCAAATATGTGCGCTGACTGCAGAGCGATGTGTGAGGAACTGGCATAAAATAGTCATCTGTTCTCCTACAGTTTTATCAGCACGAAGAAGGCATGACGTGCCCTGGAAGGCTTGTCAACCAGCAGGCTGCACTAGGGTGCCTGATGACCTTCTGGAGTATCGCACTCCACCCGCCACCAGGTGGCCTGGGGTCCTCCAAACCTCACGCCGGGCTGACCCCTCTCAGTCACTTCTGTACCCGAAACACAGGTAGCAAGAGGGAACCGCTCTACACCCGCGCCTGTCTTTCTTTCATGTTCACGGTTCTAGACCAGGAACTCACTGGAATCCTTTCAGGAAAACTACTCTGCCTTTTGACAGCCTTATCAGCAGAAGAGAACTCGGCAGAGGCCCATTAATGGGACCAAAAAGATTGGTCTGCCTGTGAGCTTTCTGTGGTACCATCAGAAATAGTCCCCTTACCGGTGGTTCTCAACAGGGGGGTGATTTGGGCCCCTACCCGCTGGGGATATGGAGCCGTATCTGGAGACATTTTTTGGTTGTCAGAACGGGAAGGGGGATGCTCTTGGTGTCTAGTTAGAGAGATTATCCAAAATGTCACTAGCCCCAAGGATGAGAGACCCTGTCTTACTTGTGTGTCTCTTCCCTCTTAACGCCACCCTCAACTTTGCAGATGGAAACTTCTAGGACCGTTCCTCACTATAGCGAAAAATGCTTCATTGACTCTCACTAAATACTCAGGGAGCAAATGAGTGAGTGAATGAGGCCAGGGAGGGACAGTAGACGAGAGAGCAAATAACTATCAAGTTAGCCCTTACATGATATTGGCATAAACAATCTGTACTTTCTATTCTTGTTATTGCTTTTATCTTTGAAATGTTTTTATCCTGGAATCATTTCATCTGCTCACTGAGCACGTGACAGTAAAATAAGCCAGTCTGCAAGCCAGAGGGAACATTAAAATGAGTTGAGCATGGCATGACTCCTGTCCCCAGAGTCCACTTCCCTAGTGGAGAAAGCCATCATCAACCAATTAAACAGATCCATGTGAAATTTCAGCAGGAGCAGTGCTGCACGTTCTGCTGGCTCACCACAGAAGAAGCCTGGAAAATTTCCCGAGTGCCAAGAACTAGACAGTATTTTCTCCAGAATGCTGTGCCCCGCGGATGATATCATCAGTATCTGTGTTCCCATTCCAATATCACCTATGGATATTATCAACTACTTTGTCACTGGGAAAGGGCTTTTAAGGTCCTAATTCTCAAGCAGGAGAGCATTTCAGCAGATGGGAAATGGCCCACGTGAGCAATGGAGGAAGTGACAGACCTGTGTAGGGACCTACACGCAGTGCAGAAGGAAGCGGAGGAAGGAGGGGGAGCACACGGGGCTGTCCTGGAGCACGGTTTTCTGTGAGGCACCGCGTACAATGTAGAGTTTCTAGAAGGTCAGTAAGACAGTCTAGTTTGCTTTAGAAGCATCGCAGCAGTGGTGGTATGCGGGATAAACTGGGGGCCGGTGGTTTCTCCAGCCTGGAGAGAGAGAGACAGAGCCCATTAGGAAATATCACAGTTTTCAAAGCAAGAGGTAATGAGTCTGTGGGGTGTGGCTCCGGCGACAAGACTGCCTTGGAAATTGAGTTCGCAGTTCCCGTGTCTGATTGTGTGCAGCATGGTCAGCCAGAGGGAAGAACTGGGATATTATTCTTTGATTTGCAGTGTCACTTTCCCCAACGCCTGCTGAAGAGCAGGCCCGTACAAGTATTTATGGTCTCCCGAGACGACAGTGTCCGTCCTTCCTTCTGTCCCCGTCCACCCAGGCTGGGTCACTTTTATGTTCTCGACAACTTTATGGATTTTGCATTTCAGAGAAAATGAGACAAGGTTGAATTTTTCTTTAGGTTATAGTATGGTGATTTTCCTTCCAAGAATCTGTTCCCAAAAATACATGATTCCGCCCTAGCTGCACAACAAACACTAATAAAGGCCAGGATCCAAAGATGCTGCTTTGTCTCGCACTTGCCTCCCGAAAGCTCTGGTGGGGTTGTGTGTGAAACCAGCAAATACACATTTTCTTTCTGGGAACGATGTCCGGCAGTCGCAAGAGGCCCACCAGTAGCAGAAAGGAGCCTGGGAGTCCTTGCTGCCATTGGGACAAGGGCACATTCCCCAGAAAGTAAGGTTGTGTTTCATCCCCTCCCCCCACTGTTCATTCAGGCCTCTTTCCCATCTTCTATTTAACCCTCAAGGAAGTACTGAATCACACAATAGGCAGTAAGTGTAAAGTCTCAGATACTGCAAAGACTCAGAACAGAAATAGATCAAGGCATACATACGTAGGAGAGCTCAGAGATGGCCCACATCAGCGGAGAGGAAGGGAAGGTGTTTAAGACGCATCCATAAACCTCCAGTTCTGGTGTCATCCAGAATAAAGAACTTCGCAAACTCAGCAACCAGCCAACCAACCAAACCAACCAAAAAACCAGTCAAGAAATGAGCAGAATACCAATTTTGAGGGATAACAGCAACCCAAGCCACCCGCCACAACTCTGAAATGGAGATGCTCAGCCGAGCTGGCCTGTTTCCCACCTAAGATGGTGCCTTTTGCAGTTTCTGTCTGGACTACCAGAATGTGTGTTGTATTTTAACCAACATTTTAACCAATTATGTTCAAACCTGCAAAGGATGATGATACCTGCTTTTCCTAACTCAGGAAATATTTTTAGATCTTACACACTTCTACTTGAAGTTTAAAAAAAAAACTAGACCAAATCTCTGCTTGCTTATTTTTGTAACTACCTGCATAGAATAAAGCTGAATGATTTTGCAGCTTAAGGAAATACACGCTTTCCATGACTTTAGTGGAAGAGAACCTTCCTGGAGATCTTGCCTCTGAGCTTAGTCTATACCTCTGATACTTACTTAAAGTCAGATTCTCTCTGAAGAGCACCAGGAAGTTCAAGTGTGCTCAATTCTGTTATGGCAAAGAGGACAGCGTTCAGTGCACTCTGTATGATTAAATTCCTCCCTTGTGCCCACGCAGAGTCCGCCTTCCTTAACCATCCCTGAGAACCACAGCCATGGAAGGAAGGGGCTCTGCTGCCTGCAGCCAGAGCCAGCTATGGACTCCTTGAAACCCAAGGTGACCCTCCATCTTCGTTCCAACAAACTGGGCAGGTCTCTCAAGTTCTCCGAACCACAGTCTCCTCACCTATGAAGTCGAGATAATCACGGGCCCTGCCTCACAGAGTCATGGGGAAGAAAACTTAATTGCCCACCAATGTTTATAGAATGATGAAAAAGGCTTATTACTCTGTATATTTTTTAAAGATTTTATTTATTTATTTGACTGACAGAGATCACAAGTAGGCAGAGAAGCAGGTGGCAGGGGCGGGGGGTGGGAAGCAGGCTCCCTGCTGAGCAGAGAGCCTGATGCGGGGCTCGATTCCAGGACCCTGAGATCATGATCTGAGCCAAAGGCAAAGGCTTTAACCCACTGAGCCACCCAGGTGTCCCTATTACTCTGTATATTAAAGTTGGTTACTGTATGTAAATTTTATAAACCCAGTCAAAGTTTTAGCTTATTCGATTTATACAGGCGTCATTTCCCGGATCCTTTCAATGGAAGGCATTTTGCTGGCCATTGGGGGATCTTGATAGAAAATATTAAATAGTTTTGGGACGAGGTAATATATGACACCAATAAATACAGATGAATATAATGTGAACACACTGAAGATATGGAAAGATAAGTGTTTTAGACCAGACCTTGTTTAAAGAAAACACCTGTTTTTAATTCCAACCAGCAGATTTTGATTGGCATAGCAAATCCTTATGGAAAACTTTAAAGAGGAAAACACTAAGGTTAGTAGAATAACACAAATTAAGAAAATGTTTTCTATCTGGACGGTATTATTTATTGCACTTCAAGCAGAATAAATCTTTACAGACATAAACCTCCAGACGGCCGATTGTATTTGACATCATAGTCATTAATTGAATGAATCCTATGTGACTTGCAAAAGCCAGAGAAATGCAGAACCTAAGACGTTTGGAAGGAATTGGGAGGAATGCGCCCCATGTGGGAGCAAGTACAGTTCAGAGACCAGGTCAGGAAAGAAAGGAGAAGGTTCGTGTTTAAGAGCTGATGGGAAACGTTGCTCGTTCTCCAGGTAAGACCCATTCCTTCGCTGTTCCACCACCTGACTCTGGGCCCTGGAACCCTTGGAATGAGGTTGCGTGAAGCTGTAAATGGACAAAACATAAGAGAGATGTTTGCTTAAACATAATGTCATTGCTTCAGCAAAGTCAGCGGGATAAAATGTTTCTGTGTCTTACTGATAATTTTCTTTTTTTTTTTTTTTTTTTTTTAAATTTTTTATTTTTTATAAACATATATTTTATCCCCAGGGGTACAGGTCTGTGAATCAACAGGTTTACACACTTCACAGCACTCACCAAATCACATACCCTCCCCAATGTCCATAATCCCACCCCCTTCTCCCAAACCCCCTCCCCCCAGCAACCCTCAGTTTGTTTTGTGAGATTAAGAGTCACTTATGGTTTGTCTCCCTCCCAATCCCATCTTGTTTCATTTATTCTTCTACCCACTTAAGCCTCCATGTTGCATCACCACTTCCTCATATCAGGGATACTGATAATTTTCAAAAGATACGAGCTCTGATTTAAAGACAGAAAGCCATTGCCCTTGAGACATACATAATCGACGTGGGGTTGGTGCTAAATTAAATGGATTTTATCTTCTGATGAAATTTCTGAGGGATAGATGTGCATTCTAACTTCTAGTTATTTGTAAATGATAATGAAAGGTGTTTGGTTGGACAGTGCCGCCTCTTGGTAGGGAAGGTGGGTTTCAAAGTGAGTCTGCCCGAATGTGGGTTCTGTCTCCATGCCTTGATTGTCTCTGCCTCCATCCCTTGATTGTCTCTGCGATCTCGGGCAAGTTGCTAAGGCTTCTGTGCCACAGAATAGGGGATCTGATGGGATCTGATGCGACCACCCTTGGGCGGAATGTGGTGGGTGTGAAGCGGGCGAGGCCCCCAGGGCTGTGGGGAGCACAGAGGTCTCGCCGGAAAAGTGGGAGCTCCCACCATGTTGACTTCTCCTCGTCCTAACGAAAGTCAGGTCAGCGCTTATCGTAAAGTCCCATTAATACATCTGTAATTCCAGCGCCAGTCAATCTAGAGCGCCTATCACGTTCACCTGAGAACGGTCTTCACATCACTGAACTTGTTTGCTTTCTGTGGGCCTCGTGTTTCTCACGTGACCTCTTTCTCTGCGATCTAAGGCCATAGAGCCCCACAAACCCGGGAGAAAAGGCTGGAAGTGGGTATGAGAGAGGTCCCTTAAAATTAAGTTCAAGAAGGAAAACCTTGACAGTCATTTCAGACGGTGAAGGGCACACCAGATGTAGTCAGTGTTTTCAGTAATTGTGCTTGCCACCAAAACGGGGTACTTTTGTTGAGAACATCACATTCCATCCTACTGGACTCTTGCTAAGGTAAAAGAGAGAGAGAGAGAGAAGGCAAGCTATATGCTGGTGCCGTCCCTGAATTCCATTGTAAGCATTTGTTAACTAGGTAAGGAACCATTAAGAATGCTGTAATTTAGGTCCTTGAAAGTCCTAAAACACTACCTTTCCAAACACTTACCAAAGGAACAACTGTTACAAAAGAGGAAGAACCTTTTCCCAAATGACCAGTTTATGTTCACTGAACCTAACTACTGTTTCGCCTCATTGAAATCTGAATTTAAATCTTACAAGATAAAACCTCCGGCCGTTAACATGGGGAAGGATCTTCATTTGCCACTGTTCCCAAACCACATACCAAGGTAGCCCAGGACAACCAGGCAAACTCAGAGGGGCTCCTCCAGAGAGTCTCCGTCTTTGGACACCAACAGAAACTTGAGCTCGAGTTAGTGACAGTTTCAAAATTCTGTTCTGCCAGTGTTCCTTTTGATGACGTCATAACCGTGCAGCCCTTCCATCCAGAGCATCACAAACAACTTATAGAGGACCCCATGAGCCAAGCAGGTTTGGGAGCCTCTCCAGTTACATCAAGTCAGTCTCTGCCCAGTTTCTGTATTCCGTCCTTTCCCACGACGAAAACATAAATGTGCTCAACAATTAGATATTAAATGAGCATTCTTCAAGATCCAAGTGATTTGTTTCCTTGTGGCTTCAGTTCACAGCTGTGGATGGAACTTAAAACGTTCTGCTAGGAAATAAAGAAATGCTTAATGAAGAACTCATAATTCTTCATTAGTGAAAAAGATAAAAGAAATGTTGTGGCGCTTTTATTGTTTGCATAAATAAGACTAAACTTATCTGCCCCTTGCTCTTTTTTCCAGTAATCTGACGTATTCCATCAGCCCTGTCGGCCATCCTGCCCGTTTTAAATTATAAACGTCTGTGGCAGCCATAACAGAAAATATCTTTAACCTCACTGCAAACTTTTCGATTAATTTTCAAATTAATCACAGCCATTCTGCTGAGAGGTAGGCAGACACAGAGGTAATAAAAGCCAAGTCTAAGACTTTATCAATGGATAGAAATTAAAGGTAATGGGATACTGTTATCTGGAAATGAATACCATCTCTCTCTCTCTCTCTCTCTCTTTCTCTCTCTCTTTTTTTTAATGATGGCACTTTAAAAAGAAGCTTGCTAATGCATTCAGTTGCACAGATACAGAATCTCCCACAGGAGTGGTATACAGCTGCTCTGTCCATAGTCTTTTACCCATGACCTGCACGGACTACCAATGAAACTCGGTTGTTGGTTATCTCATTCAAAATGCAGGCTAAATATGTATGTATCCCCTCCACATTTTATATTTAGGAAAATCCAGACACAATAGTAAAGTGAAATATGGCAAAAGAAAATGCCTGTACATGGGATGCCTTTGGATTTAATGTCTAGACACGAGAAATACGTGTGAATGGCCACTGGACACTGTACTTCACTTTTTCTAGTATGAAGACTGTGCCCAAGTTTATTCATAGCTTCTTTATGCTTCCTCTAAGGGCAAATTGAAGCAAACCTGCCTAGGTGTGTTTGGCTTGTGCTTTGACATAGGTGCTGGTGACTAATTGTTTGGAGTTGACCACTTGGTTTTTTTCTTCTCTGGCAGCTAAACAGCGACTATGCCCAAAAGCTTCCCTCCCATTCCTGATGCATTTCAGCAGAAACAACAATAGAAAAATGCAAAGAGATGCAACCCACAGAGTCACTTATCAGTACTTACATACGAGTGTCAGACTTGCTGTCTCTGAAATTTTAAAATAACCAGCCAAGTATACAAAAAAGAAAAAAAAAAAAAAGAGGTAGCCAGAGTGTGGCTTCATGGGGACAAAGCAACTGGCTCCTTCTCTTCTCTTGCCTTCTCACATGTGGTTCTGGCATCACGTTGACAGGGTTCAACAACACTGCTCTGACCCCCAGAATGCCACTGCTCCAGAGGCAGAAAGGAAGATTGAGCTCTGGCACCTTCGTTTCCTTTTCTGAGACCCCCTGGGTCTGCTGACTGGGCAGCCGCTGGGAGCCAGGAGCTGGCCCGGCACCCACAGCTGGCCCGAGTGTTCTTTTGAACAGAAACAATTTCACAGAACACCAGGATCACACAAGGCCACACTAACGATGATGGGTCAAGGCAAAATCAAGACCCCTCCTTAGGTCTGAACACGGACCAAACATGAATGTTGTCCACATCACATCCAGGCTGACTGGGACGTGTGACTGGCATGACGGCTCCTTCTTCACCAATCACAGTTGGAGCCTTGCTTTAGTCTTCCCTCCTAGATTGAAGATACTGGGTCACATCCAGCAGCAACCAATCCAGAACCAACTCCTGCCCCAAAGTGGCTAGTGCAAGCCCAGATTCCCTAAATCTGCTCTAACACCATCTTATGGAAATACCCTGCAGTTCTGTTTGGGGTAGGCGGTGGGGGGAGTGTTCTTTCTTGTTGTTAGGAACAATAAGGCCAATGTTGTTCAACCCCAGGTGTGAACCTGATGGTCTTGGTTGGATCACGTTGACATGGCTACTGACGTGATTTTTAAAGTTTACCCTTCCTGGGGTGCCTGGCTGGCTCAGTCCTTAGAGCATGTGACTCTTGATCTTGGGACGGAGAGTTTGAGCCCCACATTGTGTATAGAGATTACTTCAATCAATCAATAAATCAATCAGTCAATCAATTAAGTTTAAAAATTAAAAAAAAAAAAAGCTTACCTTTCTTGAATACCTTTCCCTTTTACCACATGACTCTGTGCTTATCAGGAAATTAATCCATTAGGCCATTAGAATAAGAGTCTTCTTCCTTCTTTTTTTTTTTTTTAAAGATTATTTATTTATTTGACAGAGAGAGATCACAAGTAGGCAGAGAGGCAGGCAGAGAGAGAGGAGGAAGCAGGCTCCCTGCTGAGTGGGTTAAGCCGCTGCCTTCAGCTCAGGTCATGATCTCGGGGTCCTGGGATCGAGTCCCGCATCGGAGTCTTCTTCCTTCTTAAATAACAAACTCTCTCTGTTAGGTAAGTCTTCTCCCACGTTATTGTCCACTGTTATAGTCCAGACGCAAAAATCAAGATTTGGAACTAAAGTCTGTGTGCATTGCCGAGCAGACTGATGGAGGCGGTATCTTGGCCAAATGTAACTGTGAATAAGCTTCAAACCTTGATCATTGACAAGGTCCCATGCACTAATCAGCTTGTGACCTTGGTCAGGTCACCAAATAGTCTGACCTGAGTTTCTCAGTCTACACAATAAGCATGGGAGATGCTAGCTGAAGTCCCTTACGGTTCTGAAGTGTAAAGAAAAGCAAATAAAAATGCATAAGGAAAGAAGACAGTCAGAAGGGCTTTAAAAGCAGCTGTGGCTTTTTTTTTTTTTTTTTTCCTAGAGAGAGAGAGTGAGGAAGTCAGGAGAGAGGGATAGGGGGAATCCCAAGCAGGCTCCACACCCAGCCCAATGCGGGGTTCCATCTCACGACCCTGAGATCATGACTTGAGCCAAAATCAAGAATTAGATGCTTTACTGACTGAACCACCCAACTGCCCCAGTTCTGGCGTTTTTTGAATTACATCTTTTATTTGATGTATGGTTATTGCTTACTTAGAATCTGTCTTCTCTGCTAAATTATAAACAATTTGAGGTTAGGAGTCAATATTCCTATCCCCAGGACCTAAAGCTTTTCCTGATTCATAAAAAGACTTCTTAAATACTCATGGAAGGTGACAATACATGGGTAATATTTTCAGATGATTTGTTACTTCATTTTAAAGAATATATTCAAACATCTTTCTCACTTGGTACCTCTTCTGGACCAAATTTTGTTAGATTCTTTTGAGATTTTCTTTAAAGAAAGTACCTCTGTTCAGTGTTATCTCCAATAAATTGAGTTGTCATTCTTTGGAGGACTAAAATGAGGTGACAAAGATGAAATTGTGTGTGTGAAACATGCTACCAGCATTTGCAGGACCAAAACCAACAACAAGTATCACTAGATACCACCGCTGGACTCCACTTAGCAATCACTCCTCAAATATATACTCACAGCTTCCTTCTAAGACTCCGAGATAGGTGCCGTGTGACTGTTTCTCACTTCCAGAATCATGGAGCCTAGCGTGCGGTCTTTGCAGATGGTGTTCTGGCTTATAGAATGTGTTTACCGGTATAATTATGGCTTTTATCAGAAGTTCAGAATTTTTCATAAGAATCATTAAAAGCTCCTTTTTAAAGATTTTTTATTCCCAGAGAACTGTCAGATGATATCATTACCTAATTTATAAGAAAGCGTGCTATGTTCTATGATTTAGGCACAGTATATTTTTAGGTCATTTTTAATTTTATTAAATATTATGTTTCCTTTAATACATATAATAAAACTTTTTTTAAGATTTTATTTATTTATTTGACAGACAGAGATCACAAGTAGGCAGAGAGGCAGGCAGAGAGAGAGGAAAGGAAGCGGGCTCCCTGCTGAGCAGAGAGCCCGATGCAGGGCTCGATCCCAGGACCCTGGAATCATGACCTGAGCCGAAGGCAGAGGCTTTAACCCACTGAGCCACCCAGGTGCCCTATAATAAAACTTTTTGAGGGTGATCAAGGCCTTTCTGGCTTTTTCTTAAATTCCTAATCTAATGGTGGGGCCAAATCCTGATCGCTGCCAGTATTGACAAAGTAAACACCGTTGCTCTAGAAACCTAGACTCACTCACTCCTCACCTGGACTGGGAGCATCACATACCTCCCTGTGTTCCCACTGGAAGTTCACAGGTCCAGGTGATTTTTCTAGGAAGTATTGCGGGCTATTAGTTTTAAAATGGGTACATAGGCATAGAATATAAACATTTTCCGTAAAGTCATTATGGCTTACAAGGAAAAGTTTATGGTACTAATTTGTCCTTTGTTACCTTGGGCTATTACCACCACACACAGCCTGTTAGAATTTCCAGAGCAGCTAAATGCTCATATGTAGGAAGTTGATTTTTCATTGTGGAACATATTTTATTGAAAAAGTCTAGTTGTGTTCACAGATAAAAAATAGTGTTTTGAATTTTATTGATACTGAATAGGTATTACAATGTAATTGATAATATTCTTTGCAATCTAACAGACTATTAGAATATCGAGGCCCTTAATAGAAGCAGAAATTCCCTGGTACTTAAAATACGTGAGATTTAAAATGATAAATAATAGCATAAATTTTTGCTAATCATTTCTCATTGTTTCCCCCCTTGGTCCTAATCAACTGAACTCTGAGAAAAAGCCCATTGCTCGGCTAAGATTTATTTAAGGGCCTCTCACCTCCTGTCTGACATGCCCCACACATTCCTGCCTGAGGGTCTTGTCACTCTATTCCCGTTCTGGAACATTCCTTCCACCCAGGACCACCTCCAGGGTCAGCTTCTCAAGGAGCCGATCCATAGCCAAAGTAGTCACAGTAACAACCCCCACCTAGCCCATGGGTCGTAGCTTGGGGCGCGAGCGTGCATATACCAGTATTGCCTCTGTCTGCTTTATTTTTCCCCTTACGCTTGTATTAGTGTCCTGTGGCTGCTGTGACAAAATACAACAAACAAGGTGGCTTGAAACAGAAATTAATTCTCTAACAGTTGAGGAGATCAGAAGTCGAGTCAAGGTGTCCACAGAGTTGGCTCCTTCCAGAGACTCTGAAGGAGAGAATGTCCATGCCTCCTTGCTTCGTGTGGCGCTGGACAACCCTTGGCACCTGCTGGCTTAGAGCCACATCACGCCAGTTCCTGCCTCTGTCTGGACATTGCTTTCTCCTCCCTGTGTCTCTCTGTGTCCTCTTACGTGTCATATAAGGACTCTGTCATTGGATTGAGGGTCTGTCCTCATCTAGTAAGATCTCCTTGTGATACGTAATTACATCTGTAAAGACTACTTCAAATAAGGTTCCTTTCCGAAGTCCCATGTGGACGTGAATTGTTGAGCGGACACTATTCAACCCAACACATGCTTAACGCTATATGACAAATAATATATTTTGCATTTAGTAAATTGCCAATCTCCATAAGAAAATTGTCTCCAAGGACTGGAACTTTCACCATGTTCAGTATTGGATCTCCAACAGCTGGGTGCACGGTGGCCCCTCCGCGAACAAGGGCTGGAGAGTGAGTGGTTTAGAGCCGAATCCTTGGACAGAGCTGGAAGCCAGGCAGCCTGTAGGAATATGGTGGGAAGTGAGGGCTGCTCAGGCTTCCAGAAATAAGCCGCAGGTCAGAGAGGTGGCAGATTCAAACATACAACTGAGAGACGGTGGTTGGTAAGTCAGAGTATATCCCGAGCCATCCGTGATCACAGGGAGGACTCCCAGAGGCAGGAGTTGGAGGTGGTGCCTCTTGGGATGACTCAGACAGCTCCCTCCGCCTTCCTGGAGTCTCGCCAGCCACGTGGTCTCTTGTCAGCTTAGAAAGGCCACGTCTGCGTCTGGTTTCCTGGGGCTGTAACAAATTAACAGAAAGTTAATGATTTACAATAACACACACCGATCCTCTCACGGTCCTGAAGGCCAGAAGTCTGAAATCAGGTTCCCTGGGCCGTCATCAGCAGGTTCTAGAAATTATTGACCTTGCCTTTTCCTCCAGGAACTGCGCTGCTTACATTTTGCGGCTCGTGGGCCCTGCCTCGGTCCTTCCAGACAACAACATAGTTGATTTCAATGGTGTGTCGCCTTCTTAGTCTATGCAAAGTCCATGTTGCCAAATAAGGTAGCATTTCACGGGTTGCGGGGATGAGAACCCGGGTCCCTTGGGGGCCCTTAATCAGCCTACCATGGTATCCTAACCGGAGACCAGCCACAGATATGGAGACAAGTATAAGGAGTCCCAGAGTCTTCCTTCCTGATCTCCCCGTGCGGGAAGCAGTGGGATCCTGTGGTCCCACTTAACTACAGGAATGGCCCCTTCTCTCCCCATGAACTTCTCTGCTGATGGCAGACCTACTTGTAAGGAAAGAGTCAAATTTGAAACAAGCAGGTATGCTGACCTTGTGCTCCCAACATTTGATTTCTCCCTCTTTTTGTACTTGATTTTTCTTATGTTTTATGATATCATCATAGATGATTTGTGTGAGTTGCCTCAATAGTTCGTGAAAAAAGAAGGTATAATTAGTCATACAGATCTTAGATAAAAGAGGATCGCCCCCACGGGGGAAGAGCTGGCTGGGAGGTTCCCGAGGGAATCCAGTCCCTGGGAGCCGAACATGTCTACAAGCTGTATTGTGGCTGCTCCGTGCGGAGAAAAGTCGAGAAATCATGGTTGAGTGAACTAATGCTTATGATGCCGTTTGGGGAATTACACGTTCCCCAAATGTAAAGCTTGGGGAGAGCCATTTTTTCCTAAAAACTAAAGTGATTGAGCTTGTTTTCTAGATAGTCCGAATTCCAAGGCTGCTGTTTATTTAAAAGCTAAGATGTGTTGTTTAAATATGATAAACCACAGAGGGCAGCTTTTAGTGTGTGCTGTCAGATATCCAGGAGCGAGGATGAAGGCTTTGATGCTTCCATGTGTTTCTCGCTGTATAAGATCTCCTTTGTCAACAACAATTAAAATATCCCCATTTTGTTGTAAACATTTCCACCTATCTGACTTTCTTCAGACCACCAGCTCCACTCCCCCAACCTTATCATTAAGACCTAAATCGAAAACAAGACAGTTGGTCTCACAGCTCTGGATGCAAAAGTTCAAGCCAATAGGGTCTTTAAAACTTTTGGTTAGAGTTCCAAAGTTTATAAATGGCAGGGATTTTCCTACCTTAAGCAATGTCCACACAGCCACGTCCCAGTGGAAATTATTGAATCTACAGTGAATGTGAGTCATGACCCTCCAACACTAAGAACCAAGTTGAAGCATGTGCCTCTGATTTTTGCTAGAAAATCAAATCTTGAACTCCCAAAGACTCTGATTGTCCAGGGGCTCTTTTCACTGCGGAAGTAAACTTGCTAAAATGTTGCGACAGTGTATCAACTTTTCAGTTTCTCTGCCCCCTATCATAGAAACCGATTTCAAACTGTTTGCTATTTAGCTCTAAGCTGAGTGCTTGTAATTTTAACAACTCAGATAGTCCATATAAGAGTGAGGATTTTGTCACAATATTGTTGGTCTATGTGACAAGTTTTAATGGAGAAAAGGTTACATTTGCATATTCTCCAGTTCCATTAACATTTCGAAAGTGAAGCCCAGTCACAAACGAGAGAGTTATGTGTTTGCTCCGGTAGAAAATGGTAGAGGGTTCTTATTTCTTGTTCTTCTCTTCTTCTTCTAGTTGTCTATAATACTGGACTTTTCTCAAGGGTCCACACTGCATGCCCAACATTGCTCTAAGGAGTTCATGTATAATATTTCTGATCATCCTATCAATCTTCTGTGGTTGGAATTATTACATCATTATGAGAGATGGACCCAATGAACATTTACTCCAAACAAAGAACGTGCCGGCCAGTGAAGATTCTGCAGCAAATCAGACACAGAGGGGAGGGGCCCAAGGCTACAGAGAGAGTTCACGGTAGAGCAGGATTGGAACCAACCCTGACAGCATCCAAAGAACTTTTGCCCACCAGGGTACTCTGCTGCTGGAGGGCGATTGGGGGGAAAAAAAATCATTTCAAAATGGCACCTTTGCATTAACAGTTTTTTCGACAAGCTAAAGTAGTGTCTGTGTTTATCCTTATCTTCCTTCAAGTAAGTATCAATAAACACCATCAGTAAATGGTTATTTTTAAAAAATTAAATGGTATTATATAAATTTCCAAAATGCAGATGAATTTCCTTTAAAGCGGTCTTAGGGTAACTATCTCTAGTATATTTCCAGCTGTCAATACCTTACCAACCACTTTCACATTTATTAGTTCATGTGTCATTTAAGACCATATCCCACGAAGTAGGTGATGTTCTGTGCTGTATTCGATCCATGAAAATCAAGACCAGCAAACACTGGGGGGCTCTCTTGTATTTATGAGCTAGAAGGGAGAAAGTCAGATGTTCAAGTTCTAAATGCTTTCTCAGTTAATTCTGACACCAAATCCTGGGTCCATTCTACTAAAATCAAGGAATGAAAGACTTACAACATGCTTACTCAGCACGAGGGGCCAGATCCAGTCTGTGTTTAGACCAGAGTTTCTCAAGCCTGGCTCTCATGACAGTTTGGGGACAGGTAAGTCTTTGTTGGGGACGGTCATCCCGTCCATGGTCAGCTGTTGAAGAGGATTCCTGGCTTCTCCCCTCCGCATGCCAAGAGTATCTTCCAGTTCAGTGGTGACAACTGAAATTGTCACCAAGCATTGCCAGATGCTCCTGTGGACACTCTTTTAAACATATTTCTTTTGGGGGCACCTGGATGGCTCAGTGGGTTAAAACCTCTGCCTTCAGCTCAGGTCATGATCCCAGGGTCCTGGGTTCAAGCCCCGCGTTGGGCGCTCTGCTCAGCAGAGCCTGCTTCCTCCTCTCTCTCTCTGCCTCTTCTCTGCCTACTTGTGATTTCTGTCAAATAAATAAAATCTTTAAAAAAAAAAGAATATTAAACATATTTCTTTTTGAGACACTGTCTTTAAAAATTCCCCTGGTTAGACATTATTTCACGGCAGTGATCCCACCAGGCAACATAGTTTGGGGGTTAAATTTATCCATTTGAAAGCAGACTGCTAGTGTTATTTCGCTTGTACCATCTGTGAGTCAAATTTAGTCCTCTGTAAAATGAAAATAAACCACGTAAGACTACTTAAGGATGAAAGAGTTAAAGGTGCGAACAGGGAACCATGGCAACTGACGTTTAGTGCGCTCCCATTATTACTTAAGGTGATTTTTCTGGCTGTTCCATAAGCCCAAACAAACCTAGTATTTCTTAGCTTTCTTCTTCACAATCCTGACTACAGACCAGAGCCAGAATGTTTGTATCTGAATGAAAGGCCCTTTATGATCTCATCCCGGACTTGCTTTCGCCTTTGCCCAGCGTCCCCTCTCCCAGTCAGCCCTCCTCCCCACAGCCTGTTCTTCGCCATGCCCAGCCAGACTGAGCACACACCTTTCCCAAATCCGCCAACGCCTCCACGACCCCATGTGTCCACCCGCACGGCTCCTTTGTTGGTATTTGTCTTTTCCCGAGCTTGTCTTACAAATCCTTGAGGATCAAGACCTGATGTGAAGAAATCATATCGTATACCAAACTCTGGCCCAAATGAGATGAATGTTTTATTTCCTCTGGGCCTCTAGTTCTTTCCCTGGAGTCTCTCCCCATGAGCAACAAAAAAAAATCCAAACAGTCTCATCGAAGTGAAAAAAAAAAACCATTCCAGAAAAAGAGCCTTCAATATGAATCGTTCCCTAAACTTTGGGGGGAGGGGTGCTCCTTCAGCATCTCTCTTGTGAAACTGAAGAGAACATTTGGAAATGTTAGTATCCTCTTCGACCGTACCCACTGCCCTGCCGTGGCTGAGGCCGGGGAATGCCAGTTGGAAACAAGCAGAAGCAAATGTCCTGGACGTACCACCCACTCCGGCCCAATTCCTGGAAAGCTGGTTTAGGCTGGGAGACATCAAGTCATTTTAAACACTAACTGACTGTTGTCTTCAGTCTTTACCTGGCTTTCTGACCTCTCTTGCTTGCCCCCTTCACTTGGTCCCAGAGGACCCCCGCCCTGGAACCCCACTTGCACTCGATCAGGACATGGTGGCTCCAGGTATTCCTTCACACTGTGGGAAAAATCATTTTCCCCGTGGAGCTTACAACAGAGAGAGTGTGGGGGTGGGAAATAGTCACAAAAGTAATGGAAGAGAATTTCACAGTCCTGAGTATTGTGGATAAAATAGGGCAGTAGGTAAGATGACTCCGGGGGTCAGCCTTGCTTGGCTGGAAGTTTCTGGGAGCTGCCCTCCAAGACTTATGACCTGTGACCTAATAGAGACGAGAGAACACCAGGCAAAGACCCAAGGAGAAAGCCTCCCTGAAGAACCAGGTTCTCGAGAGGGGGACGGAAGTACCGTTCTCAATAGGAAGGACACTCTGTGGGGAGGTTGGGCTGGCAACTCAGAAGAGGGAAGAGTCCTCTGTGTGGTCTTCCCAGGCCCCACGGAGGAGTCCGCTGTTTTCCTAGGTGTAATGGGGAGACACAGAGATACGAGACTGATACATAGAAAAGATTGCTCAGATGGGCAACATGGAGAACAACGGGTGTGTGTGTGTGTGTGTGTGTGTAGAGGCGTGTCAGAGGAAGGGAGAACATTCCAGAATGACCAGTTGGCCGGGGAAATGATCTGAGTAGAACAGAGGTAACACTCTCCCTGCCAAGATGCTTTCTTCCCTCATTCCTTTGTGCCTTCATTCCTTCAGAGCCCATGTATGTCATCTTCGTTTTGTTCCAGGGCTACCTTATGTGCTAGTTAACCAACACGACCAGAAAGTTGTGGCCCTGGCCTCCTAGAACTTACCACAGGGTGGAGGGGGGGTAGTGCTTGGTGACAGTCTACAACACAGCCAGGGCACTCCCACCAGGACTGTGTGGAAGGGACTCCCGGAGGGCTTTGCTGAGGAAATCACAAAGAACCCAAGGCTCTGCATTTCAGTGAGAGGCTCCCGGGCCCAAGACCATTCCAGGTGGCAGGAGCAGACGTGGGGGAGACCACCCAGCTGTCAGCCAGTGTGGCCCATGCAGGGACCCCAGGGAACACAAGGCTGGTGAGGTAGGAGGTGGCAGCTCCAGCAATGGCTGGCGAGCCGGGGGAAGAGCTGGTCTTCATGCCAACAACACTAAGAACCAGGGAAGGGTCTGAGGCAGGGATGTGGTGCGGTGAGGTTTGGGTTTTTGCCTATTTAGAGGCCTTCGAGAAGAAGAAGGGTGGGTGGGAGGTGACTGGCTTGGTCAGCGCGGTGGGAGGTGAGGAATAGGTTTGGGGAGACAGCGGTAGGGTAGCGGGGATGTCTGGGATTCCGGAAGTTACAAGCGGAGGCTGCGCAGCCTTGCTTTTGACCAAAGTGAAGAGCTTAGACCCCTCCTGGATACATGATTCTTTAGAAAGTTCATCTGTGTGTGTGTATGGGGCTGTGTGTGTGTGTATGTGCACACGTGTATATTCATACCTTTCCACAGATGAACCCATGGGCGTGCATCCGTGCTGTCCCAAAGACTAGAGCTCTTGTTCGAAAGACACTATTGATATATGCCATATAAGCCTAATAAGATCAGGGCGCCTGGGGGACTCAGTTGGTTAAGCGACTGCTTTCAGCTCAGGTCAAGGTCGCGGTATCCTGGGATCAAGCCCTACATGGGGCTCCCGGCTCCGTGGCGGGCAGGACTTGCGGGGGGAGGGTCCGCTTCTCCCTCTGACATTCTCTCTTCTCCTGCTCTCTCTCACTCTCTCTCTCCTCTCTCTCAAATAAATAGATAAAATCTTTTAAAAAAAAAATTAAACCTAATAGGTTATTATCTGGTTAATAAAACAGGCTGAAATGAATTCTTTGCTAATCACTTTCCGATAGCACAGGCTCACCTGAATTCATCTTAGCCATCAAGGGTCTATATGACACTGCTAATCTGAATTTGTAGGTTTCTGTAGATTTTTATTTTATTTGAACAAAGAATAGAATTTCAGTTGGCTGCTCTTCTAAGCAGAGGGACTGTGCTATCTTGATGTTGCCAAGGTGGTTTAGATCATACAAGAGAAGGAAATTAAGTTAAAAAGAAGAGGCTTCCTGTGTTTCAATCCATAATTGTTTTTTTACTTTGATCACATAGTTAAAAAGTTTCAGTAGTTTGCCTACTACTATCAGCAATCACTTGTGGATATCTTGTAGCGGAGATACTACTGTACTTTATGTCTTTTGGAGAACATGTGTGGCTGTCTAAAATGTTACATGAATTTATTAAATACTTAATGCATATTCAGCTGAATGCTGTTTTTCTCCAATAAAAACTGAGCCAAATCCAAAGGAGTCCTATTGCCTATTGTCTTCAGAGCCCGTAAAGGCAGTGCTAGCGTGATTCAAGGTTTGCTTGACCACCTCTGCTAGTTGTGATAAAGGGAAGATAAAGAGAACAGGTTAGAATCTATGAGGACACTTTTAACCTTTGTCTGTTCCTTCTCTGCCCCATTTTTCATGACTTCTCTTCTCAGATGACAGCACTGACCTGGTATCAACAGGATGTACGCTTTTAAGTTGTTTTTCCAGGAGTAGAGTGGTTATTGTAAAGCCATCTCATTTCTCTCCCGCCCTCTCCGTTGGATAAATAGTACCCTTCTGTGGCATGTGGGTCAAGTTTTTATCTGTGGTCTCAGAGGTTGCTTTTTTATTTCTCTGTTAGAAATTGGTTCCTTGCTGCAGGAATAGAATCCCTACAGTTGGCCTGGTTACCTCCGTGTTCTAGAGGGCTGAGCTGATTTATTTCATAAAAGTATTCCTTTGCATAATGGTACCATCAATCTTTTGTTTTAGGATAGACTTAAATGTCTCAGAGCATATTTGTTACATTAAATAAACAACCAGCTTCTTGGAGTAGCTCAGATGTGAAAAGGGAAATACAGGAGAAGACTGTGTAATGCAAAAAACTGATGATTAACATTGTATGGATAGATCTTACTCTTGAATTTCCTTTTATGACATCTTCCTGTTGCTCTCCTTTTATCCTGAGAGAATTGATTATGGAATCTGTTTATTTTTCTAGAAGAGATTATGAAAACATCAGCAACAATACTAATCATAAAAATAATAAAGATGGTGTCAAGTGCTATCACAAGATTTTGGTTTGGACCCATCCAGTTATATATTCTTTGGTCTGGTAATTTAGCTAAATGCTGTACCTGAATCAGACCATTGAAATCATATATTAGGAAATTAACATGACCTTGTAAATTCTCCATTTAGGCCCCAATAAAAAATGTATACATTAATAAAATCACGTGACACTTTAAGTGACTTTTTTTGGTAATCTTTGTAAACATGTAACTTTAATTGATACATTGAAGAGTTCATATGTAAGTGTGTGTGTATATATATATATATGTATATATATTCTACATATGATACATATGTTTATACACATATACACTTCCAAGCCATCTACTTACAGAAGTCATTTCCAGTGCTTTCGGTGGATATGTGTGTAAGAAGACCAGAACCACCATTTGTGAAATAGTTTCTCATAGACTCTTAAGTGCATTTCGTAAATGGGTTAATGGTGTGTTAACACCATGGGAAGATTCCTCTCTCATGTTCTCCTGCCTTCCTCTTGTTCAGAGAATTTGGATGGAGAGACCCGGAACTGCCGGAAGTGATTCAGATGCTCCAACACCAGTTTCCTTCGGTCCAGTCTAATGCTGCAGCCTACTTACAACACCTATGCTTTGGAGACAATAAAATTAAAGCCGAGGTAAGCACTCATTGGATTCAGACATGCCTGTTGGCAGACTCATCATCCCCGAGGTCTTACAGAGTAGTGTTGAAAGGGGAAAGAAGAAGGAAAACCCAAGCTCTGTTTCCAAAGTTTAGATCCATATTTAAAACTGAAATGGCAATTTCTCTCTAATTAATTGGCATGTGTATACATACAGTCTTCTTTTTAAATATTTGAATACTGAGGAGTAGGAGACCCAAGGTCCCTGTGAGCATTGACACTAGACTTTCTGTGGGATTTGCCTCCCTCCTCCTGATTCCATCTCTGGAGTTATCTCTGCCTTGAAATCTTCAAGAAATACAAAGCAATCTTACTTTACAAGATTACTACAATCAACCTATGGTATCATCTGTCCTTCCTGGAAAACTCACTTAGAGGAGGAGAACTTTAGGCAATAAACAAGCTTTGTGCTATAATCAAGAATTTTGAGCCATTTACAAAAGTACTAGTGAGTGTAATATGGATATATGTGGTCCATGAACGAGCATATTGTCTGTGTCCATTATGTAAACAATTGTTCACGTGCTTTGGTACTTGGAATATTTTGTATAATTTTGCTGCATGATGCTTCTGGAAAAGCAAAGTGGTCAGCATAGCTAACTCTGATTTTTTTAGACAAGGGACAAGTGTTTGCATACAAGCTGCTGGATAATCAATTTTTTAAAAAGATTTGCTAAGCTATAAAGAGTCATCTCCATAGCATGGAAGCAATTTTGAGGATGAGTTGAAATTAGTTTAAGAGTGGAAAGAAGAACTTTGGAGATAAAATTGCAATTTATTATAGATGTTGCTTGCTTGCGCTGGGATAGAAATAGCCTAACAGCTTTTCATCGTTTCTGTCTGTCTTCCACTGGGACTCAAAGGACTTACCAGAAAAGTCGCCTGTCTTTGTGGATTAAATATAGGGCAGTGGTTCTCATTCAGGTGTGATTTTTGCCCAGCTGACAACATCTGGAAACACTGACGGTTGTCATGATTGGTAAGGGCTGCGGTGGGCCGGGTTAGGGCCTCTGGAACACCCTAAAGTTCACATGCACAGGGCAGCACCCACGCAAAGAATCCTCCAGTCCCAAAGGTCAGCGGTGCCAACGTGGAGATAAAGAAAAATATTATTTATCTAAGATGCATTTAAAAGGTCAGAAACTGCTTTCACAATTATATAAAATGATCTAAAAATAAATTAAAGTTACATAGCTTCTGTCCCAGATGGAAATTTTCTCAGTCCTTCTGTGCCTTTAATAGAAAACAGAATTGCCACTCAATGTGCCAGACAGATTCCTGATTAGGGGATTACATACCATCATTTTTGCAAGGTCACAACCTCAAGGGCTTCTTGAAAGGCCACAGAAGCATTCGAGTCTATGATTAGCTTCAGGTTGGATCCAGGAGTATTGTGAGACTCCCACCAAAGTGAGAACATGGTTCTGAAGTCAAGACTGTGGCCACCATGCATACAGCCATAAAGTATGAAAAGGATTGAGTATGTGAGTATGGATTACTCACATAATGAGGCTTGTTGGAGTGGTCTGGGCGGTGGGAGGGCTCCCAAGCAGGACTGAAATTGACTTGAGAGCCAGAAAGAAAGTTGGCTTGGGTTTTTATGATGATTAGGGGGTGGACCCAGAGTGAGGGTTCGCCCATGTGGCTCGGTACTGAGGTGGTTTGAACTTCCTACTGAGGCCAAAGGAAGAAGACTTGAGCTTTCTTATCACCTCGCTCAGATGTGGGCAGAGGGAAAGTTTCAACTTCTTGAAAGTTGTCAGAAGCCAAACATCTCAACACAGAGTCTGAATTTTAATATCAAGAGTCATGTAGTCGGTTAGACAGTATAGACGTTGTGAAGTCACTGGTCCCACTGGCTCTGTCTCCATGATCCTTGGACTGGCCTCGAAGCCTCTCATTGGCAGGGACACCCAGTGGCTGGCTGTGGACTTGGGCATCGGTCCCTGGGACCGACAAGACAAGGTGCAGCGGAGGGGGGCGGGGGAGTGATTGGCCCGGAGTCCCTGTCACACAGACATGTCTCGCAGACCTGCTTCCCCACTCACCAGCTGTGCCTCCTTGAACAAGCTGATTGTCCTCTCAATCCTCAAAATAGACTGAAACCTCTGTTGCGAAGTCTTTGTACGAACTACACAACTTAATGTATGCAGACCACTTAGTGCTCCCATATTCATTGCCCCATTCGTGTTCTTTTTTGGCCAGGAACACAGAACATTCCAGTTACTTTGTATCTTTTTTTATTTTCATCTTAAGTTCCTTTCTTTTACTGTATTTAAAATACCAGTTATTGTATTGTATGTCTGTGTGGGCACAAGTGTTTATTTTTCTGATTCCTTCGCCGTGGGTGTCCTCAAGGCTGCCGGGAGGGTCCTGCAGCAGCCGGCATCTTCCAGCAGTGGCTCATCTCATGGAGGTCAGCCCTTCACTGCTCAGCCCCGCTCCCCGAGGGCTCCAGACACAGCCAGGGCCTCATGGTAATCTTGTCCTGACTCCTGGGAGGCTCGGATGAGAAAGTCAGGAAGAATGGTGTGGGACTGAGATCACCTGAGACCACGTGGGTAGAAGGAGAGTGAAGTTGGCAAAGATAAGCCAAAGGGACAGGGACGGTGCACACGTCTAAGTAAAGATTATTTATTTATTTATTTATTTGGGAGAGAGAGAAAGCAGAGTTGGGGGGGGGGGCAGGGGAAGAGGGAGAGTAGATCCCTGCTGAGCAGGGAGCCCAATGCGGGGCTGGATCCCAGGACCCCAGGACCACGACCTGAGCCAAAGGCAGACGCTTCACCCAGTGAACCCCCCGGCATCAGCACACACCTAAATAAAACACCAAGTGAGCCATCTGGAGATTCCCTTTCTTGCTCCTTCAGTCACGTGGGGAACTCAGTTGCGTATAGACACACACACAAACTCACACACGCATACTTACACACACATTACCCCTGATAGGGACTTGGCACAGTTGTGTCTTGAGTTCTCATCCCAATTCAGGCCCCAAACCATTCGGGATGGTTCTCCCTTCGTGAAGGATGGCTGCCTGTCATGTTTTCATACACAGGTATTGATTTTTGTAATTACCTGTTGTTCAGATACTAATCCTACGGCACTTGCCTTGCCGGTGTGCTCTGGCTCCTAGCCTTCCAATTGCATTTTATTGAATTGATTTAGCTCTTCAGCCTACATTTCATTATTGGTATTGACTTTACTCACACAATGGATAGACCATTGGACAAAAGGCAGAATTAAATCTCCTCTATGTGGAGGGTCATAAATCATGCCTTCGACATTCCTCATTACAGGGCTTTGTATGGTTTTCATGTAATGAAGCTAAGAAATTCAGTTCTGCTCCACGTGATGCCTGATCTCATAGGTACAGAGTTGAGAATTCACTTCCGTAAATCAGCAGGTGAAAGCCCCATCCCTAACTTTTCCCCTGGGTCTGGTGAATGCGGATTGGCCACAGCCCCCCAGGAGCAGATGGAGTCGAGGGGAGAGATCTGGGTTGGGCCAGTTGGGCAACCACCCATGACTGGGGGGTCTGCGCACACGGGGTGCACGGACCCAAGCCGGAACATTCAGTTACAAATGAGACAAACAGATATTCCTCAAAGAGCTCCGAGCCAGACTGAGATGAGACCAGCACAAAAGCAGTTGAGGAACCGCTACCGAGGCCTGGGGAAGGAGAAGGGGTAAGGATAGGGTCTGGGCTGTTCCCGCAAACACACTGAGTTTGTACCACTCGTTATAACGGACCCCTGAGGGTATTTGGGTGTCCTCCTGCTTCAGGGCAGAGACCTCAGTGGCCCCGATGGGTGTCGGTAATATCTGAACTATGTCTGCTACTACACTGTCTCCTACATGGCTGGGAACGTCACAATCCATTGAGCTTTACATCACCTACAGACTTGTGAGACACAAAAAATTTGGAGAAAAACAAAACAGACAAAACCCCCAAACACTCAAACACAAAACAAAACAAAATAAAACTTGCTCACATGTATGTCCCAGCAGCATCATTTAGGAAGTGCCTACATGATGATAATCTCTTAGCATTTTTCATCAATCCTTTCTTCATTCTTTCTGGGAATTCCTCAGCTAGGAATATTAAGAATACCCATTGATTTGGGGGGAATCCCAGGTACCTCTCATGGATTATAATGCTTTGAGTTTGTTTATGTTCTGCCCGTGTGCGAGTAAGGATGGTGCACAGGTGGGCGCTCCAATCCTCACACATGAAAAATCACACACAGAAAAAGATCACGAGACACACGCTGTATGGCAGCATTCAAGTTCATTCATCTCCTAGAATTTTTTTTTTTTACGTATTTTTACAGTTTCAAGTGAGAAGAAGATTCTCCTTAAAATTCAAAATCTTAGCTATTTTAATTTACTTTATAATAAACTGACAGGAGTGCCTGGATAGTTCTGTCAGTGAAGCATCTGCCTTTGGGTCAGGTCATGATCTCAGCGTCCTGGGATCGAGCTCAGCAGGGAGCCTGCCCCTCCCCCTGCTTGTGCCGTCTATTGCACACTCTCTCTCTCAAATAAATAAGTAAAATGTTTTTTAATAATTAAAAAATAAACTAAGATGTGACATTTAATGGAATTTTAAAATTAACTTAATACAAATTTAAAAATTTCAGACAGTTTTTAAATGTATTTTCTTTTAAGCAGAGGACCATTCCTTTAAACAACGTGCCAGTTCAACAGAACTGGAACTGTATTGTAGGACTTTGTTATGAACTAACTGTGTCCACTTGTCTGTGATGGAGGGGACCGCTGACCCCTGCTGATGAAGATTTTTAGGGTTTTGACCAGATCACCTCTTCTTATAGGAGAAGTTTATTATTGGCTTTGACTACCAAATTTGCAGCCAAAATGTTTGAAAATCTCACGCAGTAAACTTTCACATTGCAGTGATCAGCATGATTGCTTGAGGAAACCACTACTGATTTTACTCTCCTAACTCCAGGCTTAACTCTGGGGAGTCTCCTTAGCATCCTGACACCAGTGAAGCTTTTTTAATTTGTTGTTTTTAAAGAAGGGGCGTGTTCATTTCCAGTGGGGAAATAAAAGAATTTACCAAATCCTGTTTTGAGTTAGTAGGGGAACCGAATACTAATAATATATAGATACTACTTTTTAAAGGATTTTATTTATTTATTAGAGAGAGAGCATGTGAGGAATGGTGCAGAGGGAGAAGGAGAAACAGGCCCCCTGCTCCCTGCTCCCTGATGCCAAGCTGGCTCCCACGACCCCAAGATCCTGACCTGAGCTGAAGGCAGAAGCTTAACCCCACCAGAGCCACCCAGGCATACCCAGATCCTATTTTGAAGGAATCTAAAACCTACAGGACAGACAGTATAAACCAGGTAATATGACACCCTGTGTTAAGCACAACGGAACACCCCCAACCCCAGCATTTTAACAAAAGGCTCAAAATCAAGCCTGGGCAGTCAGAGAAAGCGCCCTGCTTCCTACAGTGATTGCACTGAATTTTAAATTAGAAGATCCCAGAAAAATGTAGCCTAAGCCATATCCACTTAGAATTAACAGAAGAGGGCTTGGATTTAAGAATATCAGTCCTTGGGAGTCCGTGTGTGTGTGTGTGTGTGTGTGTGTGTGTGTGTGTGTACATGTCCATGTAGTTGCAACATTTTTATACCATTTACATTAATCTGTTTTCCAAATTAGCACTATCTTTCCTGAGTGATGATAACAGAGATTAGGTTTTCTTTTCCTTTTTCCTTTCTCTTCTCTTCACTCCTCCTTCTTCTAGAGAGAGAGTGAGGGATGGGGGTAGGAGCAAGGGAGGTGGGGAGACAGTTCCAAGCAGACCCCACGCTGAGCGCAGTGCTCTATCCGAGGACCCAGAGGTCACGACCTAAACCTAAACCTAAACCAAAACCAAGAGTCGGATGCCCAACCGACTGTGCCCCCAAGGTACCCCAGAATTTGTTTCTGTATATATGCATATGATCCCCCTTCCCCGTAATTTTTATTTTATTCAGAGTGATTTAGAGCATTCCATATGTTAAGAAAAATTTGACTTGTTCCTGTCTATTACACTTAAAGAGCTTCGTAATTTCTATTTGATCTTGGTTCTTTCTACCTCATATAGTTGGAGAGAAGGTGCTATCCATCTTTTCAGCTGGTTACCTTTGAGCCATTTCTTCTCTTTTCTTCATCATAAATTGTTCTGCATTGTTGAACACAGAGCCTCTATTAGTTGCTAGATGTGAGTAGACAGTGAACCACTGAGTATACGGCATGGGCTCTGGAACCAGGCTGCCTGCCCCTGAACCCAGCTCTTCTGCTCCGTAGCTCTGGGATCTTGGGCTAGTTTCTTTACCTGTCTGAGCCTCAGACTCCCACACCATCAAATGACATGGAGAACCCACAACACTCCAGAGAAAAAGCACACAGGCTGCCAACCAGAGTAAGTGCTTAAGGAAGGCAGGTTATTGTTAGTCTATGTTGAAAATATAAATTAAGGCAATCTCTTCCAAACCGGTAAATGTAAAACCAGACAGAACGGTTTATGTATGCTTTACGTGTATTTTTATCATTCACGTTTTGAAATCTGCTGTTGTCAACTAAAGACACTGGAAGCACATGCTGTGTGTGGGCCTCCGCTGAGCCACTGTCTAAACAAGTAGACTCAGCCACAGGCCTTTAGGAAATTAGAATCCAAAAAGTGTTTCTGTATGCCAACAGAGCAGAACACAGAAACAGGTCCAAATGCTTAATATGCTGCTATTAGATGAAGGTGGAATTTATGAGTATGTGCATTTGACAGATATTCACAAATCTGCTGTCCCGTTCCGGGCTCTCTTCCTGACATGACAGCAGTGAATGTGCTAGACTTAGGTGAGCAGTGGGGAGACGAGCACACAGAGACAGAAACCCGTGCTGCGTCAGATGCCGTCACGGAGAAAGCACAGCACAGGGGTAAGGGCAGAGGGTGATGGGGATGGGGAGGGAGGGACCACTGCTATCTTCCATGAGGTGGTTGGGAAGGTCGTCTCCGGGAAACAGGGTCAGAGCAGTGCCTGAAGGCTGAGAGAGAGAAAGGGAGAAAAAACAATGGACTTAGTTCTCCACACGCCCAAGGCAAGAGTGTGCTTGCTTGTGTAGCAAGAGTGCATTAGTTTCTTGCGGCTGCTATAACAAAGAACCACAAACAGGGTAACTTAAAACAACACAGATTTATTCTCTCATAATTCTGGAGGCCAGAAGCCAAAGATCAAGGTATGGGCAGGGCAAGGCTCCCTCTGAGATCTGGGTAGAATGAATACTCCCTTGCCTCTTCCAGCTTCTGGTGAAGGCCCTCAGTCCTTAGTGTTCCTTGACTTCTAGCTGCATCCCTCCAGGCTCTGCCTCTGACATGATAGGATCTCCTCTGTATACAAGTCTGTGTCTCTATTTCCAGATAAGTCCCATTCACAGGTATGGGGAGTTAGGATTAACCTCTCATTTAGGTGGCGTAATCCAACCCATAACAAAGAGTAACCAGGAGTGTGGACGGAACCTAGAAAGAGGGGTAGAAGATCAGATCAGAGAAGTCAGCATCCAGGGTTTGATCATGGAAACCTTGCAAGCCAAAGGCCTTGTCACCAACAAGGAGAAATCTGGACCTGTTTTTTGGCCAAGTGGTTGAGAAAGTAGCACATTTTAAGAAAGAATGCACTAAATGGTCATCGAAGGTGGTAGCTGGTGATATGAAGGATCAGGAGAAGGTGAGTGGACAAAGGAGGTGGGTAGGACTGCCCAGGTGCTTCGAAGGAGCTGTCAGAAAAGGAGGAAGGTGGGACCTCAGGCCGCCTCTTGTAGTGATCTCAAAGTGATTAAGAAATTGTGATAAAAACCAAGTGGCTTATTAGGTCTGAAGGAAATCTGGGTAGCTTTTGAGAGGACATGGAAGCATTTGGAATGACAGTGGCATAAAGAAGAAAGACTGGGAAAGCGGTAGTGTCCTGTCTCTACAACCAGCTGGAAACTTCTGGATGACAGGTGATAGGCCTGCATTAAGAGAAGGAAGGAGGCGGTGGCTCTAAGACCTATTTCCAAAGTGCTTTGGGATCTTGCTATGTTTCATTATCATCATAGCAGAAGGAGGAAGAATGCGGACTGGTACCAGCTGTGCATACCAGTGGGAGGGGGAAGATTGGCTTTGGGTCCCAGGGAGCAGGTGGCCATGGAGAAGTTAAGGTTTTTCAGGGATTTCAGCTTTTATGAACACAGGAGAGGTGGTATATGATCCATGCCTGAATGAATGAAGACAACCCAATATATATGTTTTTCATTTTCACATGGGTTTGGCTTTTCACACATGGAAAGTGATAGAAGTGGTCGAATCATGAGTTATTGGGCCAGTGCTTCCGGTGGAAAGGGCCATGAGTCAACCTCAGTGGAGGATCGTAAGTGGGCAGTAGTGCTAATGGGCCAGGACAGACTTACAGCTAAGGAGGGCAGATAGGATCACGTAGAGGTATACATCAACCGGATGCCTAGGTCCCCATGCTGTGGGAGCCAAGTCAGAAGTACAGTGTTTTTGGAATATGTGGGGAGAAGCAGAGACGAAGGCATCCAGAGACATCAAAAGGTGGGAAAGCAGCGACCTTCTTTATTTCAAGGAAAATAGGACTTGATGACACGGCAAAGATGTCTGGAGCTTGGTGGCCCTCTGTCACTCCCTGCCATGTACCTTTCTTTCTTCCACATTTCACGCTTCTCTCTCTCTGCCCTGCCAGCTCCATCTCTTGCCCCTTTTAGCTTTTCACCCTCCTCCTAAACCTGTGCCTGTCATGGCATCTGTCAACTGTCCGGAAGTTTGTCCTGACCTTGGTGACTTTCTCCAAGTGTTGAGGAGACTGAGGCTTTCTCTGACAAAGTCTCTCCTCCTGATTGTCAGGGCCGTCAGACATCAGCGTGACAGCTCTGTGTTATACACTAGATAAGTGCCTTCTCCTAGCCCCAGAGGTCAGTCAGTAGACACCTCAGTAGGTATAGCTCCCTGCAGGGAAATAAGTTGATCATTACCAGAATCCAGTTGAAAGAGAGCCCAATTCTTGATGGGAGACGCCAGCCACAGGGACCTCACTGGTTTAATGGCCACTTCCATTGAGAAGTTTCACAAGAGACGTGGGAGACAGAAGGAAAAGATGTTGGGAAAAGACTGGACATAGGACAGGAACAGGCGATAGTTTGTAGGTGGCAGCAAAAAGGAAGACTCACCTCTCATTCCCAACCTGTCTACCCACTCAGCTTCCGAGCTGGCGAATGACCCAGTGACACCAGAGCAAGGGGAGATAGAGCACAGAGGTTCCATCATATCTAATGAGCAAGAACCCTATTTCCTCAAGTTTAAGGTCCCTTCGAGGAAAACCAACCATGACAGGAGAGAAGAGACAGCATCAGAATGTGCAAAGGGAGCAAGAACCACCTGCTGCCCCAATTCTGTAAGTGTAGGGCACACAGGTAAGACAGTCTTGGAGCCCAGTTTTATATGAAGAAACCTCTTTTCTCCCTTCTCCCCACCCTCTGACAGCAAAAGAGAAAGAACAAGGAGGCAAGAAGAAGGTGGGAAGTGAGCCAGGAAGCTGGAACTGGGTCCAGCCCTTAGGGAGAGTGCCATGTAGAGGAGGGGGGAGGGGCAAAGATGGAGGTTGTAAAGATGGACAGGCTTCATTCTTTATAACTGGAGTGAGACTATTTTCATAAACAAAAGTGAATGAAAGTTGAGAAATCAGACCGATGTGTTGAAGTGTAACCAGCCTACAGCGAGAGTCCTGATTACAACCACCAGGTACAGAAGGTTGTCTTTGCAAGACGGTGATGAGTCAGAGAGCAGGCTCCAAAAGTGGGTCATGACTCGGGAGCAGTGATGTAGCAGGTGTTTTTCCTAATGTCTGAAGTTTCCTAAAATTCACGTTGGGTTGTTTTCACTTTATTTGATCTTTGGGTCATGCTCTCCTGCTATTTTAGCAGCTTATCTTCTCATCCACCCCCACCCTCCAGCCAAAATGGTTCATATTCTTTCCAGTAATTAATGAAGGAAACAAATAACCCATCTAAATGCCAGTCCGTTCCTGTATAGAACAGATAGGGGACCAGGATCTAACCTAGGGGTGCTCGCCATGCCTGTTTTTTCTTGGCACATTTCTGAATGACATCTTTTGTGTCATGTTTTAGAGAAAACCTATAGCTGAAGAGCCAATCCTTCCTTCAGGGGCGTAGTCCAGGATGACCTCAACCTCAGCTCAACCTCAGCTTACCTTCACCGTTACGGTAGCTTCCTCTTTTTCACTCCTAGGAGAGGTCTCAGACCTCTGTCCTCCTGCTGACTCTTGGCTTCTCAGGGCTGGTGATTTGCCAATTAGCCTTCCGAATGAGAAATTTCTCAACTGTTGAACCAAGGAAGAGGGGTCTTGTTGATCTGTAGTCCTTTTTTGATTTTTCCCTTCCAGTCTCCAGGTTTTCCTGGCACACAGACTAGAGAGAAATTTTGTCAGAACACTGATAGGAACAACATAAGAACAACCCTGCACATCATGTCTGTGCAGACATGGATTATAATGTACACACTTCTCCCTCTCCAGATTTCATGGCAGCTCTGGGCTTTCCTGTATGTTCATAATCTCTGGGGCAGTGATCCAGTCTCAATAAATGACCTTGCACCTGCCCTCCGAGAGCCTCTGGCCACTTTTTCAACTTCACCAAGGCTATTTTTCCATTTGTATCTAAATCCAAAGCTTCCGATCTCCCCGTAGTGGTGGCATTTACGAGCGTGTTGATGACACACTCCCTTTGTGCTTGCGTGCGCCATCTTGGAAGTGTTTAACGCCACTGGAGCACGATACCATGGAGGATAAGAACCCCCTGACTTGAGTTAGAGCCTCAGTCAACTTAAGTGTAGGCAAATTTCTAATCACCCACATTTCAGTCACTCAAAATCAGATTCTTATTGGAAGAAATAATGTCTTTACACCCAAACTCTCCCATATGTGTTTTGCCATATCTCTTCCCTATTAGGGACACTTCATTATTACAGATGTTTTAAGAAGAGCTGTAGGTGATCACTATATGATGACTGTTCCTTTTTGGTAACTCCAGTGCACTTTTTAACCAAACCTCTAATATAAGTCAAAGAAAAAAAAACATTTATTTTGTTAAGAGCCTTTCAAAATTCAGATTGCTCTCCTGTATTTACAGTCCTTTGTAATTAATTTGCCTCTTGAATAAAAAGTAAAACACTGAGTAGGTATTAAGTCTTTTGTTATTCATATTTAATTTTATGTATGGAAAGATTTCTGCATTTCTTTTGTACCTATACAGGCTGTCTTCAGTTTCCAAAGACTGCTTGAAAGAAACAATCCTACAATTGACAATGTATTTTCCTTAGAAACAGTGGTATATAAGAAGACCAGGCTCCCTAGGACAGCTCACAAAAGCCTCATTAACCCAAAGCATCCTTGGATTATAGCAGTGGGTGAATAACACCATAATACCCAGTCTCTTTGTATTCATGGGTGGAAGCAAAAAGTGTTCCAGTCAGAATGGTAGGAACTCATCTCTAGTGCTTTACTGCTTAGAAGCCAGTGATCCCCACACAGTGATCCCCACACAGTTAGAATGGAGACCATCCTTGTTGCAAACCACAGGTTATGGAATCTGCCATCTGGGGCAGGGGCCCAAGGAGGACCGAAGCAGACAAGAGAGAGCAGGGAGACCATGACAGTGCCATTTTTGGAAGGCGTGGGTAAGGTTTGAGAGACTCTATGAAATGGACTGAATGAAGAGGGACTGGGGATGAAGGCCAGAAACTGGAGACCAAAAAATCAACCACATGAGGCGTGGAAGCGCCTCAATGCATCACCCACAAATCCCTCTGACCACCCCCCCCAGACCTTACGGATGCCCTGCCACTCCTTTCATTTAATTCCGCTTTCCCCACTGTCCTTTCTGGTTCTACCACTTACAGCTTTTGAGCCAGTTTCTCTCTTTTCTGGTCCACTAGGGAAGAAGAGACTTATATTCCCAGCTGTCCTTCTGTTCTTTTATTTATAATGCAAACATACCTGATTTTGATGTTTCACAGAGATTTTTTTTTTTTTTTTTTACTGCTTTCACAGGTGATAATAGTCATACAGGGAATAAAATGTTTCCCTCATAAATATCACCTTTCTATTTTTCATTTCCATCTTGAAGACACAAATAATGTCCCATTGGCAAATGGTAAAATAGTGGTTTGTACATTTGAGCAGAGAGCTTCCCTCAGATTGTCTCGTCGAGTTCTCCCTTCAAGGTGGAGCCGTCCAGGGACTCCCAGGGAGAAGCAAGATGGAGCCAGGGAGGAGGGTAAGAACTGGGTCCCCTGTTCGCAGGCTGGAATAACCCCCATCCTATTCTAAGGAGATCCTGAAATCTGATGACAGGAGAAAGAATTCTATCAACAGAGACTCTAAAATTCCATCAACGTTCTTTTAGTAAAGGGTGAATCTGAATTCCTGTTCATTGGCTATTTCTTCCTTTTGCCGATAAAGATATTCCAGAATCATCCCTGGCGCCACCGCATATACAACTAGATCTTTCCGGTGGTCCCCTAGAAGGCATCTCTGTTCAGAAACACACCTATCAACTCTGGCACGTGAGGCAATAATATTCCTTTCCTCTCTTGCTGCTGATGAGTGCTGCATAGTGAAGAGACCTCATGCCCATGGAGGCAATGATGCTGCCCATAAGCAAGCCACAACTTTTCCAGTGGCTACCTCCTGGCTCAGCCTGCCAAGCACACCTGACACTCTATCACAGGATTTCACCAAACTCTACCACCTTTCCCAGGCACGATTGCCCTTTCTAATGGGTACCATTTTACCCTTACATCAACCCTCACTCATATGGTGCATGTGATCTTGAAAGCCTAAGAATATCCAAAATGGTGAGAACATCTCTGTACCACTCCTGATTTAATGTTTGTGTTTTTTCATATGAACCAACACACACACACACACACACACACACACACACACACACACCAAAATAAAGCAGAGACCATTTATTTTACTTACAACCTCCACATTTCGTATGGTCCAGGTAAGGCTGCAAGGGAGACAGATCCAAGAGTTAAAAACCATGTTCTGTCTGGAATGATCCCTCTTCCAACCAGTAAGGCTTTGCTACTGGATCCAGCTGCCTGGCTCTCCCATTTCTCAGTTCCTCTTATAAACACATTTCTGGAATCTAGGCCCCGAAGCTTGTTTGGCATGCCCAAAAAGGTCTTGGGAACAGCACTTACATCATTTAGGCTCAAATCCCTTGCCATGTACTTTGGTTTACAGAGAAACTTAGCTGTCCAAAGCAGAAGAACTTGTCTCACCTCTAGTAGGTAGGGACTTTTGCTAAGCTCCCCAGCCTTCCAGTTTCTCATGGGGGAACACACACCACTATTCCTGCCAACCATGTAGGTTAAGTGTTGAGTGGAATTGATACACAGACTCCAGACTCTGTTAAGGTGCTTTTGGGCAAACGTGGAAACTGGAAGGAAAGGAGAGAATTCTGTGATGTCATCTTCTTAGTGTGAGACCAGACAACCTTGTATCTATAAAGGAAAAGAACTTTCAGGGGAATATATCCTTTATCCCCGATTGTGAGTGGCTTGCAATATTATGTTGTATAGAAGTAATAATCCAAAGAAAAAGGGTTGCTTGCTTGACTCTTACCAGACAAGCAGGGATATCTGATGTTTATTTAACAAGGAAATAAAATCTGACATATAAAAAATAGGAAAACTCAACTTAGCATGTCAGTATCTACATTGCAGACAGGTGAGTCAGAGATGTGATGGGTGAACTTGCCTCTGGGTAGAATGTTCTCTTTAAACAGTAATCTGCCTTCCTTTACTCTCACCTGTCATTATTAGGCATGACCAGAGGGCCATGGATGTGGGACTGTAGAGGTTTGAAGGCAAAAGAACTGGGCAATTCTTCCAATGAATATGGTCAAAGATTCAGTTAAAAATTATTGCCAGGGATTTTGAGGTGGTGAATCAAAGACTATCTCCAGTGAATAGTGGCGATATCAGAGTTTGATGGAAGAAGTAGTAGTCACAGGTGGCAGCTATGCTGCTGTATGCTTTTGCATCCAATCCAAGGCCCTGCCCCTGTGGGCTGGGTAAAAACTGTGGTACGTGCAACTTACCCCAACAGGTGGAATCGTCTGTATTCTCTCCAGCCCCATCACTGCCCCTAAAGAATGGCCATATTGAGAACGGAGGCCAACTTGATCAATCTGTGACCCTGCCCCAAATCAAATGGGAGTGAATATCTTTTTGACTCAGACAGTGGATCGTAGGGTGATTTAGGGAGACCTCTCTAAGCAGACCCGCATATTTCTTAATTTTGTGACTAGTTGAAGATGTCCTAGAGAAAGTGAAGGCCCTCTATCCAGACTTAACCGTAAGGACGGGGCATGTGGGTTAAACTGGCCTAAGCAGCCATGAGAAAGTGAGGAATCACAGCTGTGGAAAAGATGGGCAAAAATGAGGCGAGGCAGCCTAGAATACATTGGATTAGGGAGCTGTTTGTAAGGTCATTAAAGAAAGAAATGGCAAAACCGTTGAATATGGGTTATATTAGTTATATTAGCTTCCTCTGGCCCCTGTAACACCTCACTGCAGACTTGGTGGCTTACGACAACAGAACGCTATGATCCTACTCTTCAGAGGTCAGAAATCTGAAATCGTTTCCCTGGTCTGGAGTCAGGGTGTGAGCGGGGCTGTGCTGTAGAGCCCTGTAGGGTCTGTGCTGTAGAGCCCTATATGGAGAACTGGTTTCCTTGCTCTTTCAACTTCTAGAGGCTGCCTATACTCCGTGGCTCTGTGGCTTCTTCCTACACCTTTTTTTTTTTTTTTTTTAAATCTTTTCAGCGTAACAGTATTCATTGTTTTTGCACTACACCCAGTGCTCCATGTAATACCTCCTTAATACCCCCAACCTCCCACCCACCCACCCCCCTGCCCCTTCAAAACCCTCAGGATGTCCACCTTTTTAAATGTTATTCCAACTTCTGCTTCCGTCATCACGTATCCTTTCTCTGACCCTGACCCCCTGCCTCCCTGGGATTACCCTGGGCCCACACAGATAATCCAGAACAATCTTGCGTCTCCAATTCTTTAATTTAATTGCAGCGGCCGAGGCCCTTCTGCTCTCTGGGGGCTTTATATGCAATATAGTCACAGGTTTCAGGGATTTTCACATCTTTGCCTGAGGGAAATTATTTAGCCTACCGAGTAAGTCCTTGTCCACTGATAAGATAAACTTAAAAGTCTCCGAAGGAAAAAAAAATCAGAATAGGTGTTCTTCCCTCTCTTACAGCATCTAGAAAATGTCGTGTGTTTATGCTTAACTTCATTGATCTAGAAAAGATCCTGATGGAGGCGGAGAGAGAGATGAGTCGCGGTCATCTTGGAAAAAGACCTGGATTCAACTCTTGCCCTAGCAGGAAGGGCAGATGCGAGTGGCAGGAATCATGGTGTGAGGAGGGTTGAGGAGGACCTGGTGACCAGGTGACCCCACCGCAGGGAGGGGAGGTTATTCTTGTACATTCCCAGCAGAAGAGTTGAGGCCATAGGCTGAGCCTCACTTGATTGGCAAGAGGCTGGGAAACCATCGCTTCTGAGCTTCGTCAATACGATCTTACCTGGCCATTGAACTAAAGAATTGGAGGTTGTTTGAAAAGTGAATGGGAAGGTAGCTGTTTTAAAAACAAAAGGTGACTTTTCATACCACTGGCTCAGACAGAGCACAGGAACAGACACAGCGACTTTATGCTCCCGTAACACATGAGGGGAACAGCTGTGGTAAAAATGTGCCATTAAGCCATTTGGGATTGTGTTAAGTCATGAGAGCCCCTCAGCCCGCCAAGAGCCAACATCTCAAAACTAAACCAAGAGAGATTTCTTGGAGAGGTTCTGGCAATTTCTGCATTAACAGTGGGGGCAGTAGAGACTGGTACCCTGGCCCACAATGCCTCCTTATATGAAAGACTTATTTGACCAAAGCAGTTAGCTTTTCTAGGTTGGCTTTATAGATTATCAGGGTCTAAACAGAATGGCTCTCCCACTGGCACTGACAGTAACCAGTATAGTTCAGGCTAATGAGGAAGCTCGATAGGCACTAGAGATTTCGGTGCTGTCATTGATCTGGAATCAATCCATTGATATGGAATCAAAAAATTAGAATTTTTTCCAATCCCAGGTCTGAGAGGAAGTCGATCTTGATTTGCCTCTCCCTGGAAGACCATGTAATCTATTTGAACAGTTCTCAGACAAGGATATATTACTGCCCTTACCTATGACCAGAACTCATATAAAGGGACTCAAACTTACCAATATAAAAGATACTCTAATCTACAGCTTTGATGATTAGTGATTACTGGGCTTATAAAACAATGGGCTGACAAGACTGGAGCTGGCCTGGATTCATGACAAAATGAGACTGGCTTATAAATTCTGCAGAATTATAAGGGATAACCCGACAAGGAAAATTTCAAGAATTGGGGATCTTTCCCAAATGATGAAAAATATTCCCCCACATGCCCCCCTGAAATGAATAAGAAATAGAATATTTGGTAGAACTCCTTGGGTCCTGGAGAAGTCATAGCTTATATGGGATATTATTAAGTCCCATTTAGGGGGAAAAAAGGGGGGGGGGAGAATTGAAAAGAAAGGAAAAAAAGAAAAATAAAGAAAGTCACTTTTGAAGATGATCCCAAAGAGCAAAGACTTCTTTAGATCTTCATTTGATAAGAGTTGAGTATAACCCTGAATGCCTAAGACCCACAAGCTGCTTTACCCAAACACTGACAGATGCTCAAAGAGGTTTGAATTCATGGCAAAAGCCAGTAGTGGCAACAGAAAACAGCCTTAAGACTGAACATACCGACTGAGTTTCCATCATCAGGTATTTAGTTTTAGAAAGGCAACCAGTGGTTTGCTAACAGAGATTGCTTGCATCTCTGAGAGTTATTTGAAACCCAAGATCCCTTTTAGACCTTGGAGAATATCAGAAAACATGGACATAAGAGAGTCTGGGTCAGGGATTTGCTTTAGGAACACTCTCAAGCTTGGTTATCCCAGAGATGTCCACCAGAGGCATGAAGAGGATCCCTCAGACCTGAGATTCTCCTGCTTTATCTCTTGTGGGGCTTCATTCTCTACGGAAGAGATCTCAGCCTAGGAGTCCTTATCGGAGCAAGTCCAGCAGTAATAAGACTAGCAGAAAAGAGCAAGAAACAATGAAGGGAACACCTTTGGAAGGCTGTTTCCTTCCAACCTTCTTTATAGAAGAGAACAGAAATCAGAACCACAATACCAGAGTATATCTTCCTAGGTTGTATTTTCTCCAATGATCTCTTGAAAAGGGGCTGGTGATAGTGAGTCATTCATGACTCATACAGACAGGGTCAACTATCCAGGGTGCAACCTGCCACATTAGGACTTTTTCTGTTGTCTAGTTGGTTGGCTTTGTCTCACAGGTCCATTTCATCCTGATGCCCAGCTGGCCTCGATAGCAAGTGTGCTAGTCAGATGTTGGGAGAGCACCAACTCTCATGAAAACCTCCTTTCAAAATTTTCAAAGTAAATCATAATTTCCTCATTCAAATTTGCTATTTCCCCACCCCTGCAAGCATGGATATCCATATTAATAAATACCACACTGTTTTTCTATATTATCTTTAAGAGTTTTCCAAGCTAATGTTTCCCCCCTTTCTGCTAGTCTCCAGGATCTAGATTTAATTTTTCTGCAATAAGAAATGAATCTCTAGATGATAATTTGTTTTGCAATTTAGATTTTTTTTTTCATTTTAGTGTCATAAACCCTGAAGAGTGACAGCAGAATGTGAAGATTTTGAATTATGAATAATCTTCCTCATTGTACTGACTTTTATCTGTTTCTCTACCACTGAGCCCAAGTTCACCTAATGGAAATTGGATATTCAACTGTGGGCCTGAGCGCCACACTATTTCACATGGTTTTATATCTTTTTTGCATTAAGGAAAACAAGCCATCTGCATATCTATAATTAGCTAATGTATTCAGCATTGGCCCCTGTAAACAAGATGCAGGTGTAAAGAATGCTGAAGCATTTTGTTTGTAGTGTTGGCTTTCACTTGTGGGAAAAATTACTCTCACTTCATGAAATAAAAAGATACAGTTATAAGAAAAACACTTTAAAGTGTGTATAATGTTTGCTGAACTAGTGTCCTATTTATAGCCATATAATATTCTAAGGCGTCTGATCTCTTCTTTGGCACCAGAAATCTTTGTGCTGAAGTACTAATTTGCTTGGCGCATGACATTTGTCCTAAAGGGTAGACTGTGAAAATCGGCTTTATTTCAAAATTTTATTTTTTATTTTATTTTATTTTTTCAGTGTTCCAAGATTCATTGTTTATGTGCCACACCCAGTGCTCCATGCAATCCTTATCCTCCATAATACCTACAACCAGGCTTACCCAACCCCCCACCCATCTCCCCTCCAAAATCCTCAGTTAGTTCCTCAGAGTCCATAGTCTCTCATGGCTCATCTCCCCTCCAATTTCCCCCAAATCACTTCTCCTCTCCTTCTCCCAATGTCTTCCATGTTATTTGTTATGCTCCACAAATAAGTGAAACCATATGATAATTGACTCTCTCTGCTTGACTTATTTCGCTCAGCATAATCTCCTCCAGACCCGTCCATGTTGATACAAAAGTTGGGTATTCATCCTTTCTGATGGAGGCTTAATACTCCATAGTGTATATGGACCACATCTTCCTTATCCATTCGTCTGTTGAAGGGCAATTTTGAAGTTTATGATCAAAACAGCTTTCTGTCAAAAAATAATATGTGCCATACATAGTACACCTGCTGCGTACCATGTACTCCTCTTGACCCTGGACATTCAGCGGTGAGCAAATTAGACAAGATCTCTGCTCTCACCATGCGTATATCCCTCTAGGTGGGGCGGGGCAGAAATCAACAGCCAAGTGTGTGAAATATATCAAGGGGCAAATGGGAGCGAAGGAGGAATACTGAGAAGGGGAGGTAGACCAGCAGCAGAGGAAATGAGCCGCGGGGTGGATGGGCTACTTTTGACGGTTAATCAGGTTGAGTGGACACTGGAGTGATAGAAAGGAGGCCATTCTGTGGAGTCTGGCAGAACACATCTGGCCACTAAGGAAATTCCAGAAGCCGGAGGAACAGAAACCGAAAGTGGATAAGAAAGACTGATGAGCAGTGGAAGCAGAAAGAGGACAGGGACTGGTCACATAGGACCAAAGGCCAAGGTTAATGATCTTCTCAATGTGATGGGATCATTAGGAGATTTTTTAAAAAGATTTTATTATTCATTTGAGAGAGAGAGAGAGAGACAGAGCATAAGCAGGGGGAGAGGCAGAGGGAGGGAGAGAGAGGCAGACTCCCTACTGAATTGGGAGCCCAAGTAAGGGCTCAATCCCAGGACCTGGAGATCATGACCTGAACCTAAGGCAGACGCTTAACCATCTGAGCCATCCAGGTGCCCCTCATTAGGAGATTTTGAGCAGAAGTGACATGGTGTTATAAACCCTGTTTTATACAGATTTAAAACACATGTGTTTAAAAACAAATAAATGATTCTGCCTACTATGTGTGCAGAATTTTAAAACAAAATGAAATTATTCCCTAAGTCCCCTGCCTCTACCAGCCTATAAAAAACTGAAAGTGTAGGGGCACCTAGGTGGGCTCAATGGGTTACCATCTGCCTTCGGCTCAGGTCATGATCCCAGGGTCCTGAGATTGAGCCCCACATTGAGCTCTCTGCTCAGCAGGAAGCCTGCTTCCTTCTCTCTCTGCTTGCCTCTCTGCCTCCTTGTGTTCTCTATCTCTCTCTCTGTCAAATAAATAAATAAAATCTTAAAAAAAAAAACCTCAAAATTATAATTATCGCCTTTTATCTGGAAAAATTTTATGCAAAAATACACATAATTCATTTGAAAGTTACTAAACAATTAAAAATGTAAACCAAAGCATGTATGTATTCAGTAGTTTTTAAATGCATAATTAGAAAATGATAAATAAGAAAATACAGAAACTTGAATGTTTTAAGTCGGGAATTTCATATGTTGAAGTTTTTTTTAAGGTTTATTTCTTTTAGCGAGGGTGGGGAGGGGCAGAGGGAGAGGGAGAGAAGGCCTCAAGCAGACTCCCTGCTGAGCGGAGACCCTGATGCAGGGCTCCAGGATCCTGCCATCATGACCTGAGCCAAAACCAAGAGGCAGATGCTTAACTGGCTAGGCCACGCAGGCTTTCCATGTTAGAGATTTTTTAAACGAATCTAAGTGAGAAACTCTGCTGAGAGCTAACATCTGAAAATAGAGTAAAATCAGAGTATTTATTATTTGTAATTGGGATGCCAGCCTTCTAATCTGGTATATGCCAGGACTGCAGATATTTGAACTGAAATTATTAATGTAAAGAAATAACAGTCTCCTGGGGCATCTGGGGCACTCAGTGGGTTAAATTCTGCCTTCAGCTTGGGTCATGGTCCCAGGGTCCTGGGATCGAGCCCCACATTGGGACTCAGCAGGGAGCCTGCATGTGTCCCCCTCTCTCTCTGCCTGCCTCTCTGTCTGCTTGTGATATCTCTCTCTGTCAAATAAATAAATAAAATCTTAAAAAAAAAAAAAGAAAGAACGATCTCCTTCAATCTCCGTAGCTATTTATTGGAAGATAGAATATCAACAGGGTAGGTCCTCCAAACCCACAAGTCTCCAGGAGTTATAAGAAAAAGAAAATTATCCTTACTATAAATAAATAAAATCTTTTTAAAAATTATCATTACTACACAGTGTAAATTGGAATAAAATTATTGAAAGAAGTGAGTGAATCACATTTTTATGGGAGAAGGAAGAGGAGATTTTCTGAACTACTTTCTCTCTTGAATATATACATAGGCAGTACACTATTTATACACACTTATTTCATCATATGTATATTTATTTATGCATACATTATTTATTGTTACATACGTGTCTCATTATAATATATGTGCAGATGTAGATGTGTAAATGCAGAGTCATATGTGATTTAGTACTACTGTCTTACTAAAATCACCAAGAGAGAATTTCTGAGAGAAGCGCCCATGTGATACCTAGAATATCCAATTCTCCATCTCCATCAAGGATGACACAGAGGTTCAGGATACATCACACTGCCCTTGATGGGATTTCTTAGAACATAATTTTTTAAAATTCAGAGGTCACAGATGCACCAAAAACAAGTGTATTTTCTTATTATGCCAAGATCCAAGTGTCATAGAAATGTTCTGCTTGGGCTGATGGACAAAATGAAAAGTGAATAACATTTAATCAGCTGAAAAGTATCACCCAATAACTCAGATTTCAAGATGCCGTGTTGCAGACGGATTTCCCTGGTAACAGCTTTCTTTGTGTTCTGTAGAAATATGTGAGAAAATAAGATTGACATGTTCCAGTTTGTGGATGCTCAAAAGAGCTGGTCACAGTGGTTGCATCTGATGGATGACTGGGGGGAGCTCTAGGGAGCTCTGAGTGCGGGGACCTCTGTTTTTCCCTTCTACTCAGCTTCTAGGATCCCCTACAGCCTCCACCCACTGGTTCCATGGGGAGAGCTAACTGGAGAATCACAAGATGGGCTTCTCCAGTCACCTTGCGGGGACTCAGAGCACAGAGCTGTTTGAATAAGAAAAACAAAGTAAATTTAAACAAATGACCCAAAGTTGTGGAAAACGGCATAGGTATGTCAAACTATTTATGAATTCCCCAATGCTGGCAAAATGGTCGAGAATGTTTCCTATATAGGATACACTTCTCTACTACCCAAATGTCTTCCTTTGAATGTCTCTCAAATTAATTCTCTTGCCTCATTACAACTTCCTATCTCATTCTCCTGCTCAGAAACTATGAGTGGATCCTGGCGTCCTGTCCCCTCCAATATTTCCTGTTACATGGTGCTCCTTGCCAGCCTCAGTCTGGCCTCTTCCTGGCATCCCACAGCATTCCCTGCATCCTGCCTCTAGGAGAGGCTCGATGCAGGGAGACGCCATTCTCTGCCTCTTGTCTTCTCCAGCCTCTCGTGCCGGTCCATCTTCAGAGCCCTCATCCACACAGGCTACAGGAATTCTGGACGACCGGCCAAAGAAGCTTTCTGCAAACATTCTCTTCAATTCTGTGCTTTTTTCTTTAAAATCCCATAAATCTTGAGGTGCTACGGTGGCTCAGTCGGTCAAGCTTCTGACTCATGATTTCTGCTCTGGTCATGATCTCAAGTTCCTGAGATTGAGCCCCGCATGGGGCTGTGTGCTCAGCGGGGAGTCTGCTTGAATTTCTCTCTCTCTTTCTTCCTCTGCCCTCCCTCTGCTCACACAAACATATACACACTCTCTAAATAAAGAAGAGCTTTGGATGAATAAATGAATGAATAAATAAATAAAATCCCATAAATCTTATATTCTATTTCATAAAGTATCTACGTCCAATTATAAAAAGAATAACAATGTTTCTACCCACATACCCCTAGTCTTTGGGTAAACTTAAGGACAAAGAAGTTGTCCCACCATCCAATGTACTGATGCTTATTCTTTTCCCCCAGCCATACTGTACACATATCCCACCGTAAGAAGCATGGACCCATTGCATCTCAAACATTTTAGAGTTTAATCATGTTCTAACTGTATGGTCCACCAGTTTTCAAACTTCTTAGAATCAGTTCAACTGTTATGTCTTCTGAACTAATTATTTAGCCCACTCTCACTTCTCAAGGGGGCTGGTTTCCATGCCCTTCCTGTGAGCTTTGTAATAAACCTTATTTGTTGTATTTCACCTTATTTGTTCCTGTGGGTTTCTCACTTATTAGTCCTTGAGATCCTCAAGGAACACAGAACAATACTTATTACTAAGTATCAGTTGAGCTGAACTAGACTGAAATTCTTTCCTCGATCAGCCTTTAGTCCAGTAAATACTGGCTATTACTACCGCAGAAGAGTGTATGAACAGATACAACTTCAGAACATACATACAGGTGACTTCATAACCTAAAATAAAAAAGACATTTGCATGGCAAGAAAACACTTAAGCAAATATTATATTCCATACAATTTTAGATGTACAATGAAGGTCTTACTTGGTACAGTTTAAAGGTTCAAAAATGTAGGTATTTAATTTTGAAATAAATGCATAGGAAAGTTTTCTCTACTTATCTATTATAACTCCTTTTGGAGAAATGTATTACATTTACTTTAATACTTATTATTTGTTACAACCATAGGCTATCTAAGATACAAATAATTTTTCTATGTCTATATTTAGCATAATTTTATATTTTAGAAAGGTGTTATTTTCCATTTTGCAGTAACAAAAGAATAGCGATGTTTTAAATGTGTCCTTTTATAATGCCAATGAAATGGAAATTTAAATGAGAGGCTGTGTCTTTCATAAATGCTTTGCCATCTGTCAGTCAAATAAAAACTACTATGTGATGATTATCAACACACTTGTTTATTAAAATTAAAGGCCAACAGTCTTAGTCAATCACGATGCTTCCAGTTATATTTTGTTCCCTACCTGCAAAACAGAGCTAGAATTTGACCACTTCTTAGCACTCAGACTCCCATCAGTCCCATCCAAAGCTACTATGTTTCTTGCCCCTGGACCATCTCAGGCCTCCACCTGGTGTCCCTGCTTCTGCCTTTGGATCTTCTTTCCACATGGCACATACAGCTGTCTTTAAACAAGTGTGTTCGGTCACCCCTCTTGATCTCATCTTCCTCAGGGTCAACCCAATGCCCTTACAGCAGCTAAAAGCCCCCGCCAGATGCAGCGCTGCTCTGCCCGGCAGTCCCTCTCACCTCCTCTCTCCTTCACCGCACTCTAGCCACCTAGTTGTCCTTACACTTTCTCGGGACTTGCTGTCACTCCCTCATGGCCTTTGGTCTGTGTCTGAATGTCCCCTGACCATGGTACCCTGACCCACCACCTTCACACCATTCTGCACACCCCATCCTTTTCTCCTGCTCTCTCTTCTTTATTGTTCTAATCGCTGGAGACGATTCCGGTCTTTGAGGAGCTTAAACCTTATACATTGTGGTGGATCATCTTTAAGGATCCACATTATAGATAGAAAATTACGAAGTCCTTCTCCAGATAAAGCTACCTCTGTTCTTCACTACTGACATGGTCCCATTGGTTGGTTCCTTTACTTCTGATTCCTCTCCAGGTATGTGGGCTCCTTTGAAGGAGGGGTTTCATTCATCTCATCCGCCTCCCGGCAGACTAAGCACTCCGTAAACGTTATCCAATGAGGGACTACCTCATCACTACAACAGGGAAAGTTTTGGGGATGATATATGTGGGCTTCTGATGTGCACATTCTAAGATATTTTAATAATTTCCAAATAATTGCCTTACAGGGTTTGTATTTTCAGAATTGATGTGTTCACCTAAAATTCTCTTTGAGATGTGGAACAATGTATGACTGTAACTTTGTCATTCGCAAATAGATTGACTGAATTCAATCCAGACTGTAGTAAGGGAGACTCTTATGGCAGGCATTCTCTGTGACTGTCACGGCGATACTGTATTCCGTACCTACAAGGACAGCACAAACATTACTCCAGATAACAGAAGCCATTAGACTTCTTTGAAACATGATGAATGTGTCTGAGTGGGGTCTTCAGAAAAGGAATGTATGGAATCACTTGAAATTCTTTCTTGTTAAAAAAAAAAAAAAAGATGATGAAAAGAAAAGTGGGGGCCTTTCCAGGGTGCTCTTGAAAAGGAGTGTAGAAGCTGGTCTTTGGCACACAGCTGTTCTGAGAATCTAGTTGGGATGCGACATGTCAGCTTGGCCACTGGATGGAAAGTTCTGAGGCTCTTTGGCCTCCATGCTGGCCTCTTTGGTGGGCAGCAGGATTTTCAGTGTTCATCCGTGTAGACAAACTGTACTTCATTCTCAGGGAGATGTCTAGAAAACTTCACTATTTGTGATCAGTTAGCAAAAAAGAGGGATGGATAAGGCCGAGGACTGTGGGAAAAGTTATGTTTGTGGTATTTCAGGCAATTTGGTTGTTTTTTTTGTTTTTTGCTTTTTGGTTTTGGTTTTTGTTTTGTTTTTTGGTGTCCTGTAAAATGCATCACTGTGTGGAATCATGATTCACATTGAGACCAAAATAAAGGTCTTTCTTCTCTTTCCTTTATGTCTTTAAAGAATGGTATCATGAAGGTCATGAGAAGTGGAAATGTTGAATTGCTATAAAATAGATCATTTCAGAGATTTTCATGAGAAATGGTTTTCTTTAACCAGGAACCTGTTACCAAATCCATAACCAAATACAATATCAGCTACTTCTTTAAAATTGAGGATACTAAAAAAGGAAAAATGTCCAGAATCGCCCTTCAAGATGTTCCTGTTGTTAGAGGTGTAGGCAGTTGCCTTGGTGATGGTCCTCAGTGCCGTCCGTCTGAGGACATGATGAATGGGGTGGGAGCTGGGTTTGGAAATCTGTACAGGTGACAAAGATTCTCGAATGTGGAGGTCTTTGCACTGGGAAGAATAAGGGAACATGAAACAACAGTAACAATGTATTCGCAGACTTCTTCATCTTTTCCATATGTTCAAAACCCAAATAGCTTTCTGCTAGATGTAGATGGAGATGAGGCCCAAACCCCTCCACACTCTACATCAGGACACATGAGTATCACCTGGGAGATCTACATGAGACCAGAACCTTCCTAGTCATTTAGTTTGTTACCAGTTAGATCTTTTGTTACCAGTTGCATCATTTGCTACAAGTTGCATTTTTAAATTTGTTTATTAGAAACTAACATGTTAAATCAAAACATGGTCTTCCTCTCTCTTTGCTTAATAATTCTCTCTGTATTTCAGAAAAGGGTTTTCTTTTTTTTTTTCTAATTAGTATCACCTCAGAATTATTTTTCAGTGCCTTTTTTTTTTTTAATCAGTAAATTTACCATAGCAAGAGAAACCACTGCACTTCTGTTCTTTTTAAAGATACAGATTAATTCACTCCTGTACTTCCTTGGAAATAAACCTAGCAAAATAGGTCATGGGTACAATATTAATGGAGTACCTTTTGATATTTTTTAAATGACAATAGAATGACTGCAATTCATTCTAGAATAAATATATTCCTTATTTAATCTCATTAGTTATACACCAGATGAGATTAATGACCTATCAGATAATAAACAGTCTACACACTAAATAAAATTTATAAAGCTATAACTCGGAACTGACTCTATCATATGTTAGATATCATTATATTACTAAGTTAATTCATATATTGACCAGGCAATAAGTCAATTAGGAATACCCATTAACGAGTTAATACGGTGGGTAGTTCCTTGACAGATAATATTTGTTGAGCTCTTTGTTAAATAATTCACATTTGAAGTTTCATTGACTCCTGAAAACAACCCATGAGACAGGTTCACATTTTCCTCATGTTTTATAGACATTTAAGTAACGTGCCTCAGGGGACACCAGCTGAAGAGAGGGAGAATGATGTGAACTTTGTTGCTCCTGCCTTAAAGCCAGCATCCCCCTCCAAACACTGCAGTACATGTGCGCTCTAACACGTAATTTAAAAGAAACATAATCCATCTTGGTTCACCTATGGAATGGAGAAAGCAGATCATTTTTCACAACTAGAGAGATATATTTTCTCTCAGAATTCCCCCAAAATAATTTCTACCTTAAAACTAAAAGGGGGGCGGGGTATGTGGGTGGCTCAGTGGGTTAAAACCTCTGCCTTCGGCTCGGGTCATGATCCCAGGTTCCTGGGATAGAGCCCCACATCGGGCTCTCTGCTTGGCGGGGAGCCTGCCTCCCCCCTCTCTCTCTGCCTGCCTCTCTGCCTACTTGTGATCTCTGTCTGTCAAATAAATTAATAAAATCTTAAAAAAAAAAAAAACCACAAACAAAAACAAACAAACAAAAACTAAAAAAGACTTTGGCCTTTATCAGTTGTCCTTCTGGGTTGCTTGGTGGAAACTACAGGTACGCACATCAGCTCAGACTGTGTGGAAACACTGACCTGTTAACTGGCTTTACTCCAATGGCAAGGGGTAGAATTCACTGAGGTAAAATGTGTTTTTTACTAGCTGATAACTTTGCAGTTTCTACATTAAAATGGAAAAGTGAGTTTCAGTTACCTCTGGTTCAGCCTCTGGCTTCACATCCACCAACTTTGTATCTTTCAGTAGTTTCTTAAGCAGAGAAGATTTTTAATTTTTAAATACCAATAGGGAATAGAAAACAACTATATCTATTTTTTATTGTTTCAACCAATACCACTGAAAAATAACAGTTACTTAAGAATTGACTAAAATCACTGGATCCAAAGTACCTGTTTTCAGTCAGCTTTCCGTGAACCCTCTTGCAAACATTGTGAATTGATTGCTTACTAATTAGTAACATGAGAGGAGGTGCTCTACATTACTAATCCCGCAGCCCATTATTAAAATTTACAGATCCAACTTAGTTTCTCTTAACACTAAACCGGAAACCCAAAGACATACCCACTTCAACACCAGGTAGATCCCTGAGAGGTACAGAAATGTTTACCCAGGCCCTTAGCTATTTAAGGATCTTATATCATAACCTGTAGGTTAAAAACATAGACTCCTTCAGCCTCTTCCTTCTTCTCCTCCCTCGGTCCAAATTCCTACTCATTTCAGATGCAGAGTAAGTGAGGAGCCTCTTATTGTCAAGAACACCTGTAACCCATGCCCCGTGTGTCTCACTATCCTCAAAGCAACTCTTCCTAGCATTTCTTTAAATGAAAATAGGTACCCCCCAAGAGGAATTCTATTTCCTGTTAAAGTACTTTGTTACCCACTGTCCATCATCATCATCATCATCATTGTATGAAGACTGCCATGAGCTCGCAAACACTCCTCTGATTGGATAGATTATTCCTCGATGTTGTTAACAATTTAAGGATAATAGCTAATTCATTGGTAAATACATTTTATTCTAAATAAATGCAGATAATGGTAGGAGTAAAAGTTCTCCAAGTGGCAAGGGCCCATTTTTTGTGCAGCAGGTGATATTGCATTACCTGCATTTTTTCTTGTATTTAACTGCCCATCCGTTTGTTTCCTGATTTAAAAGGCTTGTATATATTCTACCTCATCATGAAAAGATAAGGAAGAAAACCCCTGCATCTTACTCTTGAATGATTTTTAGATACTTTTCGTTCCAGAGTTTAAATTATGAAAACAGGGGGTTCCTGTACGGCAAGGGTGTGGAGGCCACTGTCACTGTCCCCCGATACGAACTGGGTGAGCTTCACTGATGCCCTGTGCCCACGCATCCCAGCCTTCATCCCCAAGAGACTGTCTGTGTCAAGTTGAAGAATGCTCTCTCTCTAAATGACCTGAAAGGACAGGCAGAAGGGCATCATTTTTGCTTTGTTTGATTGGTTGATCTTTTTATTTCTCCTGCTGTGGGGTTCATCAGCTTCCATCTTCCTTACTTCTAGGAGGCCACTCTCTCAATCTCGGTACCTGAAGTTCACAGCAAGGCATACAAATCAGTGTGAGCTGCTCACTTAGGAGCCGCTGACTGAAGTGGACCATCGATCAAGGATCATTCAGTTAACGAATTTGTGGTTGTCTACTCCAGTTATATGTGAAAAGACCTCTCTGGTCATTCCTCGAGTCTATCCAGTTCAGAACAGTAGCAGATAGGAAATTTGTTCATTCCAGATCTAATTCAAGCCATTGTTTTGCCTATGTATATTTCAACATTGCTGGTTTTTATTCAGTCATTGGTATTAATGTAAGCGAATCTGAATTGCAAGTCAGTTTCTTAAAATTAATTTATTTGATAAAGACATAGTGAGAGAGAGAACACAAGCATGGGGGAGGTGGGAAAGGGAATAGCAGGCTTCCCACCAAGCAGGGAGCCCATTGTGGAGCTCGATCCCAGGACCCCGGGATCATGACCTGAGCTAAAGGCAGATGCCCAATGACTGAGCCACCCAGGCGCCCACACAAGTCAGTTTTAAAAGAGAAGGAAACACAATGAAATACCACTACGAACTATTAGAATGGCCAAAAACAAAACAAAACAAAAAAAAAACCTAGAAAACCTAAATGCTGACAAAGATGTAAAGCAACAAGAACTTTCATTAATTTCTGGTAGGAATACAAAATGGTGCAACTACTGTGGAAGACTGGCAGTTTTTTTACTAAACTAAACATACTCTAACTATACAATTCAGCAGTTGTGCTCCTTGATATTGACAAAAAGGATCTGAAAACTTAGGTCTGTACAAAAACACGCAAATGATTATGTATAGCAGCTTTATTCATGATCGCCAAAACTTGGAAGCAACCACGCTGTCCTTTAGTGGATTAATGGATATATAAAGTGCACTACATCCACACCAAGGAATATCATTCAATGCTAAAAAGAAATGAGCCATCGGGCCACGAAAAGACATGAGGAAATCTTAAATACGTAGTACTCGGTTAAAGCAGCCACTCTGTAGGGGTAGATACTACGTGATTCCTACTCTGTGATATTCTGGTACAGGCAAACCATGGGAGAAAAACATCATCAGTGGATTCCAGGGGTTAGGGGAAGAAAGGGATGACTAGGAGGGCACAGAGCATTTCAGGGCAGCGGAATTATTCTGTTTGATACTATCATGCTGGATACGTGCCATTATATGTTTTTTCAAGACCCAAAGATTGCACAACTTGTAGAGTGAAGTCCTGGAGACTGTGGACTTGGGATGACTATGACGTGTCATCATCTGTAACCAATGTACCACTCAGTACATGGGATAATGCAGGAGGCTGTGTATGGGTGGGAAAAGTGGAATATGGAAACTCTCTGTACTTTTTGCACAGTTTTGCTGTGAATGTGAAACTGCTCTAAAAATAATGTCTATTTTAAAGTAGTAAAAATAACAGGGAGAAGGAAACTAACATGACAACCAACCACACTATTCTTCCATTCGTCTGATAAATATTTACTAACTTACTACCATCTGCAGATGTTCTTCTTGTGCGTGCATTTTATTTGATTTTACATATATTAGATCTGATATTATATGACATTGGATTAGCATTGTTTTAATAAATATTAGATGTCGACTTTTGAAGCACTTTGCATGAAGTTGATGAGGAGAGAAAGGGGGAACTCGCCTGGAATGATAGCGTGTGGACTAGACCACAAGCCCTACCAGCTGGGTGTGGAGTGCCCAATGGGGAGCATAAATGGAAAAGAGATCACTGGCCAGTTAGTGGGAGTAAAGGTGTCATTTCAAAGAAAAGAGTTTCCCCTGATCATTTTTCAAAGAGAAGTTGTACCACATTAATGTTTAACATAGGTTTCTTTGGAGTCTTTTAAGAGTTTAGGGTTCGTTATAAGGAGAGACAAGAAGAACTGGGAGCAGGGAGAAGTTAATGGGAGGCATGGTCCAAGAGAAAAGCAAAGCAGTGGGGAGGCACAGAGGACAGCGCCCGGACCCACCCACAGCAACCCACAGCGCCTGGAAGTCCTGCCATGGATAGAGACCCTGCAAGGGACCTGAGAGCCCACCTGTGGCCTTTCTCCCTGATCCTTTTAGGATGGTGGGGGCAGCAGGAGGTGGCAGGACCAGCGGCCTGACCATCACATTTCATGTCTATGAACTCAGTTCTCGTTCAGGTTTGGCTTTAGGATTCCTAAATTCTTAGGTAAAATTCAACCCAAGAAAACTGTAGTTATATATATATGAAAAAATATATATATGGTCTGGTGATGCCCCGCAAAATAAGCTTATCATCTTAGTTGTGTTTCTCTAAATAGATTAAAATAAAACTCAAGATTTCATTGTAATTTTAGTGAGGAGGAGGAAGCAGGCTCCCTGCCAAGCAGAAAGCCCGATGTGGGGCTTGATCCCAGGACCCTGAGACCATGACCCGAGCTGAAGGCAGAGGCTTAACCCACTGAGCCACCCAGGTGCCCCAAACCCAAACAGTTTTTAGTAAAGCATACACATGTAAATACACACGCAGAGAGAAAACAACACTCATAGTTTAAACTTCTGTACAAGTAGAACATCCTTTTGGAAGTATTACCCTAGTGGGGGTGTGGTTACAACCTAGATACATGTATGGGACACATGTATAATGACCACAGACTCTTGAGTGGATGCCAAGCAAACACTGGTAAAACTCTACATTGGGGAAAAGTTGTTCTCTGCTTCTTTCTCACTTTTTTTTAAGGGACCCAGTAACACCCATAGCCACTTTCCCAGCGTGCACTCACCATCACAGGCTGTGCTGACACCTCACAAAGCTCCTCCACGGCCCTGTCCTCCTGTCCTGCTGTCTGTCCTTCCCTCTTCCATCCCTGGTCCTTCCCACGGGCCGTGAGATACGTGAAACGCCATATTCATGTTCTCCAAGTCAGGGACTCAGCCCAGGAATTCTGTGAGAGCTTCAGCTTTCTCTCTTTCATTTTGGGGGTGGATGAAAGTCCTACAAGCAGAATCTGAATTCTCAGATGGCCCCCGTCACGTGGATGATGCAGGCCCCCATTTTATCTGGAGACTGGCGTGGGAAGTGCTGCAGTAGCCACCTGGAGACGGTCCTAGCCATTCGCAAAAGGGGGTGGTGCTCCTGAAAAGAGAGAGATCACTTGATTTTGAAAAGCCAAGTTCCAACAAATCTTAGAAACCTGACTGTCACTGGTAAAAGAGTCTCCCTCTCCATTCACTCAAAGAATTTTTGTTCAACATCTGCTATGGGATTGGCACTGCTCTTGGGATTGGGATAGAGATCTGGGCGTGAACAAAAACAGATTTGCCCTCCAGGAGCACACATTCCAGCCAACAGTCAATGACAATGAACATAATAAAGAAGTTAGGTCAGGGATATGATAGATATGGGATATGATGAATTCTCTAACAGATTACGGTCACACAAGAATGTCGGCCTGGGATGAGGGTCTGGCTCAGGATTCAGTTTTAAATAGTGTGGTTGGAGTAACTTCACAGAGAAAGTCACATTTTCACACCTTTAAAAGGGTGGGGATGTAGCCATGTGTCCAGCACATCTGTGGGATGAGTGAGTTTTCTGTGATAAGAAAACTAAGTAGGGAAAGTGCCAAATTATAACCATTTGCAATAAACCATAATTTTTTTTTTTTAACAAACCATAATTTTTCAATCCCTGGGGGACAAGTTAAAAAAATGAAGATGCTATTACTGAATGAATCACGTTATTTTTTTTTTCCATATAAATAAATGTTCAAATACAGCTATGCTAATGAAAGCTCCATGAAATGGCCAATATGGTAACTAGCCCATTGGTTTTCCATTTTAATTTAAAAATTGGTCTAAACATTAAAGGACAGCAAAAAGAAGACTTATCTAAAGACATACTGCAAGATGGTGTTTTTTTTTTCTTTGCTTACTTTGAAAAATCAAAACTGTTATGGGTAAAAGGAACATCAAAATTTAATGTGATTTTTTGGTATTAAGCAGATACCTGAGTTAAGCATAACATGCGTTGGTCTTAGTGGTTTGTCATTGTGACTGTCTTTCCTTCCTGGGCTTCTTAGATGAAAATCCTTGTGTTGGTTTTTCCAGTTTCTCTTCAGCTTCTGGTTTCTTTAAAATGTTGGGAGAATGTTCTGATTAAGCATAGTTTTAACATGCTGTACTTCAGTCCCACAGCCCTTTAAGACAGTGGTTAAATTTAATAAGTCCCAGGAGCGAGAAGCTTCTCTTGCTCCTCCGTCTGCCTCATGCCATGAATATGGGCCATATTTAATAGAGAGAAATGTCCAAGACCTCCCTTTTGAGTGAAAATCACCTTTTCAAAATCTGTGACTTGAAAGGAGGTATGTTTGAAATGTGATCAGTAGGCTATGAAAGCATGTGAAGGCAATCAAATCTAAGGAGAACACTGGTTGGTTTTCCTTTTTCCTTTGTGTGCTCTAAGTCAGTTCAGTGACATTAATTGTAGCCACGGCTCCATACGAAAAACCTGTTTGGGTCTAAATGGTGCAAGCTTCCTCTCTAAGGCCAAAGTTGTTTCCTGTGCTCTTGCAGATAAGGAGACAAGGAGGCATCCAGCTCCTGGTGGACCTGCTGGACCATCGGATGACAGAAGTCCACCGTAGTGCCTGCGGAGCCTTGAGAAACTTGGTGTATGGGAAGGCCAACGATGATAACAAAATTGCCCTCAAAAACTGCGGTGGCATCCCAGCGCTGGTGAGGTTACTCCGCAAGACCACCGACCTGGAGATCCGGGAGCTGGTCACAGGTTAGAGTCCTTATTAACAGCACACCTGCCTCCCAAGATCAAGTCTCCATGATCCAACATGGTAACAAACATGCTGACCGAGGATGGTGGTTGCAGGGCTTCCCAGGGGGGCTGCTACCATGGGCAGTCCCAATACACATGAGCTGAACGAGAGAATAAAAGGCTATCTGATTTAATACCTATGGATCGACCAAGTGGGATTGTTAGAATGCAGCCAACATAACCCTTCTAAAATTCTATGACCTGGTTTCAGTTTTGTCACTTGATTTAGAAGTAGCCCAGCACCGTACAACACCCACAGGTGATCATGAAAATGGCATTAAATAAGAATTGATAAAAGGATAAGATATGTGAGGTGTTATTAGTAAGGTGTATTTTCTGGTTTATAATGTGATTAAGAATGTGATCTCATCATACTTAACAGCTAATTTCTTGAAAAACATATTTATGCCTACTAGAAGTCCCTAGGTTATAGGATTACATATTACATACATATTACATGTTACATACACATTACATATGGAATTTCTCTCACATACATATATATTTATGTATTATATATGTACATACATATTATGTTCATATACTATGTTTGCATATATGTTTATAGTCTATATTTACATATTTACATAGAGGGAATTTTTCCAATGTGAACAGGACAGCAAGCCTTTCTGGGAACACAGAACTCTTGAGTGTTGTAAAGTAGAGATCACTGGCACCTCAGGACGCCATGAGGATCTGATGAATGAGAACAGGGAAGCATTCAGCTGTACCTTTCCTGGCATCTGTATGAACATTGGAAAAATGTGTAAACATTAGCTTTCCCTCTTGTCTCTAACCTTCTAAATGTGCACTTTTACTTGCTAGAGTGCTAGCAACGTGAGCAGCCTCAGTAAGGGCTAGAGTACTCTTCTCGATTATCCACATTGTCGTTTTAGGTGACCTTTGGTTTTCCGTTCATTGATGTTCCCCTTTCAGTGTTTGGCACATGGGTTGCAAGACTGATTCTCAAAAAAGGATCACTTCATTTGTCAGGTTGCCACTGGTCTTCTGTCTTGACTCCATAACTTTCTTGAAGCTATGCTTATGAGCTACACGGGATCTTGTTATTTTTTAAGAAAACACATTACTCAAGCTGAGAGTCATAAATACTTGTTCAGGCTGAGATGAAATCTCCCAGGTGCAGTCTGTTTTCTTAAATTTACACTCTTTATGATTATTGTCACATCTCTTTCCCACTTTTAGCGAAATTAGAACTAGACCCCAATTACTTTCCTTTTGCTTTCTTTTTTACATTTCTCTAAGTGGAGAATTGTCTTTGTAGAAAAAAAAATTTTTTAGCTGTTAAGGTTACAGTGTTACTAAAGTGATGTTTCACACCAAACTAATATGGATCTGTTAAGGCAAAACTATGGTTATGTACATATTATGATTATAGGATAGTTCGGGGGGTGATGTAAATAATTGACAGTATATGCTACCATTAGGGTTAGGAGACCCCTTCCCTACTTTCCAATTGAGAGAAAGGCCTCCATGTGTGTGATGGAAAACATCCACCGTGGTGTTTCTGTGCGTGAAGGCCTTGTCAGTGGGTGCCTGAGGCCCACAGAACTAGAGGAACACCGTCTCCCAAGCACATTTGGCTATGCGGATGATGGAGTACTTGCCATACAGACAGAGTACACATGCTCTTTCTCCTGCTCCTCTGGGGAAGAACGAAGGTTCCTACCCATTGTCGCGTGGTGACCCACTGCTTTTGCGTCAGCATGTGCCAGTGGCCAAGACTCATTCCACGTCCCCTCCTGACTTCTGTCATGACTCCGTCCAAGCCACTGGGCTGACTGGTTCCAGGGAGGCAGTCCCTGCTACTTGAGTAGATGTTTTATGCCATTCCAGAGGCACGGTCTCATTGTGCATGGCTGCACTCCGGGCATGAAGTTTAAGTTTTTCAAAGACACAAGTTGTTAAAACATTTCAGTGGGTTGAAGCTCATGGTTTCTGGAGTTGCCATGGTGGGCACTATTGAAACATGGTAAGCACCTTAGCCGACCTTCCACTCTAGAAAAGGACATGAGAACCCATCACATGCTAGTCCGTAGCAATAAAGCCTTCGTAACTCCCGTGCTGGCAGAAATCCGAGGGTGCCTGGAAACTGGTTCTGCTAACTTCTGTGTAGACGTGGCATGAATGATGCAGATCAAGCCAAGGCTGACTGCTCGCTGCCTGAGCAAAAGCAAAATGAGGCAAATGAATTCACCTCAAAGAGTCTTAGAGGGTCATGTTCACCTTCAGCACCAGCCCAGCCCTCCTCTGCCCGAGTGAGCTATGAAAGCCTTGATTCTGTTGGCTCCGGTGGAGCTTTGGGAATCCAGCATTTTAGTACAGCTAACTGATGTAACCTCGAGGACATCAAATCCTCCATTTGTCTTATCTGTCATTCTCTTTCCACTCCTCCTCTGAGACTCTGGTCTCCCCCCAAGTCTGATAAATGCTTTGCTACGCTAAGCTCACATTGTCCATTCATCTTTAATTTTTAATGTGCTTTGGACTTTCTGCGGGTGTCCGGTGTGTGCTCATCCGTGGACATCTGCACGGGCAGCGCTGACGTCCAGCGGACCCACACGATGCTTCCGCCAGAGCCCAGTGGGATGCTCGGTGGCGCTGTTGGAAATTGCCGCACCCATGCCTTGCTGGCGGCTAAATGTGAAAAGGGCTGTTGCTGACACACGTGTCTACATTTTAGGAACTTAATTAGATGAGCACCGACGCTCATGATGGCTCTGGAGGATGGAGCCCTAAGAGTAAAAAGCCTCTCTTCACTGCGGTTGTCTTTGTCACAGGGACACTTCTCAAAGCCTTTTCGGAATTAGGTTAGATATGCATGCATGCATTAATAAAGCATTGATTTAAGTGAAACAACTATACCCTTTACTTCCGTTGTAATTCTGCAGCAGTCCTAACAGAGAGTCCAGCAAGGACTAAGGACTCAGTACGTGACAGAACCCCTCAGTACAAGGGAGCTTACGCTCCTACCTTCTCCACCCTGAATACCAGCAAATGCATGAAAATCAATGTGTGTTAAAAATCTATATATATAGGGGTGCCTGGGTGGCTCAGTGGGTTAAAGCCTCTGCTTTCTGCTCAGGTCATGATCCCAGGGTCCTGGGATCGAGCCCCATATCAGGCTCTCTGCTCAGCAGGGAGCCTGCTTCCCCCTCTCTCTCTGCCTGCCTCTCTGCCTACTTGTGATCTCTCTCTGTCAAATAAATAAATAAAAATCTTTTTTTTTTTGAATCTGTATATATATATAGGGGAAGGGAGGGTGAAGTACCCTTTGAATTCCTCTTTTAGATATTTACAAACCACGATGTCTTATAAACAGATATCAAAAAGAACAATGTTAGTGATTTTTAAAAAATAATAAAGCATGTTTCTAAATGAGATTTTAGATTAGACCTAGGCTATATAACCAGACAGATGTAGAACCAAATTATAAACAATAAAAGACTAAAAGAAAGAAATGTTCCTGCAGAGCTTTAAATTATTTACTGAGTATGCCTTGGCAAACTGTTTGAACTATAATAAAATGTAGAAATTTAGCTCTTTACATGCATTTACATTCAACACATAAGCACGCACACTTAAAAAAATCTGCCTGTTTGCACACAGTATCTATTCACAGCAAAATGTATTTCACTTCTGCCTGGTAGGCCTTGCAATAAATAATTTTCTTCCTGTGCAATAATTACTATGAGATGATGATCAGAATTTTATTTAAATCCAGTTGAAACTATTATATGCTAGCCATTACTCAAAACATCCTAAGCAAATAAACTTTGGTTACAAATGCTGCATGTCCTTTGGGCTTGACTAATACAATTTTTCTCTCTCTAAATATGGAAATAATCAACCTAAATTTTGAAGTGCCCAACTAAAGATTTCAGAATGCCTTACAAATCATAATAAACCACTTTTTATTAAACCATAAAACTTAATAAGTAACTTTTATTTCTGTTGAAAGCAAGGGTCCTTAAGAGTTCTGATTCTCCAAGAGCAGAGTATATTCTTGCATTTTGTACATCAAATGTCCTTTTAATTAAAGAGACAGGCCTCAGTTTAACTATTTTACTTACTAGCATTAGGTCAGTTAATTTAATTTCCAAGTCTAAGTTGAATTACATGCCCCCCAAATTCATATATTGAAGCCTTAATCCATAGCCCCTCAAAATGTGACTCAGATGTAATAAGTGAAGTTAGGATACTAGAGTAGGGTGGGCTCTTAATCTGATATAGCTGGTGTCCTTACAAAAAGAAGAAATTTTTGACACAGCTACACACAAGGAGAAAGACATGTGAGCATGAAGGCAGAGATGGGGTAATGTTTCCTTGAGGCAAAGAAGGCCACGGCTTGCCTGAAAACACCAGAAGCCAGGAAAGAGGCAAGGAGCAAATTCTCCTCACAGTCTTGCAAGGAACAAATCCTGGTGTCATCTTGATCTTTGACTTCTAGCGTCCAGAACTGTGACAGTAAGTTTCTGTTGTTTTGGACACTCAATCGGTGGTACTTTGTTATGGCAACCCTAAGAAACTAATATATACCCAGATCCAAAGGTCCTTCATCTTTTTCCAGATGTGTGCAGACACACTTGTTGCTCAAGGAGATAAAGCAGTACAGATAAGTGTAGATCCATGAGGGCTTAATAGTTGGTCTAGAAATCAGTTGGCCTGCTTTCTTAATGCATCTTTTTAAAAGTATTTACTTGTGAAGAATTGGAAGTGGGAAAGATGATAATTAAATGCATTTTCATATTTTCAATCAAAGTAATGGCTGTATATGGTCAAAGATGAAATCGGGGCCCCTGGGTGGCTCCGTTGGTTAAGGGCCTGCCTTCAACTCAGGTCATGATCCCTGGGTCCTGAGATTGAGCCCTGCATCAGGCTCTCTGCTCAGCAGGGAGCCTGTTCTCTCTCTGCTCCTCCCCCTGCTTATGCTCTCTCTCTCCCTCTCTGTCAAATAAATAGATAAAAAAAAAAAAAAGATGAAATTGTATAAAGATGCTTATAAGAAAACAATAGTCCCCTGCTTCATTTGTCCTCTAGTATTAGACACTCCCAGTCCCTCAGAAGCTTTCAGCCTCAGCTTTTGCTTTGTTTTTGAGTTTTCTCATAGTTACTCCATGTCTTTAAATACTATGCTTATTTCACTCTATGTAAATCAGTTATCATGGGCTTTTCTTACTGACTTTCCACTGTGATGGAGAAGAATTTTTCACATATTCACCACTCATGCCTTCTACTTTCCAAAATGGTGGGATCATTATCTTTAGCAAATGCATCAGTACATCAAAGTTCAGCTTTCTATCCTTTGCATCTAATAAAGACATTATCTCATCACCCATTTTATAAGATAAGAATATTAGTGTTCTACATCTTCACCCTTCTTCACAACCTCTGTCATCATACTTGTCTTCTACATTGTCAAGTTTGAATATATTTGCAATCTATTCTATAATCATACTTGGTCTTCCAAGGTTTTCTGTAGCTCAATTTGAAATTTGAAAGCTCAACTTTCAAAAGTTGAAAGCCAGAGAGTAGCTTTTGCTTTACCCAGCCATCACATTTATTTCCCAGTGGGTCTAAAGTGGTGATTCTTGTCAAAGGAGTCATTTCTAGGATCATATCTTACAGATCCTTCATCGTTTACAATGCCTACCAACTCAACTTTGTCTGTGATTTTGGTCATCAGTTCCCTGGTTTTCCAAAAATCTCAGGAGCAGAATCCTCTATTTTGGGAGTAGAATTCAATGATTGTAACTGTTGCATTGCTTTCCAGAGTTGGGGCATCTGTCTCCTAGATTCCAGGCCCTCCTCTCTCGGTTTATTCTGAAATATGTAAATTTCACATATTAAGTAATTGACTGAAGTGCTTAGGAGATGAAATTCTGAGTATGTCAGTATTAAATCCTCATACATGATTGATATTTATTAGATATGACTGGATAGAAATTTTTCTGAGGACTATTTTCTATAACTTAATTTTATCCCTGATATATAAAAGTATATGATGAGGTATCTAGGTTTGTGCTTTTTAAAAATTTCCTGGAATTGGATATTTCCATTTTAAAGAGTCATAACCTTCACTGCCAGAATACTATCATTTTTTTTAATTGATTCATTTTCTCTATCCTCTCTTTTTAGAATTGTTGATAGGCAGATTTTGAACCTCTTGGACTTCGACTCTCATATCTTCATATATGATTTGGAGCCCTTTGTCTTTTTACCATGAGAGAGTTCTCCAGTATCCAAAATTTCTCTCAACCTATCAATGAGGGTTTTGTTTTGTTTTGTTTTGTTTGCAGGGATCTAGGGAGATATTACTGTTATTAATATTAATAGATCATTATTTTAATTCTAATAGCTCTCTTTTGTGTTATTTTTTATAACCTCTATTCTTATTTTATGAATGTACACTATTCTTGCATTTCTCTAAGGATATTATTAAGAACCAAGGTTTGTTTTCCATTTATCATAAATCATCTCACCTTTCTCGGGTATCATTTCTTTCTGTTTGTTTTTATGGGAGTCTTTCTCATTGATTTGGCATGCTTTAAATGTGGAAAGACCCTCAGTTCTGTTCTTTTTTTTTTTTAAATGAAAAAAAGTTTTTACTTCAGTGAAGGTTTATACATAGTATAACTTCAAGCAGTTGAACACATTGCTATTCCTATATGCTTCTACATATAAGTTTACAAAACCATATATTTTAAGGAACAATACTACTTGAGTGATGGTATATACTCAATGAACTTTTCAGATTATAGAAACAGCCCAAGTGCCCACCAACTGATGAACAGAGAAAGATGTGGTGTGTGTGTGTGTGTGTGTATATGTATGTATACATACATACATACATACACACACACACATAGAAAGATGTGGTGTGTATGTGTGTGTGTATGTATGTATGTATATATATTTATGTATGTATATATATACATACATACACACACACACACACATAGAAAGATGTGGTGTGTATGTGTGTGTGTGTATGTATGTATGTATGTATGTAGGTAAGCATTTTGTCAAGGGAGCATCTCCTCTATACATACATACATACACACACACACATACACACCACATCTTTCTCCATTCATATATATACACACAGAAAGAGTAGAGAGTTGAGCTCTGTGCACATCAATGAAACTTATTAACTGTGAGCTTGGCTTCAGATGAGCAGGTAGGTATGAGCTATTGTAATGGGGAGCCCTTCAAGTATCTTCATGAGGAGGAGGGCTTTTCTCTTAGGCTCAGATATCCACAATATCATTTCTGTTCTCCCTAGTGGGGACAGTCTCTTTGGAGAATAGTCTTCTGGGCTGTTTATATGTCTGGCCTATAGGGAGGGGTCAATCATTTTCTGGTTGCCAGGTGTTCTTTCCACCTGGGTAGGAATGGATAGTGAGAGGGCAGGGCATTCTCCATGCACAGGCAGGAGTGGAGAATGAGAGGGTGGCAACTGCTTCCTTTCAATCAATCACCCTTTGATAGTCCCCCTTCTCATTTCTACATCCCCTATGCCTGTCTTCTCCAAGGAAGAATCTCCTTTAGGTTCCATTAAGACAGTCAGCCACCTCCTTGGATCACTGGGATGGAGGCCCCTCTGTGTTTATCCTGGGCTGTGCCGCCTTCTACTACCACTTCACCAGCCAGCTCACCTCCATCTGTTTTACATATTATGGAAATACAGTATCTCATCTGCTGGATTGCTCCTTCCATTCATTCTCTTCTTTGTTCCATAATGTTCCTATTAATAATCTCTTCCCTGCATGAATTCTGAACAGTTTCGCAGATACCACAAAGTGTAAATAATATTAAGCATGGCCTCTCTTACTGACTAGAAGCCAAGTTGGAGGCATTCCTTTAGGTCTGTTAGCCAAGTGAGTTCACTGTTTCGAAAGAAGTCTAGGGTGTAACGTTAACTAAACACCCTTCATGGAAAGAGACCCTGGAAGAGAGGGGAAGCATTTTTCCCTACTGGCATCTTGTAGTCTGTTTCCTGTTAATCCCTTTTGCTGTGATCACCTACAAGCATGGCTCATCTCTCCAAAGCAGGAGGTAAGCATTTTGTCAAGGGAGCATCTCCTCTACCTTCCTGAGCTTTTTGGAGATCACCTGGGACTCCTAGTGGGTTTTTCATATATTATATTAAGAGGTGCTGAAATGGGTCAGGATAGCACACCATTTAAATCAAATTCAGGGCCACTGTGTTCCCAAAGTATAAAATTAAATCCCAGATTTATTTTATATCCCAAATAATGTCCAGCCATGTCGACCATCATAGCATATCAGAGGTTCTGCCATAAGATTAGACAGCATCCCAGAGATAAAACTGAATAGAGACATTTCAATAATGAAATGTCAACAATGTAGAGATGCCTCAAGTGTTAATACAAACCCCACCTAATATTGAATTCCCAAAGAGAAATTAAAAATCAAAGTTTCAACCCACTTTATGTTGAAGTCCAAAAACTTCAAAGGAATTAAAGCCTACAAATCAATATGTCTTGCCCTTGTGTGTTAAAGTTCAAAGTCCACACTTCTTAAGTTAACTCAAGTATGAAAATCATCCTCCTCAGCTTTTCTCTTCTGCACAGCCTCTGTCAGAAGTTTCTCTGTCCTTCTTCCCTCTTTAGGTAGCCTAGGACTACCTTATGCAGGAATTGTTGAAGTACTTTCCAGGCCTTAACAGAAACTTTACTTCAGTGTCAACTGCTACCCATCTAACCCAGGTGTGAACCCTGGTCCATGCCCATCACCGTAGAAAAGAAGCCATTTTAAGCCAGACACAGATGTGTACGTATTATCCCAGACACAGATGTGTACCCCAAGGCCATGACAGCCACTCACTGAAGTCTGCTGTGGTCATGTATTTCTGCTACAACATATTTTTTTAAAATCTAGCCACGTAAAACAGTGCAAGTTCATCACCTTCTAGTTCTGGAGGTTAGAAGTCCAACATAAGTCTCACTGGGCTAAAATTAGGATGTCAACACAGCTGTTTTCCTTTCTGGAGACTATAGGGTATGGTCCTTGCCTCTTCCAGCTCATAGAGCTGCCCACATTCCTTGACTGGAGACCCACTTCCACTGTCTTCAAAGGTGGCAGCATTACATCTCTATTTCCATAGGTACATTTCCCTCTGACTTAACACCAGGAGTCGTTCTCTGCTTTTAAGGACCTCTGTGGGCCCATCTGGATAACCCGGGAGAATCTTTAGGATGATCCTGCCATCTTAAATTAATCACGTCTTCAGTCAAAGGTCACATACTCACAGGTTCTGGAGATTAAGACAGGGACATTTTTAGAGGACCATTATTCTGCCAACCACTGTATTTGAGGGAAGATGAGGAATTAGAGATGTTTTGGGATTTAATCAGTTAGGAGGGGTCAGTCCAGTGGTGCCTGGCTTCTAGAATCCACCATTGGTGAACTTAAAATGAATGAGGAGATAAAATCCCAGCAAAAGGTTACTTTTGTTACTATGTATTTACCAGTTGAAAGGAAGATGAGTCTACCCATGGAATTGGAAACATTGCTGCCATCTTGCAACATTTAGTTCCTGGCAGCAATCCCATGACTAGGCATCTCAATGGGGCTTTGACTAGAAAAGCATGAGTAGTATAGGTGGTTGGGTAAAGGGACTTATTATCAAGCTGAGACCTGGCACCATGTAGGAGCTGATAAAGTAGTCCAAGGAAGCCTTCACCTTCCTTGAGTGGGAAGTTGACATAGGCCAGGAGGCAGAGATCAGGAAGACAAGCTGGACAGGAAGCAGGAGAGAGCAAGGACCAGCAGGCACGCGTGAGGATAGACAGGTACTTTCTTCTGCCTCTCATTGGCTGCATATTGGCTGCATGAGAGAAACACAGAAGCTCGCTCCTTTGGCCACAGAGTTCCACATGCTCCTGGCCCAGGACGTTGGGGAAGCTGTTTAAGAAGTGGGGGGAGCTGACCGCTCTCTGGCTGCCATTGTCCCACCCGGAGAAGGTGAGGCGGCCGACCGACCCATGACTGTTCCCCAGCCTGTGGTAGGGCCTGGTGCCCTGGACCTACAGCTGTTAGAGTCCAGCACCTGCTTCTTCCCTAGCACTTGCCACATGGCCTGCAGATTTCTCCTGTGAACATCCTTATCCCAGAAACCAGGAAGAGAATTCAGGAAAGTGTAGCTCCACCTCAGCTAGGGTGACACAATACAGACCCCCACACCGGCTCTTACTGAGGTGACTTCTTTCCGTCAACAAACTTGCAGAGTCACCCTCAATAGACTGGGGCATCTAGGAGCCCATCTGCTCTGTGCCACTCCAGTCTCCCTGCTTGTCCACGTTCCAGGCCCCAGAATCAGCGTCAGCCCTTTCTGCCGCTCCCACTGGAGGTACTTCTGTGCTCAATTTCCCTCTGTCGCTCTGCTACAAGTTTCGGGGAAGCTCAATTGAGCTTCCGCCTGCTGGCCCTGCTTCTGCATTTGGACTCTGTTGTTTTGTCTTTTGGGGTTTTTTTTGTTGTTGTTGTTTTGGGGGGTATTTTTGGTGGGGTTTTGTGTTGTTTGTTTGTTTGTTTGTTTTGGGTTTTGTTTTTTGTTTTTTGGTTTGTTTTGTCTTCAGGAGAGCAGTGTTTAATGGCACTGAGTCCTGCCTTCCTTTACTTTTCCTTTGCTTCCAACCCTGAACACATTGCTCTGGCAACAACACGCCTTTCCAACTTCCTCTAGATTCCAGAGTAGGAGTTGTCAGACTTTTCCTGTGAAAGGCCGGATGATAACTATTTTAGCTTGCAGGCTATAGGGTCTCTGCTACAACTACTTGATTCTACCTATATTGCGTGAAAACAGCTATAGACCGTACATACAAAACGGGTCATGGCTAGGTCTCAATAAAACTCTGTATGAAAGCAAAAGCTAGCTCTTAGGTCATAGTTTATAGAACCCTCTCCTGTGCCCGATTCCACACCAAGTTCTGAACAAAAATGAAGAGGAAAGCCACATTATCAACTTATTACTCTTGGAAGTCAGGTTGGAGGCCAGGCTCTAGGCCTGTTGGCCAAGTGGGTCGGTCAATCCTGAGGCCCAGGATTAGGTAGAGGTGTCCGCCGTCCCACAGGCAGGATTAGGTAGAGGTGTCCGCCGTCCCACAGGCAGGATTAGGTAGAGGTGTCCGCCGTCCCACAGGCAGCAGCTGGGCCAAGGAGGGCTTTCTCTTCCTCTACCTGCCCTGCTGGACACCTTCCCAAGAAGACCGTGGGAACCAGAGTTTCCTCTGGCCACTCATTCCAAAGAGAAGGAAGGACAGACAGAACTGAGCCAAAGCCACACTCTGCAAGTTCCTCCTCCTTGCAGGGGAAGAATGAGTGATGATGCTCCACGAATAGTGCTCCACCCACAGTCTGGAAACAGCCCACAAATAGTGCTCCACCCACAGTCTGGAAACAGCAGGCCTGGGGAAGGAGCATTCAGCAGCGCCCCACTGAAGGGAAGAAGAGACGGTTTTCTGCAGTTGGTCTGCCTCTTGACCCCAACTCACTTCCTAACCAGCTCCCTATCACACATTCTTTGCAGAGATGTCTGCTCTTGTCTCCTCTAAATGGTCATTTTAACCATTAGAAGGTTTTCTCTCTATAGCAGGTAGCCCAGTTAGATCCAAAAGCAAATGGGAAGACTTAAAACCCTACGCAGAGTACCACTTCTATTCCTCATTTCTTCCCCAGCCAGGCCAAGTGTAATCAAATTAGAAAATTCACACCACTGACTTCCCGCTCACACCATTCTTCATTCCAGAGTTTAAAACCACTCTGTAGGCTTTAAGTCTAATTCATTCATCAAACAAATGTATGTTGAGCATCTACTGTGTGGCAGTGAGGTTAGGTGCTTGGGCTACAGATGATTGGTGAATACCCAGGTAATCTGTAGCCATAGACCATAGCCCTACCATAGGGTATGGCACTCTTCTTAAGGGCCAGGATGCTGGTGCCTGTGTTCCAGGGAGCCAGGTGGAGGAAGGGAGAAAGAACGGGCATGTTTGAGAGGGTCCTGCATTTCATGGAAAGAGGTGGACTGTATCAAAACTTTGAGTGTAATTTTAATATCTATTAACAGAACCCTTGTGGAATGGTAGGGCTTATGTTATGAGGGACAACAGAGACAATAAACCTATAATTTCAGGGAGTGGCAAGTACAAGGATGAAAAATGAAACAGGTTATGGGAATGAGAAAGTGGGGCACCTGGGTGGCTCAGTCAGTTGAGTGTCTGCCTCTCGATTTCAGCTTCGGTCAGGGTCTCAGAGCCCTGGGATCGAGCCCAGTGTAGGATACCAGCAGATGTTTACAGAGCTGATATGTTACATTATTTCCTCTTTTGATCTTCTCATTGCTCCCCAGGGTGCCTAATCTGAAAATCAAGATATTCTCTGCATTCCTGTATTTCAAGAAGGGATAAGCAAATAACCCTGAATACTCACTCATTGTGCTAGGTGCCCTGGATCCATCCGCCCAGGTGACCCCTGAGGTGGGATTTAACTTGCTTTTGGTCTCTGTGTCACAGCTGAAATGCAGTACCTTCCCTAGTCCTCTGTTCCCAAAACCCGTTCGCTTTATACCAATGATTTCCCAGCTCCCCCAGTCAAATAAAGATTTCTGGACCCCAAATCTCTAAGATAATAGCCCGGGAATCCATATATTTTACAAGCCCCTTTGGCAGTTTTCATGATCTTGCCTGTCGGAGGAACATCGCTTTCTGCTCTCTCCAAGCCAACAATTAACCCCCTCGAGCAGCAGAGTGGGGGGGGGGCGGGTAGGGAAGTGCAGGTATGTTTGGAGAGATGTCACCTTCACTTGTTGCTGACGGTAGCCAGATTATCCCAAGAAAACATCTGACTTGTGTGTCAGTTCTGCAGAGTAGAATGAATCCCAGGTTACTGCTTATTTCTGTGTGCTTGCTTGCTCATGGGAGAGAGAGAAGTGACTTCTAACAGAATAACAGTAGTGGCCTGTGACAGTCCCCTGCCTTGCCGCCCACTAAGCATCGGTTACTGATGATGCTGTGGACTGGGGCGGGGCTTGCAACTCTCCTCTCTCCTACTCTGCAAAAGCCACAGGGGTTTCACTAGAACCTCCACGCAGTCATCGCCACACGCTGTCTGGCACGCTGCCCAGGTAAATGCTGGATGTTCCCAGGCCCCCTGAGTCTGCCTTCATCGCCCAGCTCTGCGATCACGTGTGCCGATGGTGTGAAACGTACCTGGGCTTCCCTACAATTATGTTTCAGAGCCTGCCCAAACGTTGTAGAGGTTCAAAGGCAAGTATTGCCAGGGGCGTTTTGTTTTGTTCTGTTTATTTGCCCGGATGGAAATGTACAGCGAATTTGACTTGTTAGGTCTGACAATGCAGAACTGATTTGTGGCTCTACTTTGCGACTCACGAGTTACAAGTTAATTAGAAACACTTTTCCCTAATTATATTTGAGAGTTTGCTCTATTTGCTCTACAATTATCACAAAAATTACATTAACTAGTGTTAATGAACACAACATGGAAATCCCCACTGGATCCTGGAGGAAAGGGGAGAATTAAAGAATGCGTGCATCCCCTGCCCAACACCTGGCTGCCTTTTCAACAGATGTTTTTATTTGTTATTCCCAGTGAAGTGTTCAACATAACTTGCTGGTTGTCCCTTAGAGGATGAAACTCAGCCTGCCGGGGGAGAAGGTGCCGTCTTGCTCTGCGTGTGCTAACCTATGTTCCCTTAGGGGCTCCGTCTCCCAGTGGGCTGCCCATCGTGACCCAGGGCGGTTTTGCCTTCCCAGAAAGCTGGGCGCCATCCTGGCGGTACCCTCCCAAGGGAGGGCTCAGAAGAAGAATCTCTATGAAATGATTTCCGAGCTCAGGGACTTGCACCATAGAAACCAACACCAGAGAAAGAAGGAAGTTGTCCTGAGGAGCTGGCCTCCCTGTCCACCTCTGTTCTTTCCCGAGTTCCCCAGTATATGGCCAAGCAGCACTACATGGAGAGTGGAGGGGAGGTAATAAAACAGAGAACTGATGTCTCCATAAGCTCCTTCCCCAAGGAGTTGTCAGTCAAGTCGGAGAGAGGCTACACATGGATAGCTGTCCTACAAAGTAAGCCCTGAGAAAGGGCCAGGAGAGCTTCAAGGAGGAAAGAGAACTCTCAGTCAAGGAGATCAAGAAAGGAAGAAAGGCTTAATGAAGAAATTAATATTTATAGTGGGTTTTAAAGATGGATGTTGAGTTTGGCTTTCAGATAATGATAGCAGGAAAATAAAATATATTACAGAATCGCTCCTCATTTTGTAAGAATGAGTTCAGTTGTGTCACTCCTGTGCATGTGTGAGGAAGCATGTGCAGTCTTGCCCACATGCTCCCGCACAAAGTAGGCACCTTCTGCATATCTGCTGTTGTTAACCTTCCTTGAATGCTGCCAGCTTCAGACAGTTCTGGTCTTCTCTCTCCACCCTATTTGCCTTTTAATCTAATACCCTTGATGAAGCCAAGCGCCTTTTTTGGGGAAAGCAGTCATGGGGATGGTGCTTTATAATCATCTGCACAACTTGATCTGCTTCACACAACTCTTACCAGAGATAGTCCCTAGGTCCCACGCTATTAATTCACCATAGTGAGCCAAAATGAAGTTACTACACAAATGACAGTTGTCCGACTTCAAAGTCTGGGAATTTTTTCAACTAATTTTAGAAAGATAGAAACTTAAGCACGCGGTATTCAACACTCCACATATAGCAGTTCCTTAACAAACACATTTAGTACTTAAAATAATGATACACGTCGGCTCAAAGTGCCACTTGCCGGACACTCCATTTGGCTTTCATGCCTGTTGGATCTTTTGTGTATGTGTGTGTGTGTGTGTGTGAAAATGGATTTTAATTCATAAACTCAATTCCATTTTTAAATGTCATACCTGCTCTGTTCACAAATATACCTGCTGAAGCCTATCTTTGCAGTTATTTAATTTAAAAATAGCCATGGACTCCAATCTGGATTCCAGATCTATTTAATACTTAACCACACTTGACATTCATTTAGTATCAGTGCAAAGAGTCTACTTGCATTCCTCACATTTTATGTTGAGATTTTTCTTTTTTAGATTGAAAGACATTAACTTCCATATTTTATTCTTCCCTCAAAATTCGCTCTCTCAAAAGTTAGTGAGAGACAGTTAAATGTTCAGAAATCTAAGGCTGGGAAATGGTGATTACAAAGCAGTCAGAAATCACTTTTAGTAATAAAAAGAAGCCTTCAGTATTAACTATAGGGGCTTTTGTTTTTTAAGTGACTTTTTAGGCTGGATGGAGCAAATGTTTATTTTTTTAAAGTTTTGTTATTCTTTAAATTGAAGTACCAATTAACATACAGTGTTATATTAGGTTCAAGTGTGTAATACGTGACTCCCCATTTCTATGCTTTACTCAGGCTCGTCAGAATAAGCGCTCTCTGATCCCCATCACCTGTTTCACCCATCCCCCACCCACCTCCCCTCTGGCAACCACCCATTTGTTCTCTGTATTTAAGAGTCTGTATTTTGTGTCTTTTTTTCTTTGTGTCGCTTGTTAAATTGCACATATGATTGAAATCATATTGTATTCGGCTTTATCTGGCCTGTTTCACTTAGTGTCATACCCTCTATGTCCATCCCTGTTGCTGCAAATGGCAAGAGTTCGTTCTTTTTATGGCTGAGTAATAATCCAGCGTGTGTGTGTGTGTGTGTGTGTGTGTGTGTGTGTGTGAGAGAGAGAGAGAGAGAGAGAGAGAGAGAGAGACATGGATGGACACTTGGGTTGCTTCCCTATCTTGGTTATTGTGAATAATGAATGATACAGTAAACATAGGGGTGCATATATCCTTTTGAATTAGGGTTTTCATATTCATTGGGTAAACAGCTAGTAGTGGAATTACTGGATAGTATGGTAATTCTATTTTCAATTTTTTAAGGAACTTCCACACTCTTTTCCATAGTGGCTGCACCAGCTTGCATTCTCACCGACAGTGCAAGAGTGTTCCCCTTTCTCTGCATCCTTGCCAACATCTCTTGTTTCTTGTCTTTTTGATTCTAGCCATCCTGACATGTGTGAGGTAATATTTCATTATGGTTTTGATTTGTATTTCCCTAAGGATTAATGATGTTGAACATCTTTTTATTTGTCTGCTGACCATCTGCATGTCTTCTTGGGAAAAATATTCATTTAGGGCCATGGCCCATTTTTAAATCAGATTATTTATTTTGGGAGGTGTTGAGTTGTATAAACTTTTTATATGTTTTGGATATTAACCCCTCATCAGATAGATCATCTGCAAATACCTTCTCCCATTCAGTAGGTTTCCTTATTGTTTTGTTGATTGCTTCCTCTGCTATGCAAAAGCTTTTTATTTAGTGTACTTTTTTTTTTTTTTTTTTTTTTTGCTTTTGTTTCCCATGCCTGAGGAGACTCCTATCTAGAAAAACATTCCTATGGCCAAAGTCAGAGAAATTACTGTCTATGTTTTCTTCTAGGAGTTTTATGGCTTTAGGTTTCTAATCCACTCTGATTTTATTTTTGTGTATGGTTTAAGAAAGTGGTCCTATTTCATTCTTTTGCATTTGTTGAAGAGTCTGTGTTTTCCCCCACTATATATTCTTGCCTCCTTTTTCATAGATTAGTTGATCATATAAGCATGGCTTTACTTCTCTCTATTCTGTCCCATTGATCTGGGTCTGTTGTTTCATCCTGTTTTGATCACCCTGGCTTTGTATGTAGTGTATCCTGAAATCTACTATTGAGATACCTTCCACTTTGTTCTTCTTTCTCAAGACTGCCTTGTTTTTTCAGGATCTTTTGCAGTTTCATACACATTTTAGGATCATTGGTTCTAGTTCTTTGAAAAATGCACTTGTTCCTTTCACAGGGATTGGTTAAATCTGTAGATTGCTTGGGATAGTATAGACATTTTAACAATATTGTTTCTTCCAACCCATGAGCTTGGAATATCTTTCCACTTGTTTGTGTCATCTTCAATTTTGTTCATCAGTGTTTTATAGCTTTTGGAGTACAGGTCTTTGACCACTTTGGTTAAGTTTATTCCTAGGTATTTTATTCTTTTTGGTGCAATTGTACATGGAATTGTTTTCTAAATTTCTGTACTTCATTATTAGTGTATAGAAATGTAAGAGATTTCTATATAATAATTTTGTATTCTGTGTCTTGACCAAATTCATTTATCAGTTCTAGTGGTTTTTTGATGGAGTCTTCAGGGTTTTCTTTATATGGTATCATGTCATCTACAAATAGTGAAAGTTTTACTTCTTCTTTACCAATCCAGGTACATTTTTCCTTTTTTTCTAATTTGATTGCTACAGCTAGGACTTCCAGTACTATGTTAAATAAAAGTGGTGAGAGTGGACATCCTTGTCTTATTCCTGATCTTAGAGGAAAAGCTCTTGATTTTTTACCATTGAGTATGATGTTAGCTGTGGGGTCTTCATAGATGGCCTTCACTATGTTGGATATGTTCTCTGTCAACCTCCTTTAATGAGAGTTTTTATCATGAATGGGTGTTGTACTCTGACATGCTTTTTCTGCATCTATTGAGATGATGCACAGTTTTTGTTCTTTCTCCTATTGACATGATGTATCACATTGATTGATTTGTGATTATTGAACTACCCTTGCATCCCTGGAATAAATCCCATTAGGTCATGATAAATTATTTCTTTTAATGTAATGTTGGATTCAGTTTGCTAATATTTGGTTGAGGATTTTGGCATCTTTTTAAGTGATTTTATAGTCTGGATGGAGCAGATGTTTAATTTTATATGAGTTCCAAGCTTGCTCACAACAATGAAAGAAAAGAGACTTAAAAAAGAGAGAAGAAAACAAAATGCATTTGCTTTTCTTTGGCACTGGAGTCTCAACTTGGGGGTATCTTTCTCAGACAGGGTATGTGTAGAAGCTTTTCTCTTTGCTTGTGACCCTGGAGGTGTTTTTGGATACAAGTAATCAGATTTAACACCCATCACATGTAATTGTGATTAAGAACATTCATAGGCAGGTCAGTGTTAATTTGCTTTACCTTCCATGCCACTTTCAGTAGACTTCTTAATGTTTTGTTAAATTAACAGGAAGTAGAAATTTGTATTTAACATACAGTTGTGGTTATGAGACGAACATGGATCATTTAGGATTTTCAAGCAGTTTATCAATTTAATAATTTTCTGCAAAACTGCCCTTGCTATTAACTTAGCTATTGGAGTGTGCAAACACAGATGTGAAATTTTATTGTCATGTATAAACTTCACATTGAGCCCAACTAAGTATTTATAACTTGAACCCAGTGAAAATGGGATTGCAAAGGAAGAAATGATCACGTGACCCCAGGATGGGCACTCTCCCACAAGCAAGCAAGTCTGATTAAGGAAGGCACACCGTCAGTGAAAGGAAAGGAATTGCTCTGTACAGTTTGCTGATGAACCTCCACCAGGGTCTTATTAAAAGTCCCTTAACCTCCAGGGAGTCGTCTCAGCATCTCTAGGTAGCTCTGCTAAATGTAACACTCTCTGAGTTGCTATGGAAACAGCTATATCTATGCAAATTACTTTTTAAAAAATCATTAGGCCACCAAAAGTCTGCCTGCCGTGTGAAATTTGCAAGGACTCCGGCCCACGGCTACCCTTGGCATCGTCTCTCCTCTCCAACTCTCGCCAGCTTCTTTGGCCATTGCTTGTTTTCTACAAATACCACTGAATCCTTGCGAGAGATCACCAGCAGTAAGAGCTGAGGGGTGGTCAGTGGAGGGCTATCCCTTCCTGTCGCGGTTTTGAGGGTTGTGGGTTGTGGAGGAATCAGATTTCCTGGGCACAGATGGGGGAAATAAAGAGACTGCAGGTAAATCTCTTTAAATGCCAGCTGTCTCCCAACCACCTTCCCCCTCCAGTAAATAAAAGAGCGCGGCGTACACATGCAGGTATTCCCGTGGAACGCACGTGGGCCCAAACATTCACTGGCATACCGGTGGGCTTACACATGCACAACAGGCACGTAGCCCCTGGGTTTGGTACACACACGTCCATTCCTCACACAGTCTCGTCTGCCTCCCTCCCGGGCACAGTTCCGCGTTAGAAGGACTGCTGTCCCCAGCTTCCTTTGGTGTATCTGCGTGATACACTGACTTGGCAGGAACCTGCACTGTGCCCCAGCTGGATTTTGCAGCTTTCCCTGCTGGTCACCCAGCGCTGCTCCCCTGAGCATGGCCTGTCCTGCTCTGCTGGTTGTCACAGTGTCACCTGCGGCTCGCTGGGCAGAGTGCCGCCATAAGTGTCTGCCTTGAGCCCGCAGGAGGCTAGAGCTAGGAGGCGGTGTGCGACCCAGAGAGAAGCACGGCCCGCCGCTGCCCTTTGCATTATGGGTTGTTCTGGAATCCCTCAACAGCACTTCTTATACCCCGGGCATTACAAAAAGAGCCTTTTCCTCTTTACCTCTGTGCCTTTCTATGTCATTGGGCTGGAGACAGAGTCAAGTAGCAGCTCCCATCCAGGTCCCGAGTCCGTATTTCCCATCACTGCACTGTGCTCACGGGACCTGGTTTTCACTCAAACCAGCTCTCTCCTGGAGGGCTTCCCCACCCCACCTGTCAGTCACTGCCAAGCTCTCCTGACCTGCCCAGATAAGTCCAGATCCCCACAGTGCACAGAGCTCGAGCCTTCCCCAGGACCCCGGGCCCACATCCTGCCAGCCTCCGCCAGCCCCAGACCTCTGGGCTGCCGGGAGTCCTCAGTCCTGTCTGAACTCAGCCGTGGAAGCAGGGATCAGCTCAGATTCCAGCCAGCGGTGCTGCCCAGGCTGAGCTCTCAGGTAAAGACGGAGAAGGGACTAGAGGCTTGGGAACCAGCCCACCTCCTTGTGGGCACTGTGATGCAGACACTACAATACGGGAGATGCATGAGCATCATTTATGGTTCAAGATGTAACATTTATAAGTGAGTTCTCAACCATTATCTGTTTTTCTTGTAATGCTTTAACAATTAACCTATAATTCTATCACCAAAGTAACACGTTCAGCTCACATTTTCCTACTTCCTTTGCTAGTAACAAAATCAGTGCTCGAGGCTCAGCCTTCCTTCCAACGAGGTCAGTGTTCTGAATTTTTTCCTCTAAGAACAGAACCCTTACTGAGTTCATTATTCCTGGCAAGTGAAAAGGACAGTCATGGCCCCACATGGGGTTGAGGGGGAAACATCCAAGGACTAACATCACCTGTCCCAAGCCAAAAGTGTTTCCTTGTTCCTGGTTTAAACAGAATCCATTTAGAATACAGATATGTGCTTTCTCCAACTCTGTGTGTGCGCGTGCGCGCGCGCGTGCATGTGTGTTTGTGTAAAGTTAGAAGTCATCCAGGCTTACTTATTCGAGGAATACTTTAAACTTTTAATGAAAGGATGTGAACTAGGTGAAAGGTCCCCAGAGCTCAAATTTAAAGATCAGAGTGTGATTTCTAAACACGACATCTCTTCTAATAAAAATCCCTTCATGAAAGTAATTGGAGGTATCATAGATTGTCAGTGTTCTGTATGGAAATACATATATTTAAAGGCATAACCCATATTTTAAGTGATAGCCTTATCTTAGGTAATATAATGTACTGCTCTGCTTTTATCTCTAAAAAGAAATATTTATGTGATTTATCTTGAAACATTTAAGCATGCAGGGAAATGTGGCCTTCTGAATGAGAAAATTTAATTAAGCCATAAAAAAAGGCTTATTACCAAATACACCAACTCCATAATTAATAAATAAATATAAAATGTCATCTCGATGAAAAGAAATTTAAAATAAGAATTTTTGAGCTATGAACTGTTGTAGCTTTGGAGTTTCAGAGGATAAGTAAGACATAGGTCTTTCTTTTTTAAGAGATCTTTCTAGCAGATAAATTTAAATATAAGATCTATAGTGTATTTATCTTTGTTGTACCCAAAATTGGTAAACTCCAGGTAGAAATGATTAAATATGATTCCTCTGGGTCTAATAAATTTTAGTGATAAAATTTTATATACTATAAATTTCTAATTTTACAGACACTTCTAAAAATAGTAAAATTCTAGGCTGTATTGACTTCCCTCATTTCAAATACTTTAGGCTTCTTCATTTGCTCTCCCCTTCATTTTATTGGTACATCTTTCAGCAGGAGGCATATTAATCATACTCCCCCTCCAGCATCAATATGGCAGATTTCCCATTCACGCTATGTAACAGAGATTGGGTGTCAACTCCCTCTACCACGAATATTCACCCATAAGCTCATCAAGGGCAGGGACAGTGTCATGGTCATCTCTGTCACGGTGATGCTCAACCCAGCACATAGACGAAGTTCAGTAAATTTCTCCTGGATTAAGCTGTGAGAAACTCTGTTCCAGTTTCCCTCTTATTTATTGAGCTGCCTATATAATATCCAGACCTCACACCTACTCAGACAGGCAGCTAGCGACCATTGCCGCGTTCCCTTTCTGCTTACTGAGAGAGAGGATGACAACAGCGGCTGACGTGCCTGTTCACTGACTGCTCATCCATCTCCGATTTCATAACGAGAGTTTATGTGAGTTATCCTGGGGGCAGGTGTTGACATTGCCGTGCAGATGCCAGAACGGGATTGCAAGGCTCAGAATGGGCAAAGAAGGATCACTTTTCCTTCTCCAACAGTAGGAACCTATCTTGAATTCAAGGCCATTTTCTTTTTGTCTTTTTCAACTCTTCCTTTTCTCCTTTATTACCTTCACCTCTACAAACACTGCCATTCCGCCACCTCTACCACTTCTACCACCACCGTCATCACCAACATCATCACCAGCATCACCACTTCCGTCAACATCGACACCTTCACTACCATCATACCAGTAGCTACCAAGAATTGATGTTACCTTATCTGCATTTATCTGATATAAACAACAGAGTTTTTAAATGAACTGATACATATTTTCCTATACCCGAGTTGAAGATACTTTTCAACTAATGTGTACTCTCATCACAAATGATAACTCAACTAAAGGAATCATTGACAGCGCTAATTATTACCATGAAGAACAACTCAATATCAAAGATCACAAAGATTGTTTTTGCAAGATATTTTTCAGAATTTTAATGGAAGATATAAGCATTTCTACCTAATAATTAATTGTATGTCACTTAATGAAGGCAGATCATAGATCTAATAGCTCCAAACAAGACCAAAAGAAATGATGTCCCTCAAACTCTTACTCCCCCTAAATATTTTTTTTCTACTCTCTATGAGTTGATAGGTAAAAGCTGTCATAATTACTTGTACATTTATTTTCTACACGCATGGGTACATATGTTTTGATTTAATTTTTCTATTGAGAAACTCTAGAGTCTCAAATAAATAGTGCCTTAGATTCTTGAGTAAACCAAGAATTTTTTGCTATTTTTTAAAATAACAGTGTGAGTCCTGACTATAGATAGCTCGTTGGGTATCACAATGTTGTAGATATAGAATTGGTAAGAACCCAAAGATCAAATACCTTTAGTTTTTAATTGAATATCAGTTTTCCTATTTAGACACTTAGGAACAAAAGCACAAGGATTTCCCTTAAGTGTAAGGTACAGAATATCTACAACCCACTGTCTGCTTGGAACCCTAACTTCAACTTGAATAGTCCTCACTGAAAATCAAAGTGTTTTGGAATTTGTTGAGGTTAGCTACAGGATATAATATAGCATTTTTATAGGTGTTACAAAGTCCATCAGTTTATAATATTCAGCCAGAGGAATGGGTGCCCAGACCTTATTAGCTCAGACCCAGAAGAGAAGTTATACTTTAATATTATTATCCTTTCTCTTAGTAAGAGTTATATAACAAACTTATTTGAAAAACTTATCAGCGGATTCTACTAACTTAGTCTTTGATTATGTCATTTGCTCTCAGTGGTGTCATTTGTTCTTATAGCTGTTGGTTATGGGGAGAAACAAATGGTTGTTGAGTAGGACATGATCCCTACTGTGGGGTGGGAACATTAATCTGACAGCAATGACACGATGGATTGGAATAAATAGCCTGGTTTAGGATAAACGAAAGTGGTGAGAACAGGTAGGGTATTACGGTGTTTCAGACTGGAAATAATGGTTCAGAATCATGAAAACAGAATCCAGTTCAGATGAGTTCCCATTATTGCAAGCTAAGGAAACTGGGCTTTTGCAGTAGTGTGGTTGGAGAGAGGGGTGAAAATTACTAGATAGGTAAGTAGGAGCTCATGCCTTGAGTGAGTTTATCCTGCTCTTCAACCCTATCCATGTTACTGCCCTCAATCAACAAACACAGTGGGATGGATATACTTACTGAAGTGGACAGATAGAGCTTTATGCTCTCAGACTCTGGCAACAGGGAACAGAGTTTGCCTTTGAAACTGTGTAAATGTTAGTATCCATTGTCAACAATGTATATGTCTGTCAGCTACAGGTTTCCAAAACCTTTATATACACTCTGTTTATAATTGCTTAAGTTTGCTCCTACCAAGAGAACAGGTAAAGGTGGGAAATAGTAAAGACAACTGTCACCTGGATTTTAAAAGACAAGATTAGTCCTAGGAAACAAATTAATTAGAAGACGTCATTAAAAGTGGAATGTAGGTGTCAGCAGACAAAGAGTCACAAAAAGCGTAGATGCTTGTAGGCATCAGTACTGGTTCAGATAACTTCTGAATTCTTTAGGGTCTTCCTAACTTGGCAACTTTTAGTAGCTTTATTATCTGTTTATTCCCATGCATGACCCAACTGGGGAATAAAATAATAACAAAAAATATGAACTGGCATTTCAGAAAACAACAGGCAAGCAGCTAATATGCTCACAAAAAGAAGTTTAATTAAAAGGAATGCCAATGGGAAGGAGGCACCATGTTTGGCATTCAGTCTCCAAAGATGGCGAGCAGGCTTGGCTGAGGACCACAAAACCATCTTGTTGATGAAAGTCATGAGTTCTTCCTGGAAAACATTTTGGCAATGTGCCTCAATATTAAAAATGCAGACTCCTTAACCAGCAATTCAGGTTTTAGGAATTTATACTGAAGACATCCAGAGCAAATAAATTAATGGAAAGCATTTAAAACATTCTCTGGCACCCAGTAAGAGCTGATGCTGGCAAACAATTAGATACAACCTAAATATATATCAGTCCAAGACTGGATAAAATAGTTCATCAAACAGAACATGACCACACATTAAAAATTAAGATGTGGCTAGATATTTGTTGATATCAAAAAATACCCTTAGCATCTGTTGAATGCCGAAAGCAAATTAAACAAGTGTGCTGTGGGGTCTGTTTCTGTAAAATGACACACATCAGTGTATGATAAGCCTAGAGAGATGTACAAAAACGTGTTCTTTGGGTGGATTTATTTTTCCTTTTTTTTTTAACTTTTTTTTTTTAACTTTTTTGTTCCTTTTAGACAGACTGAAGATTTTAAGGTTATCACGTGTTAATTTTATAATCAGAAAAAAATAATACTATTAGCATCTCAGGGAATTTTCAAATATACACCAGAACAGACATTTAGGGAAACTTAAAATTTGATAAAAATTAACTATATAATTTGAAAGGGAGTTTTTTTTTTAACTCTGTATCTACACAGAGAAATTGTTAATGTCAAAAAAAAAAAAAAACCCAAAACAGATGCATTGTAAAATATGGTTTGAAGTCAAACCTACAAATTCCACACTTTTGGCATAATGACTAAGTAAAAGTCGCCTTCAGTTCTCAGGAAACAATGTAGTTTTTATACTAACCTGAGGGTTAGTCAACAGATAAATGCATTACATGTGTTCCGCATATTCAATAATCTCTGTAAAAGTCATTTTATCAATTTTGTAATTTTACCTGAAGGAGCAATGCTGAATGTCACCTAGCATTTAAATAAGCAAGATTGTCACTTTTCCTAAATTGTTTTCTGAAAATCCTATTACACTTTACATTGCAATCATAATAGAGGCTTTGCCATCCTGCATGCTTTGCCACCGCTCTGGTTCTGTTGCTGCTGCTTTGATTCCAGAAATACCTAAAATAAGTGATTTCATCCCCTCCTTTTGTTCATTCTGCTTATAGTCCCTGAATACAGCCTGTAACATCAGCCATAACTCCTTTTCCTTTGTCCTCAATCAACCCCTTGATGGGCCTAAAACAGATGCTTTTAAATGAGAACCGCAGGGAGGCATTTCGTGAATGTGCATAAGAAAAGGAGAACTTAACCTTTCTGATTACCCGTGATATAAACAAACAAACAAACAAACAAACTTCAGGGACTAACAGGAAGGTGTCAGCCCAGACTGAAGAGGAGCCCTGTTTCTCAAGGTAAACAGTTTGTGCAGCTAAAATTTTTATAGCACTTTTCTTCTTTATGCCAATCCGCCTTCAGCATCAGACTCTTGAAGGTCCAGCCTTGGGCTTTTGGGTTTTTATTGGAATTCTGTTGCTGTGACTTCATCCCGTCCCGCAGCTCTGAAGGCCCTCTAAATGCGGAGGGCTCTAAATCTCTCTCTCTCTCTCTCTCTCTCGCTCTTGCTCTCACTCTCTCTGTCTTTCTCTCTCTCCTGTGCCCAGACTCGAGCATCCAGCTGCCTCTTGACATTGCCACTGGCTAACTGGCATCTCAAAGTCAGCACATCCCAAAGTGTAATCCCCGATTTCTGCCCCAGCCCTCCAGCCAGCCCCTCCAGTCCATCTAGCCGGGCCAAAGGCTCTGTGTCATGCATGGTTACCTCCCTCTCTGCAGACCGCTGGTCTTCTCCCCCGTCAGCTCACTTCTTCCCTCATTCCACCGGAATGGTATCTTTAAAAACCAATCACCCTTTTTGGGGTGATGGAAATATTTTGGAACTAGAGGAGGGGAGATGGTTGCACATTCTAGTAAATGTACAATGGTGTGGATTGGTGCGCTTTAAAATGGTTTATTGTAGGTTATGTAAATGTCCTCTTAATTTAGGAAAAGTTTTGTTGTTGTTGTTGTTTTTAAAGCTCTCTTTGTAACTAGTTGGAAATGTGTCTGATACTTTGTTTTTTAGCGCCGTGGATGCTCCAGGAAGGAATGAAACATAATAAAATATGTTGTGATGGTTACCCCACACACTTACTGATAAAAACAGAAATTTCTGGCCAAGGCATCTGAGGCCCTTCTTAGGCTGTGTCCCCTGCTCACCCACTTTAATCAGGGTTCCAGCAGGACATGTAAGACACACTCAGCTAGGATACTGGAGAGAATTTAATGAAGGTCCTTTTTTCCAAGGTGTGGACGAGCCAAGGGACCAAGCCACGGGTGGCCAGGCAGCTAGTGACTATCACTGGTGGAAGCAGTGAAGAGGAAGCAGTATTTCCAGCAGTCAGGAGCCATGGAGATGGGGTGCTGTACCCACAAAAGGCCTCAGCCCTATGGGCATACGTGAGGGTGGGGAGCAGGGGAGCAGACACGCACGTCCCAGTACTCGCTCCTCGCGCTCTACCAGCAATTCTGCCTTTGGCTGAACCCAGCTGCAAGCCAGAGGGCTTGGGTGCCTAGAACACTCAGCCCAGGGGCACAGTTGGGTTTGGCGGGGCGGGGGGTGGGGGGGGTTGTTTTGTTTTTTAAGAGCAATGATAGGGGTGCCTGAGGGACTTAATCGCTTAAGCGTCTGCCTTCAGCTCAAGTCATGATCTCAGCCCTGGTATTGATCCCTGCTTAGGGCTCCCTGCTCACTGGGGAGCCTGCTTCCCTCTCTCCCTCTGCCGCTCCCCTGCTTGTGCTCCTGCTGTCTTTCTCTATATATCAAATTGATAAATAAAACCTTAAAAAAAAAAAAAAAAGCAATGGGAGTTGGTAGGAAACTGGAAAAATCAAATGCCTTGAATTCATAATTGAACATCAGTTTTCTTAAGAAACCTAGAAACAAAAGCACAAGAGGTTCCCTTGAGGCTAAAGCATAGTGTCTACGACCCACTCTTGAAGTTTTAAGTTCTTCCTTGCTGAAAATCCCGCTAAGCACAGAGGGAACAAGTAGTGTGTCCATTCCACCACCCCTCACCCTATCTGGCCCTGCAGACCTTTCTTGTACTTTCTAATTAGGCTGTTCTCTCTGCCTGATTTAACTTTTATGAGAGATTTGCTGTCCTGATCTCAGCAGTCCCATGAAAGTTCCTTCGAGACCTGAGACCCCTGCCCCTTTGCCTACTCTCTGCCCAGCTGTGCAGAGGAGTTTCACCAAAATCACCAAGGATTTGTGGAATTGAATTCTGGGCTGGCTTACTCTCTCTAAGGCTTGAAAGTGTTTTGCTAGACAAAGAATATTCTATTTATTGAACAGATGAATGATCAAATCAATGAACAACTAAAGGACTGAGTGAAGTAGTTGGGTCATGATGACATCAGAGCACAAAATCTGACGTCAGGAGCTCACTAATCACTGCCTTCTGTCAAAACAGGTAGTTTTTCTGGGTTCTTCACAAAGAAGTCACAGTGCAAGAAGGTGATATTGATGAATTCAGTGAAGTTCTCCATAGCTGAAATGTGGTAACTTCTACTGGTTCTTCACCTTGCTAGTCTAACAAAAAAAAAAAAAAAAAAAAATTAAATTAAAAATGCTAGTGGCAGGGCCCACTTAGACCACTTACACCAGAATCCCTAGAGATGGTGCCTACACATTCGTATTTTTCCATGGTGGATAGGAAAACTACCGTTCTGGTGTAAGATGATGATTGCCCAAATGATATTTCCTTCTGACTGTTGAGAAATGCATTTTTTTTTTTTTTACTCAATTAACTCACTAGTGGGCATCTACTATACAGCTGATCCTGTGGACATTAAGACTATCTTCATTCCTATAAGTCTTTGTGCTCTCTCTCTCTTTCTGGATCCTTGGACGCCTCACCCCTATTCCATGTCTAATTATTCTCATCCTTCAAGGGCCAACCAAAGACCCTCCCCTCTTCCGGGTTAGACTTCTGAGATCCCTTCCCTTGGTGATCTCTTGTTACGTGAATTCTCGTGGTACATCTTTTCTGACCGTTGGTGGATTTTATCATACACAACCCAGTCATGTGAGTTTCACTTTTCCCTGGACAAAGGCATGCTTTCTCTCTCCTCTCTCCCCAAGTAGACTCTGCTTCATTCACAGTATATTACCCAGCATGCGTAGCAGTCTTTTGTTTTCATAAGCGTTCACAGAATATCTGCTGAAAAATTAAAATCATAGAAATGGCACAAGGAAATGGAAGTTTCCCCAAATCTCTAATTTGGGTAGAAGATTAGCATGGGGACTATGAGGGGGAAGGAAATATGTGGAGGAAAATATGCAGTAACAAATTACAGATGGTATTTATATGGAGTTCTAGAAATGCAACTCAGAAATACAAATCTGAGAATGGTCAGCAGAGATAATAGTTGAGTCTTAATGTTCTTATCCACTGTCATCATATTTTCAATGAAAAATAACCCCAGAATAGAGTATCTCTAAAAAAAAGGCAAGATAATTTGGACAATGAGAGCCTATATTTATATCCTAGCTCTTTCTCTCTTGTGTGTTACCTGTCCTTGGGAGAGTTTTGTAACCTCTTAAATCTTGAGTTATGAACCTGTAAAATGAAATCAATAGCAATACCTCTCTCCCAGGATTGGGGTAAGGAATTAATAAAACAATGCATGTGACATGGTAATGGTTCAGTAAATGAGGACTTGTGATTACCATTGGTATTGTTATGATGGGGCAGCAGTATGAAACAGTTTTGATTTAATGGAAAATAAGACCTTGTTTTAAAATTAGTGCGGTAGATACAGAAAGGATTTGTTTTAAAACCGCCCTTCATCTCAGTCTGGGTTTTGTTCAGTATTTTCTCCGTGGACGATTATAGCTGCAAATTTTTAGTAGAGGTCAACAGAACTAAGGTTTGCTAGAGAAATCATTTGCAAAAGTTGTTTCAAAGTGGAATATTCTTCATTCTATGAGCCCAAATGACTTCTTAAAATTTCTCAAGCTACATGACCCGAGGCTAAAAAGAAACTGGTGGAAGATGAAAGGCTGAACATTCTCTTGTGTTCATGTGTGTCGTGCTTCAAAGGACTGCAAACCACTTCTCCTCTCTCCAATTTCAAGTAGCAGACTGACGTGCCTGACATCTGTCTGATTGTTCCTGTGCATCACGGCCAGACTGCTGACCTTCACTTTCACCTCCATGGGCAAGGCCGTTAGATGAGCGATTCACCGCTCTGTGTCTCAGTTTCTTCATCTGTAAAATGGAAAGTGTCGAAGGTTTACATGAATTAATACATGCAAGATGATAGCAAAAATTCTGGTGTATAACAAGAACTCAAAACTGTTAGGTATATTTGGCTATTTTTCTTTCTTTCTTTCTTTCTTTCTTTTTTCTTTTTTTTTTTTTTTTTCTCATTGTGCTTTTATTTTGGATGCCGGGTTCAGTCACACTCTGAAAATCTGAGATCCCTGTACGTGAACATCATCATGACTTGATAATGTCATTCATTCCATATTCTTTCATTCAGTAGCCCACTGGGAACTGAGCTCTCTTTAATCCCGATGATGTGAAAGCTGAATTAAACCTCCAGTATGATTCCCAACTCCTGTTCTTCTCACTCTGCCACCAGTTTTCATCAAGGCAGCTTCTTGGTGAGAACCATAGGAACCAAGGCTGCACTTTAAAACGGCCCCATATAGAAGAGTGCCCCTAGGTATCTTCTTTGCAGGGGTTCTTAGCTAAGGATGCTCCCACAATTCAGTTTGAGTCTTTTTCTGACTCCTGGCAGGAGGAGTGGGGAGGATATGCTTGCTGCCTCTAGTGTAATAAAGGAAACCTCAAGGAGATAGCCATCCTTATCTTTGTGCAAGGTTCTATGAGCTCATATTTGCCTACTCACTCTAAGACCAGAGCGTTTAGAATGGCAACCTGGGGACTTACCAAGAAACATGTAGGGCTTTGTAACTTATAGGTTATAGTACTTAATACAGGTAAAATACCCATGGTCATCCACACAAATAAAGCATAATACCCATGGTCATCCACACAAATAAAGTCATGACCTTATGGTCAGTGGAAACCCTGCAGGTTCAGGAATTTGCCAGGCTCTGTGTTTACTAAAGATGAAATTAGCTTAACTACTCATTTTGAGTAATATGCGTGGTTTGCCAACTGTCATCTCCTCCAAAGACCACCAGAAAATCCTATAGATCAAGAAAAGCTAAGTTTATTGGATTTACTATAGTACTGGAGAATACTATCTTGTGAGAGGAAAATTAGGGAGCCTATTTATAAGGCCGTAGTCCTTGGCTGGGTGTTTTTAAACTGGGTATTCCCAGGTTGGAAATAACTGGGATTGGGCAGAGTTTATAACATAATGGCTCTGGACTGGTGGCGTGGGGAGACAGGGGTCATGAAATGAGTTTTGATAAGCAAACTATTATTTTTGATAAGCAAGCTGATAAGTTTACAGTCTGAATTCCAGAGGCAGATGTTTTCTGGAGCAAGCAGTTGGATTAGTCTGTCTCCATATCATTTAACCCAGGGCCCGAAATTAGGGTGCTTTCACCTCCCACATTGTTAAAAATCATTATCTCATGGAGCTGATTGTCTCTGAATGTTTCTCTTCCTCTCCCTCTCTGATCCCCATCTTTTTTCTCACTTCCTCCCTCCCTCCCTTCCTCAATCATTTTTGAAAGAGGCGAAGGCAAACTTAACTTACTTTAATACGTGTGATTTGGACTATACAAAACTACACAACCGAAGTATAAGAAATCATCTTTATTACTACACAGAAGACTATGACAGTTGTCAGATAAAAGGACATATTCTTTAACTGCAGTCATTTTTAGAAAAAGAGGCCCAGGGCCAGGTTCCAGAGATTGTAAAACTCAGCATGGCTACTTTGGTGACATCGTTTTCAAGGTCTGGCTTACCCAAGGTCATTGAGGGAGACTCTAGTTTCAAGCAAGCCCAATTTTATATTCCTAACTCTTCATCTCTTGGGAATTGAACAATAAAGAATTCTGTGGTTCATTTACAAAATGCTGTGTTCTAGCATGAACCCATGACTTTCACAGGTTGTAACTAACAGACGTTGACATCCTGGAGAGGAGGAAAATATATCTTTTTTCCCTCTAACTCTCTTAGGTTCTCAAGCAGAGGTCCTGTCATTTATACAGGCAGAAGACAGATTAGCCAGAGGAAAACAGAAGTCTCTTAACACGCATAGGGCACATGCATGCGGGAGCACCCAGTGATGGGTAGCTCAAAGAGGTGGTTAGAGCTTGTGCTTATAGAGCATCGGCTAAACAAAGGAAAAAGGGCTTGGGGCTTCAGGGAGGGGGAGAGAAGTTATGGAAAGGTGATTAAGTAGAGTATGGTCAAACAAGGTTGCATGCTTATGTTTGTTTACTGATTTAAGTTGGTGCTTTCTTCATTAGTAAGAGTCCTTAAGAGTCCTCCTCTTCCTGGTACGAAAGAGGGAGACATCTTGACAAATGGAAATTTCCTTCATAAATGTAAATTTCCTTTACAAAAGGACGACTTGTGCAGACTGGAGAGTTTTTTCTACCTGGTGGTTGGTGCTCAGTGGTCTTTGGCTCAAAATTATCCATATGCCAATGAACTGTATTTGGGGATGGAATATTTTGGTACCCTTCACCTCCAAATTATTTTCAACTGAAATTTACTTAAAATTAAAATACCGTGGGAAGGGCGCCTGGGTGGCTCAGTGGGTTAAGCCGCTAACTTCGGCTCAGGTCATGATCTCAGGGTCCTGGGATTGAGTCCCGCATCGGGCTCTCTGCTCAGCAGGGAGCCTGCTTCCTCCTCTCTCTCTGCCTGCCTCTCTGCCTCCTTGGGATCTCTCTCTGTCAAATAAATAAAATCTTTAAAAAAAAATAAAATACCGTGGGAAGAGCTCTACCTTCTTAGACACGAGTTGCACTGCCTTGCCTCAGCTGAAGATAAGCCTCATTTCTGTGACTCAAATCTGACTGGTTATTCCTTTATTGTAAACATTTACTGTAATTCCAAAAACTTAGATCTACAGCATTCAACTTGAAATGGAAAGAGATTCACAGACACACCAAAGTTTTGATTCTTTCTTCAAAAAAAGTCCCCATCTTTTGACTATAAAACTGCCTTGTCTTCATCAAAATTAGTTGCTCTGAAACCAGTGAAGATCATTTCTTAAATTATTCATAAAAAATTTAAATGAATATGGGCCTCTTGCCTGTACTAATCTATAGTGGGGTAAGTGTGCACCGCTGGTGCTCAAATTTGAACAGCAGAGTGCTCCTGGGAACATTTTAGTTTTGGAACAAGACAGCACCTCAACATCCATGGCTTTGTCAATAACCGGATTGTTTTAGAGCTTCAGGAATTAGAACCTCTCAGCAGGACTCTGGCAGATGTTAATGTTAACCCACTCAAACCAGAATTTGTCTCCTTTGTAAAAGCAGATCTGATTTACTTGCTAATATGAGAAACAGCTCACTCTTCATCCATTCTGGAGTTAACCAAATGCTGTTCCTATTTTGAAAATAAGCAAGAATAATTCTGCTTGATTCTCAGCATTTAACTCACGTGGGATGCTTTTAAAAAGAATTCTGTATTGGAGCTAGAAGCCGTCAGTGGCAATCGTAGGGTGACAGTTGATGGTTATTGAGTCTGACAATCCAGTTCTTCTGCCTACTCCCCCCACACCGTTTCGAGCCTCTGCAGCACTCTCCCATCTCCATACCACCTCTCAACTCAGAAAGATTGGGTGAGTTGAATTCTGAAAGGATTAACCTTCACCTAAGCACTGTGGTCACTGCAGTTTCTTCTCCTGGAATATTAAAGAGGAGAACTCAGAGGTCATTTTTCTGGCCAGCCAACTCCTGGAACTCTGGAAAGAAAACCTAAGGAGTTTTGGCCTAAGGAATTACCCATCTTCTTTTAATTTTTAAAATCATTTTTCATGGCCTAAATTTAAGTTCTTTATAAATTAGGTGGTAGGAATCACTTAGCATCAAAAAATGGATTGCTCTTGGGGGAAGGTGTGCAAAAGTAAGAAAAAGCTTCCGGGGCGCCTGGGTGGCTCAGTGGGTTAAAGCCTCTACCTTCGGCTTGGGGCATGGTCCCTGGGTCCTGGGATCGAGCCCCGCATTGGGCTCTCTGCTTAGCGGGGAGCCTGCTCCCTCCTCTCTCTCTCTCTGCCTGCCTCTCTGCCTACTTGTGGTCTCTGTCTGTCAAATAAATAAACAAAATCTTAAAAAAAAAAAAAAAAAAAAAAAGGAAGACAAAGCCTCCAATCTTGACAAAGAATTTTTTTTGCCCATGTAGATCCCAGAAATATTGAAATTCCATTGATAAAATCCACAAAGGTTCTGTCACACTATCCAGCATCCAATCCTAATTTCCTAAAACAATAATATAGAAGATTTCCTATGATGTGTGACACTAAGTGTTTAAATTCTTCTCTATAGTACTGTTACAACCACCTTTATTACATGTGTTTTAAAACACTTTTCCACACGCATAACAGAATGACTGTCACATCCACTTCCTCAAATTACTCTTCCCAAGGTAGCATTCACATAGCACATTTTAAAAAAATAATTTTTATTGTTTTTGAGACATAATTCACATAATGCATTGTGTAAGTTTAAAGTGCATAAGGTGTTGATTAGATACATTTATATATTGTAACAGCATTACTACCTTAGTGTTAGCTAATGCACCTGTCATGGGACATAACTATCATTTCTCTTTTGTGGTGGGAACAGTTAAAATCTAGTCCCTTACATGGGTGGCTCAGTCGGTTAGGTGTTTGCCTTCGGCTCAGGTCATAATCCCAGGGTCCTGAGATCAAGCCCCACATGGGGCTCCCTGCTCTGCAGGAAGTCTGCTTCTCTCTCTCACTGTGCTGCTGCTCCCCCTGCTTGTGCTCTCTCTCTCTCTCTCTGTCAAATAAGCAAATAAAATCTTCAAAAAAAGAGAGAGAGAGAGCGCTAATCTCTTAGCAACTTTAAAGTTTATAATACAGTATTGCTGTGTATGATCACGAAGCTGTGTATCAGATCCCCAGAACTTACTTATTTGCTCGCTGCCTTTTTATGCCCTTAAACAATATCTTCATTCTCCCACCTCCCAGTTCCTGATGATTACCATTCTACTCTGTTTTTGTAAGTGTGGCTTTTTAGATTCTACATGTGATATCATGGGATATTTGTCTTTCTCTGGCTTATTTCATTTCACATAGTGTTCTCAAAGTCCATCCATGTTGTCACAAATGGCAGGATCACCTTCTTTCCTGTGGCCACGTAATATTCCATATATATATGCCCCATCTTCTTTATCCATTCATCCACTGACAGAGGCTAGGGTTGTTTTTATATCGCGGCTATTGTGAGCAATGCTGCAATAAAGAGAGAAATGTAGGGGCGCCTGGGTGGCTCAGTGAATTCAGCCTCTGCCTTCAGCTCAGGTCATGATCTCAGGGCCCTGGGATTGAGCCCCTCATTGGGCTCTCTGCTCAGCAGGGAGCCTGCCTCCCCCACCCCCTCTGCCTGCCTCTCTACTACTTGTGATCTCTCTCCCTCCCTATCAGATAAATAAGTAAAATCTTTTAAAAAATAAAAATAAAAAAAGGGAAGTATAGATATCTTTTCTGTATCCTGTTTTCATTTCTTTTGGATATGTACCCAGAAATGGGATTGCTGGATACTATGGTATTTCTATTTTTAACCATTTGAGGACCCTCCATACTGTCTTCCATAATGACCCCACTAATTTACATTCCCCCCAGCTGTGAATAAGGGTTCCCTCTTCTCCACATCTTCACCAACCCTTACCTCTTGTCTTTTTGATACTAGCCATTCTAACAGGTATGAGGTGAGCTCACACTGTGATTTTGACTTGAAGAGTCATGTCAAGTATCTTTTCATGTACCTGTTGGCCATTGGATGTCTTCTTTTGAAAAATATCTATTTTGTTCCTCTGCCCATATATATTCAAATTATTTTTTGTTACTGAGTTGTAGGGGTTTCTTACATACTTTGGCTATACCCCCTGGCTTGATATATGGTTTGCAAATATTTACACCCATTCCTTAGTGGCCTTTATTTTTTTTTCCTTTTCTTTTTGTGCTGTGCAGAAGCTTTTTAGTGTGATGTAGTCTCGCTAGTTGCTTTTTTTACTTTGAACTACCTGTTGTTATAGCAACATTTTGGTAAAGTTTATCATTGACTTAAGGTCAGTGGTTTCATTTTTAAAAATATTAAATGAGGGTGGTATGCAAATCTTGTTGAGACTACCCCATATACCATCTGGGAGGACTTTCAAGACAGTCCTAATTCAGAACCACACATTGAAGGTCAAGACAGGAATAGTTGTAAGTGTTTCTATGATGTCCCCAAAGACTCAGATGCACACACATAGGTACCTGCGTGCACACATGCACACACACACACAGACACACACACACACGCACACACTCATGCACACAGCATAGAACAAGTGTAGACACGGTGTCATGGGCCTCCGGATTTCAATCAGCCACCCTCCACACACCCAGGACTCCTAGTGTGAACAGGTGGTGATAGAGGAAGTCCAGAACTCATTTGCCCCCATTCTTCTGTCTTCTCTCCCTTCTCCAGGTGCATAAAATTTTCACTCTCAGAATAAGATGAATGACGGATTCATTTGAAAATAAATATTCACAAATACATGAAGTTAATTTTTAATTAGCTGATGAATTAAAAATGTTTAAAGCATTTATTGAAAAAGAATTCAGTACAGTTTGTCTTTGGTTTGAGCCATACCCATATTTAGGGATTATGTTTTAGGTCTAAAAATTAAAAGCAAATGAGGGGTCACAGGAAAGACTTGCATAGCCACATGCAATGTTTGCTTTTGTCATGATTTACGACTTAAGATTATTAAAATACATTTTTTATCAAACTGAGTTTTTTTTAAGGATATCCTGTACCTCTTTTAGGAAGAAAAAAACCCCCCACAATTACCTTCGATTAAAATAAAGTAAGGGATCCAATGAAAGTAATTAAGATTTTATTAAAGAAATTTTAATAAACCAATTACTGCTCATGAATATGGATAACCTCAAGGAAAAGAGCCACCCTGTGCTTGAAATAAAAATAAACTATATTTTAAATATATTTAGTATACATAATTAGTTATTTAAATGTCTTCTCAACTGAACCTACTGTCAAAATTTTATTTGGAGCAGTAATAATCTTATACTGTAAGGGAAAGCTATTGAATACATATAATTAAAGGAAAGAGGCTATAAAACAATTTTATTGGAGATTTTAATCTCAAAGAAATTAGCATATTTTCATGGGGTAAATTGAAATTTGCTAGTGACCATCGACCAAAATACTAAACCTTCTTTATGTTACTTTCAGATAAGAATAAATGAAGTAGTTATCATGGATAATAAATACCACTGTCAACTGAGTGTATTCCATTTTTTCCACAAATTGGAATTTTAGTACTACCTTGGCTAATTTAGAATTATCAGGAAGGTCATAGAAGATAATTGCCCAGATGAAGCATTAGAGATAAGCCTTCTAGTGCTAAATTGACTAATGTTTTCTAGTGATATAAATTTTTCTTTACTAGCTAAAAGTAGAATTTCCGTAGAGTCAAGGGTTATAATCTCATTGAAGTAACATTTTGTATTCTCATTTGGATTTATTACTTGTAACGTCTGCTACTTTATTTCTTTAACTCATGACTTCATTTTGCTGCACTGTAGTACTTAAGGAGTGTACAATGCTTGGAGCACATGTCATCTTATAAGGGTCGATCGTCTAGTTATTGAGTCTTGTGTTTATTTAGCACCTGTTTGGTGAGCACCTGCTATGTGTCAGACCATATTCTGTGTGCTATATGTGCTCTATATATTATGAACATTCAGACTCCTTGCTTTCATGTCTTGGCTGGGACCTTTTTGTGGGGAAGAACAGTGAGCAAAGGGCAGAAGATCAAATAATAAGAAATAATGGACAATAGGAAAATGAAAATACTCCTATCTGATAGCAAGTGTCTAGAGAAGTAGTTTAGAATGATCCAGAAAACCTCTCTGAGTTTTGCATATGTAAGGTACATGTGAGCAGAAATAACAATCAGCCTTGGAAAGGTCTAGAGAAGAATGTTCCAGGCTAAGAGGGCAGTAAATCTAAGAGATCTGAACTACAGATGAGCTTATATGTTCAAGGAGAAGAAATATGGCCATTTTGGCTACAGTAGAAGGACTACTACAACAATGGAAGAACCCTGAGGATAAAGAACTTTTTGTTTTATTCAGTAATGTAACCACAGCATCAAACAGAGCCTGGGACCTAGATCCTTCCTATGCATGGAGTGAATAAATGAATGAATGATTCAAGATGAATCTGGAGATGTAGGGGAATGCCTGACCATGAAGCTATAATAAGATGTTTAATTTTATTTGAAGCATAGCAGTATTTTTAACAGGTTGTATGGTATTGAATATTGGCTCCCTAAAGGAATCCGTGTCTTAATTCTCAGAGTCTGTGAATGCTATCTTAGATAGTAAAAGGGGCTTTGCAGAGGGATGAAAGGATCTTGAGATGGAGAGATTATCCTGGATTACCCAGGTAGGCTCAGTGAGATCACAAGTATCCTTACAGCAGGGAGGCAGGGGCATCAGAGTCCAGAAAGGGAATAATGATAATGGTTGCTGAGGTCAGGGTGAGATGGTCCTCAAGACAAAGCGTGGGCAAGCCTTTAGAAGTCAAAAAAGAGGGGCGCCTGGGTGGCTCAGTGGGTTAAGTCTCTGCCTTCAGCTCAGGTCATGATCTCAGGCTCCTGGGATCGAGCCCCACATAGGGCTCTCTGCTCAGTGGAGAGCCTCCTCCCCCCCTCTCTCTGCCTGCTTGTGCTCTCTCTCTCTCTCTCTCTCTGTGTCAAATAAATAAATATATCTTTTAAAAAAAAAAAAAACGGAAGTAAAAAAAGACAGGGCTCTGCCTTCAGCAGAGTCATGATCTCGGGTTCTGGGATCAAGCCCCCTGTCTCGGCTTCCTGCTCAGTAGGGAATCTGCCTCTCCCTCTGCCTCTGCCCCACCCCTCCACTATCCCTCTGCCCCCTCCCCCTCCTCCCACTCTCCCTTTGCCCTCCCCCTCTCTGCCCCTCCCCCCACTCTTCTTCTGCCCCTTCCCCCCACTCCTGCTTGTACTGTCTCTCTCAAATCAATAAATAAAATCTTAAAAAAAAAAACAAAAGGAGTTAAAAAAGACAAGGAAGTTCTCTTAGAGCCTCCAGGAGCACCACCCTGCTGATCTATTTTAGACTTCAGGCTTTGCAGAATTGTAAGATAATAAATATGTGTTGTTTGAAGCCCTAAGTCTGTGGTAAAATAAAACACGATTATTCCACATTCCAGAAAGTGGCCATTTAATAAATTGCAAACATGAAGATGGATACATTTTTAAAAGTTAATCACTCAGCGTTCTCCCTTCAGCAGCACGGGTAGTAAAAATAATTCATCACTTATAATCTAAATTAAAATGCATTTTTTATTTGGTGGCAACGTTTAGCCGGATCCTCCTTCCCAGATCTTCGGCTCTCTCACGGTACACTTTATGAAGAGGAAAGAGGGCAAGTGGATCTAAGTTGTAATGACAGGGGTAACTAGGAAATAATTGTTGTGGAGGGCGTGGGGGGAATGAGTCCAGAGGCAAAGAGAAAGGAGAGGGAGGAGAAGGGGTCCCGTCCAGTGTCTGAGTGTCAGGAGTCCGGGACGGACAAATCTGGGTGGTTCTGGCTCGGCGTCTTTCAAGGGGGCTGCAGCGTCTGAAGGCTTAGCCGGAGCTGGAGTTTCCACAATCAGGGAGGTCTTCCCTTGGCTGTTGGCTGGAGGTCCCTCTTCTTTGCCACATGGGCGGCCTCTTCACGCGAGCGCTTGAAGCCCCGCAGCATGACGGCAGATTCCCCCTCAACAAGCAATCCGAGACAGGGCTTGGAGGAAGCCACAGCACCTGCTCTGTGACCCTGTCTCAGAAGTCACCCACCGGATGCCTGGGTGGCTCAGTTGGTTGGGCGACTGCCTTCAGCTTGGGTCATGATCCTGGAGTCCCGGGCTCCAGCCGAGTCAGCCTCCCAGCTCGCCGGGGAGCCTGCTTCTCCCTTGGACCCTCCCCCTTCTAGGGCTTTTTCTCTCTCTCTCAAATAAATAAATAAAATTAAAAAGAAAAAAAAAAAAAAGACGAAGAAGAAGAAGCCACCCACCGGCACCTCTACCATATTCTATTGATCAGAGCAAGTCTCTCCATCCAGTGCCCAGTCACAGGGAGAAGGACTGAGCTCCACCAGGAGCAGGGGGTGTCAAAAGTGAGAATAGCAAAAATGTTGAACCAGCACAGAAGAAAGAGGAAGGAATAAAGAAATGTGAGCTGATCATTTTTCATTTCTTTATAGAGAATGCCCAGATATGGCCATTTTTCTCACTAATCTCTCTCCCGTCTGCCAGGACTAATGGGTGTGTGTGTGTGTGTGTGTGTGTGCATATCTGTATGTGAGGGTGTGTGAGTGTGTGTCTGTCTGTAGCTGTCGCTACAGAGTTCCTGCTTGTTATCTACTTTTGACTTCTGCCGACATGTCAGCTTCTATCTCCAATGCCTCCAGAGACTTGTGGTTCTGCACGCAAGCTTGCCTCTGTGTCCAGATAATCTAAACAAAACCCCAAGGTTTGAGGGCTCCCTGCAGCTGGTTGTCTGAATTCCCCCCAAAAGAAATTCTGCCACATGACCTCTACTTGACCAAGTTGTCACCCAAGCAGAGGTGATAAAAGCTGCCTCTGGTTAGAGGTCCATTGCAGCTCTCCTGGGTCAGGAAGCACCTCGGGGTTGCAGAAGTGAATTATTCTAGAAAGTTCCAGCACAGGGTCAAGCACTGTGATAAGCTCTCTGGCACATAAAACACAAAGGAAGTCAGCCTGGAAAGGCACAATGAACGGGGAGTAGGAGACTTCTGACCATGCTCGGTTCTGAGTGAGGTTACACTAATTGATGAATAATGAGGAAAGTAATGGAGAGAAGAGCCCAGTAAAGAGCTATCTTGGACCATCTCCTTTCCATCTGTTCACTTCTTATCAGGTATTAGATTAGGCCATTCCATTTCCTTTGATTTTCCCCTCTCCTGATCTTTTTTCCTGATTTTTAGAAATTAGTAGGGGCATCCAGTCAGTTAAGGGTCTGACTCTTGATTTCAGTTCAGGGTGCTGAGATCAAGCCCTGCACTGGGCTCCAATGCTCAGTGGGAATTTAGCTGAAGATTCTATTTCTCCCTTTCCCTCTGCCCTCACTCCCCACTGCCATACTCACTCGTTCACTCTCTCTCTAATTAAAAAAATAAAACAGCAAAAATTGTTTTATTATCACAGAATGCCTTTAGATTCTTTTAAAATCATTGCATGTAAAAATGCAAAAATTTCTCCTTACTATTTAGTTTTTTGAGGAATTGTATTTTACAGCAAAACATATCACCCATATTTTAGAACATTTGCATGCCCCAATTTTCTTTTTTTAAGATGTTATTTATTTATTTGAGAGAGAGAGATCATGAGCCGAGGGGATAAGCAAACTCCCCACTGAGCAGGGAGCCCAACATGGGACTCTGTCCCAGGACCCTAGGATCATGACCCGAGCTGAAGGCAACGGCTTAACCGTCTGAGAACCCCAGGTGCACCTACATGCCTCAGTTTTCATGGGTTGGAATTTTCAAGTCAGGATTTCAGAATGAAGAAATTTTAATATTCTGTGTGTATGCGTGTATTGTATACTTAGAAGAACAGACATAAACCCTTGAATGTGATACTTTGGAAAGTTATCCTCAAATCTGGGGTAGATATTAATTTCATTGTAATGCACTTTTCAGTTTGCAAATCTATTTTATTAGAAAAAGTTTTTGAAATATTGCAGATCAATGTGTTTTGATTATCTAAAATTAATAAAATATTTCTTAATAGAATGAATATACAGCTCTACGTATCATTTAAAACAAGATAAATGTATATGATAATATTGCTAGCATTTCAAATCCATCTGCATCAGGATATATCTGGGGGCACTTTCTGTGTACAACGGAGCATTTTTTGTGTCCCAAATTTACAATATTAGTGGCAATGCAAACCTGCACACAGAAGTTTCTAGAAAATGGTCTATATGCTAATGCAAGGTGGGAAAAATCCTTTCTGTAAAGGGCCAGATGATAAATTGTTTAGGCTTCGTGGGTCATACGTTCCTGTCACAAATATTCAATTCTTCCCTTATAAGCCAAAGACAGTATGTAAATAAATAGGGAGAGCGTGTTCCAATAAATCTTTATTTACAAAAACAAGCAGGCAGCATTTGCCCTCAAGCCAACCCCCTATAGTAAAGGACTGATTTATATATACTGGGCATCAAAACCATTTTATTTCCCTTGCATTTACCTCAATAAAATTCCTAGCAAATGTTATTTTGAAAGAAAGTTGAAAATAGTTTTTCTCAGGATGGCTGGTTGGTTAAGGATCTGCCTTTGGCTCAGGTCATGATCCCAAGACCCTGGGATCAGGCTCCTTGTTCAGCGGACAGCCTGCTTCTCTTTCTCTCTGCCTGTCGTTCCCCCTGCTTGTACTCTCTCTCTCTCTAATAAGTAAGTAAATAAAATCTTAAAAAAAAATATTTTGTCTCTACAGTCACATTTTTATAGAACTGATTTAAAGCTGTCTTTTCAGTGATTAACAGCCCAACATTATCAGCTTTCAGATTAATATGATTAATGCCCTTGATAAGTTCAATATATTCCATGAAAAATACTAATAAATTTCAGAAATACCTGTGTTCTTTTTGTTCAATTCATAACACAGTAGATAAAACATAATCTTGTCTTAAAATTTATTGAAAGCTTATTAATAAACAAGTAACGTGGAAGTTGTGTTTCAAAGACAGCTATGATATTTTATTCTTAGTATTTGGAGTGATGATGTCTGTTTAGATTAATCTTGAGAGACAATACAGTCTTTCTTGCATAAAAAAGTCGAATATGATTCTTTTTCTTTTACCTGTATGTGTTCTGTTTTGAACAATAACAATAAATACTTTAAAAGCATTTTCAAATATTATAACTTCTATGCAATATTGATGACCTTTTCTAAACTTAATCCCATTTTAAGGTTTTGTTTAAAAACCTAAAATATTCCACCCAACCTAAGACTTTTGCTTTTACTCGGCCTACATTAATGACTGCTATAGTCTGTCCACTGCAGACGTGCCCTCCACTTCCTACTGCTCTAGGTCCCCAAGTTACATCAGCAAGACCAATCTCCAGGTCTTCCATGAGCATTGCTTTTTGAGAAGAACTGACAAAGCTGTCACAAATGACAGTAAATTTAAATTGCTTGTTGATCCTGTTGTCATCAGACCTGGTCCTGGATGTACCTAAGGTCCCATGTCATGGTGGCTGGTTCTGAATGGACGCCAAGTCCATCAGAATGTCTGTATGTGCATACTGAAGTCTAGGATAAAACTAAGATGTCCTACTGGTTTGTAGCTTAGAGAACTTTCGCAGCTCTAACCATCTTGGTTAGATTTTGGATACTTAGCCCCATTATATTAATAGTAAACAGAAGTCTGGCTGGTCCATTCAGATCCGAGTTCAACCTTGTTACTCATCAGGATGGGACCAAGACAATCATAACACAAGTCCTCTGCCCGCTTGGCAGATTTTCACAGCACCCCTCCATGGATTCTCACAGGTGTCCTAAAATTAAGGGTATGCTCTAGGGCATGTACTCTCGCTCTGTTCGTCCGTCCTGCCCGTGCTGTTAACTTGATGAGGGAAAACCCTTTGGAGAGGAGAAGAGTGGCCATCCCAAAGCTCTGGGTCTGTGTGTCTTTCAGGAGTCCTTTGGAACCTCTCATCTTGCGACGCACTCAAAATGCCAATCATCCAGGACACTCTGGCGGTGTTGACCAACGCCGTGATTATCCCGCATTCTGGCTGGGAGAATTCGCCTCTTCAGGATGATCGGAAGATACAGCTGCATTCCTCACAGGTGCTGCGAAATGCCACTGGATGCCTAAGGTGAGTCCCATCCTGGCAGCCTCCTCCCTCTGTCATACGCTTTCTGTTTCTATAACTTCAACTGCCGTTTCACGGAGGATCAGATGGTCCCAGAAGGATGAGCGTCGAGTGGTAATAGAGGATAAGAACTTAGCAAAAACCACTTCTAAGGAGGTATGTAGGAGGGGTAGGCATCTTCCGCTATAATTTTTTGACTTACTTAACATGTTTTCTTGGGTCTGCGGCAAAAAATCAACATTTCATTCCCACCAAAAATGGTTTTTTAAAGACAATAGCTTGCATTAATTTCTCATGTTGTATTATATTATGCCTATAGAATATCCAGGCAGGCCAACTGGTTGGGAGAGTCTATGTATACACATGGGGATCTAGTTAACTATCTTTGTTAGTTTTGTTTTTTATTTTTAAAATATTTTCTGTGTGACTGCCAGAACGTATAATTGCTTAGAGATAACTTTTTAATAAAGCCTATTGTACGAAATGTTTTCTTTAAATAATAAGAGTAGCAAATATGTTCTCATTCTCTCTCAATGTGTTTTTACAAAAATCATCCCCCAGAAATCTCTGGAGATGTCTTAGAGTCATCTTTACTTCTGTTTAATTTTTGCTCTTAGAAAAGAACGTAATCATCAAGGTACAGTTTTTCCCATCTCTGGAACAGTGTTCCCAAGGATGCTGTATTTTTTACCAAAGCTGGAAATCTCTGCTGGATAAACTTAATGATGAGTTGAGGGCAAAAGGGTGACTCTGAATAACACCCAGTCAGATAATCTATATTTCAAACATAAAATGTGCAGGATTGTTTTAGCTGGGCTGCCTCAAAGCTGTCATTTCTCCTACAGTTGATTGGTTTCTAGGTGCAAAACCAGTCTCTCCTGAGGAGGAACAAAATCACCTTGGTGACATTAATAATAATTATCTCATGCATATTTATAGCAATGCTCCCAACCTCCGGTCTTGAGAGGAGTGGTGTGTTTGTGTAAATGTGCGTACATAGAGGGAGATAAAGTGAGTCTGCCTCCCTAAATATCGACGTGCATTTTCAGACAGAAGTGGGAAATCCTCTAACGATTTTGCTTTTCCTCAAAGTCCTGAAATAATGATCTCTGGACATGATTTCTATGGCAAAGCTTTACCATAAGCCAAATTTACAGTTCTCCAAAACTCCCTGTTCCGACATTTATTTTATAACCTCTTACATTCTGTTATCCTTCAGAAACCTCCTGCCCCACCAGAAAAATTATAACTCCTTCCAAAGCTAGAACTGTAGGCCCTTCTCGCTTTTTTATTCCTGATTTTTCTAGTTCAGTTATTTGTAATTATTATAGTAGGGTTTTTTTCCCCTTCTGAGCATCTTCGACTTGTAGTCGGGAGGGGAAGGTGGGAGGAAGACAAAAGGGGGGGGCAGGGAAAAGAAAATGGTCTGTTGTTCCTAATCACGGGGAAAGTGCCTCCGAATCAATTGTAGATGTACAGTCAGTAAAGACCTGGTTAACTCTGTCAGTTAAAATTCTCTCTGAATGATACAGTAATTATCATTATGTAATGTCATTACATTATGCAATGATACATAATTACACATTCAAGATGTTTGCCTAATGGAGGTAGGCCACTGCCCTTAAGAGTGTACATTCAGCACTATTTGATGAAAAATCAGATGAAGAAGTTAGACCGAGGAGGTTCATGGGTCCACCTGGCAGGTCGTCTGGCTGAGTTTAGCATCTGGACGTGACCTAGAGCAAAGGTAGGTCAGATCAGGCTGACTCTCTGTCCCTCTCTGTTCACCCACACAGATGGATGCTTGGCTTCAGCTGCTGAATGTGGCCAGCAGCAACCACAACATAAGAAGCAAAAAAGGGAGACATCTCATTTAGAAAGAGTTTCATGTAGCCAAGTTGGCTTTCCTTCGTTAAGGTGCAACCAGGTTTAGGGTTTTATCTCTTAGTTCTGAGTTGCCTTGTGATTGGCAAAACAAAATCCAACAGTATATGGTGAATGGTGAATACTTAACTTCCGCCTTAATCCGTTGACCTTCTGCCCCTCTACAGAAAGAAAGAATAATTTCTCCTCTTGTTTGAAAATGTTTGCAAATCATTCCACAGTGATAATAAGCAGGTTGAACCCAGAGGAAGAAAATAGCCTTGGGAAAGGGCTAAATGGCATTTGCCATATATTTAGTGGATACAAAGTTTCCAGAAATTTCTACTAATACTTGGTGTTGGCAACACACTGGAACAGTCACAAATGTTTTTTTTATCATGATGGAAGTTTCTAGATTGTAAGTTTTGAGGTTATATACATTCTTGATTTTTCCAAGAAAGCTTAGCTCTTTACTTACATTAAAGATATTACTTCTTGTGCTGCTCCTGCCTTGCAACAGTGGTATCCACGAGCATTTGCTGAGAGTCTTCTCTGTTCCCTGGAGGGACCTGGGAGGCAGGAAAAAACAAGTCCCAGCAAAAGTCCTCCCGGAACTGGAGAAATGATTTGAATACACTCCTTAAAATATAAATTAACAACCAGATTGTCTGAATTTATAAACTGGATCCGAGCTTGTACCTTGCAAGGAACATTTTCTTCTATCAAAATATTTAGAAAGAATTTGGTGCTTTCATGCTTCTTAAAGAAAAAAAAAATCACAGCAACTGTCCTTTTTCATTTACTAAATGTATATTGTATATACTGATGTGGTGAGTTTGTGCGCAAAAGGATATAGCGAGTTCGTATAACCTTTGCATACTTTGATCCAGATTATTAATTTATAGCTTTGATTTTGAAAGTTGCCTAAATTGTATAAAATGCCACATTTGCATGTTCTCATTCTTTTTGAATGCGTCATGACCACCTCCATCAAATCCCATGAACTCTGGCTAGAGCGCTAAGTATATGATTCAGAAACGTGTTTAGCTGGTAACTGACAAGAAGCTGCTTTTGGTCTACAAAACAGATCTGCCTGCTCATGGGTGTGTAAGGAATTCAACAGATGACTCTGGAAAGAATGGTGACTAAGTTGGTACAAACCACGTTAAGTGTCACAAAGGGCAAACAAGTCACTTCCTTTCATGTGGTTTCTGGGTATTTTACTGTGAAGGCAAAGAAAATGAGTACTCTTCAAAAAAATAATATAAAATATGCACACAGTATTTCTTATTCTCTTCCTTTTTTAGATCTTATTCCTTATTGGGAATAAAAAAGGGAACCATTTTTAAAAGCTAAGGTGTTATTGTTGCGGACATCCGGTTGTATTAAAATTCTTTTCAAGTATTTACTTTTACGTATTTCAACTTCTAGAAATCCTCCACAGCCTTTAAGAATCAGGAATTTCATATAATTGAATCCTTGTCATAATTATACATTTTATAAATCTATTTTGAGACTGTGATTTACTCATTACCATTCAATATCAAATAACACTTGGAATTTAAAAAATTACAAGTAGCAATGTACATGAGTCACTATTTAAATATTTTTGATATGTTAGGTATCAGTTAAATTTAATTCCATTAGCTGTCCTTGGGTGATATTTTCACTAATATTGAGTTGGAATGGAAACTCTCCTTTCCCAATTCTAGAGAAATTGGAGAATTGGAGCTGTTACGTGTGTCTGTCCGTGTGTATGTATGTGTGTGTGTGTGTGTGTTTGTGTGTTCATTCATTCAAAGGTTTGACGAGGCAACAAGATGTTTATTAACAACTTTTATGCATTGTCAATTGAGACAAGATTTTCAAATAAAATCAAAGAAATATTTTGATTCCTAAAATCCCTCTCTTCCAAGGACCAGAAATTTCTGCTTCGAATACATTGCTTATTCTTATATTTATTTTATGTTTAATAGCTCATGGTTAGTCGGTTGGGAAGCCAGTACTTGAACTTGCATCCTGACTTCTGGTCCAGAACATTCCTCCCTGTTTCCACACGGAGAGGAAATACAGTGCCCTGTGAGGTGACAGGAACCGATCTGTTCTTGGAGCAACTCAACCAACCACCCAACTGGTGGATGGACCCACTCCTCTTCGTGTTGGCTCCTTTACTTTGCTTCTCAGCAGCTCCTGAGCAGCATCCACTCAGCCGGCATCCATCTGATTTGGCTTAAGTTGCCAACTGTCTCCCCCCTCCTCCTGCTTTCTTCCTCCCCAGGCTTCTCTCCGAAGGGCTCAAGTCTGGAGTGGGAGGCACCCTGGAGAGTTAGTCAGGAGCCCCACGTCAGTCCCTTCTCTCCACCTCCACCTTAAATCTTAATTTAGACAATTAGTCAGAGCAATGGATGCTTTTTTTTTTTAAAGATAAGGCTATATTTTAATATACCCTGGATAATAAAGTTGATGTTATTTTTCTAGTACTCAGACTCCTATTCTCTTACTGATCACTTAATTCTCTCTTACTGATGTCTCCACTCTTTTCCTGGGGTGGTATTTCCTACCCCAGGTGGCTTTCAGCTCCAGTAAGAGCTTCTGGTAGCTTCTCACTAATGGAGAGAATCATTCTAAATTTTTGTTTCTAGCAGGATTCAAACTTGTTTGTGTCGCTTCAGGGTGGGAAGCCGAGGTTAAGAATTTCAGCAATTACTATTCTAAAAGAGATCAGCTTTTCATCTTTCAGAATGAAAAAAAATATCATAAATGCAAATTGTACCACTCATAAATGTTCAAAAGCTTATCAGAGGGAAATTTAAGTTAGATAAAAAGCCTAAGCCTTCCTAAGCTAAAATCTGGAACGTTAATGCTGTCCAACATTTGGATAATTCCAGACAGTCTTACTAAACTCTGTCCAGTTTCCCAAACCTTCTCTTTGGCAATGATGTTGTACCAAAACCGATGGTGGTACTGTCCCCTCCCCACCAGCCTCGGTCATGGGGCACACTCACGAGGAGTGTTCCAAAGAGAAGAGACTCTTGCCTTTGCCTTCTCTAAAAAAGCCTGGTAAATCTTCATGGAAAGATGTCATATCATGTTGACCTAGCAAAAATTTAAGCACATATAGAATTGAAAATGAAAAGTTAATGCCCTTCATCCTTTTCCATTTAAAATTCATTTTGGGGTAGGAAATGGAATTTTTCAAAAGCGAATCTCTATTTGTTCCTAAAGTATCTATCTGTCACTGAGGAAAGGATAAAAATGGAAACAAACAAACAAACAAAAACCCTCTGACATTTTTTTGGCAGAGTGAGTTGGTAAGAATGATGGTGGCTGGATGATGGGGTTCCAGGTGGTAGTGACAGGTGGGGCCAGCAGAAAACACAGCCGATGGCGGTTAGTGCACAGTAGGCTTCCTCTCTGCAAGCTTCCTTCTTGGAAGGAAGTGTCCGCCCCTGATGCACACCTGCACTCCCCTTCTTCTCATCCCTTCCTCTTTTCCAGTGTTTGCCGTTGCTCCAGTGCTGTGCAATTTAAGCTTTAATTTTTTAATAAAAGCCATTTTAAAATATGGCCTAAAATGAATGCGATAGAATGTTAGATAAGGCTTAGGCCGGAAGTATCCATGAAGTTACTGGGTTAGTTCTTTTTCCTCAACCCTATGATTAGAGTCCTCCAGGACACGACTGTCCTTTGGCCTCAATCAGGCAAGTCAGACCTTGAAGGAAATTCAATTCTGTATTCACGATTCACAACGTATAATCAAATACTTTCCCGAACTTTTGTCCAAAGTAATCACCCTCAACCGGAATACATATTGACCAACCACAGCCTGATTGCTGAACAGGGAAGGTCAGCCTGGCTCAGCCTGTGGACAAGCTCTTTAGGCTGAGATCATTGGAATGGGTTAATTAAGTGCCCCCCCAAATTTATCTCTACCAGGAACCTCAGACTGTGACCTATTTAGAAATAGGGTCTGGGATGCCTGGGTGATACAGTTGGTTAAGCATCTGCCTTCAGCTCAGGTCATGATCTTAGGGTCCTGGGATCAAGTCCTGTATCGGGCTCCCTGCTCAGGGAGGAGCCTGCTTTTCCCTCTCCTCCCCACTTATGTTCTCTCTCACTATCTCTGTCTCTCAAATAAATAAAATCTTAAAAAAAAAAAAAAAAAGAAATAGGGTCTTTGCAGATCAAATTATTTAAATTAAGATGACATAATACTGACTTACAGTGGGCCCAAATCTAATGGATGGTGTCCTTAGAAGACGACATCATACCAACTCAGGAGAGGGCCACACGAAGTCAGAGGCAGAGATCGGAGTGAGGCAGGGATAAGCCTAGGGATGTGCGGGAATTACAGAAAGCCACTAGAAGCTAAGAAAATGCAGAGAAGGAGTCTTCTCCAGAGGCCTCAGTGGAGGCGTGACCCTGCTGACAGCCTTGATTTTGGACTTCTCATCTCTCAACTCTCAGAGTAAGTTTCTGTTGCTTTAGCCCTCGCCCACCCCATTTATGGTACGTTATTCCAGCAGCCTTAGGAACCTCCTACAGTTACCCTAGGAAGTAGGCCAGAGGGGGGCCTCCAAAGCCAGCAAGCCACCAGGAAACACAGCAGGAGGAGGGGAAAAAACTGCCAATAACTGAGAGGAGCTGCCCCTCCCAAACCCGTGTTCAGCCCAGGAACAAACCACCCAGATAGGGAGTGTTGTTTTTCTTCTCTAGGCCATCGTCCTCCACAGCTCGGGTGCAAGGTCAAACGTCCCTTGCATGGGATCGGGTTCTGTGAGCCCAGGTGTGGCTGCCTCAGCCCAAGGAGATTCACCTGAAGCCTCTCGACTGAGTAGCAGTTGAATAAGGATCTCCCCACATGTGGACCTGGTTTCTAGGTTTTCTACTTCTATTTATGAACCCACATCCTATTTCCTCCAGTCTTTACCTTCTGAAAGTTTCGTGGCTCTATGTGATGCTCTGGACAGCCAAAGTCATTCTGGGCTCTTGAGCAGGGCTCACGACACGATAGCAGGATCATCTCAGGAAGCTGGCTCCTGGAGCTGAGTGCAGAATGAATGCTTTCTAGAGTTTGCATGAAATATGACTGTGTTTCCCATTTAAAATCCCAAATCAATATCTTAAGGATCCCTGTCGTTGCCATTATCCTAACTTCAGAGTGAACTGTAGGTGAAGCCTTGCTGAGTATCCCTTTTTACCATTTCATCTGCCAGCTCAGTCAGACAACTCCAATCTGTTACTGTATGGCCGTGTCCCGTTGAGTCATGCGTGCTTAGGACTCTTCTTTCCAGCCAGAGTATTTGCAAAAAGCTGGCTTTGCTAACTTCCACAGCTCATTTCCTAGAGCCGCTGACTCATTTATTTATTTTTATTATTCTATTCCCACTTCAGCATCTTGTCGTGAAGGACAACAATATACAACCCTAATTTTTCCATCTATCTTGCATGCACGAGAATGTTATTAAGCCCATCAAAGGAGCTGCACTGTGCCTTTGCTTATGAGTATAATTAAACTCAAACCCTCAATTAGTCATTTTAACCCATATAATGGATGAGCATTTGGTCCCACGGAGCCACTAATTCTGGAGTGACCTTGAGAAAACCCGTTCATAAAGTAATACCAGCAATGATGGCACTCCAGCCGGGAAGCTCCAGGGATGTTTATTTTATCTGGTCTACCTCCCACATTAGCCACAGGTAAGAGGAGGAATTATTATCACTTGTATGTTAAGTTCAGTTGGTTGCCGATATTATTCAACCATTAAAATAACCTGTTTGGGCGCCGTGACTCATTCATGCCATAACCGAAAGCCTCTCCCACGCTTCTTCAGCCGTTCTGCCCATCCCCCACACCCTGCCCTCTAGCAACCACCTGTTTGTTCTCTGTATGTATGGGCTGGTGACTTCTTCTCTTTTTGTTGGCTTGTTTGTTTAGATTCCACTTGTAAGTGCACTCATATGGTATGTCTTTCACTTTCTGACCTACTTCATCATAGGGCATATAGTTTTAAAAAAAAAATATTTTAAAAAGGTTTTTTTTTTAAGTCCCATATAATGAGTTCTGGATTTATCCCAGTCTTGTGTTGCTGCTGAACTGAGCACTCTTTATCCAGGCAGTTAAAATGGGACTGACCTAATCTGTGTGGATGCTGTAAACAGAGGAGAACCACTCACTCACTCACACTTGGTTTCCCCACACCTGGCCCTAAAGCAGATAATATTCCTCACCTGGGCATCTCTCTACTTTTGATCACTGTGCCTGTTATGGATGCAGAGTGAATAGTTTTCTTGAGTCATGACTCAGCATTGAAGGTCCTCTTTGAAGGAAGGGAACAGAGTTGGGGAATGGGGAGTGGCAGAAGGAGTAGGTGATCTTAGGGTCCCATTAGAGAGGACAGTTGGGGGGCGCCTGGGTGGCTCAGTGGGTTAAAGTCTCTGCCTTTGGCTCGGATCATGATCCTGGGGTCCTGGGGTCAAGCCCCACATCAGGCTCTCTGCTCTGCGGCGAGCCTGCTTCCCCCCTCTTACACTGCCTGCCTCTCTGGCTACTTGTAATCTCTCTCTGTCAAATAAATAAATAAAATCTTAAAAAAAAAAAAAAAAAAAAAGAGAGAGAGAGAGAGAGAGGACAGTTGGGCTGCCCATCTCAGAAGCTCCCTTGGTAACAAGGGCTTTGGTCTCCCAGGGAGCATTCCAAGCTTCTAGCTCACTCCATGCCACCCAGTTGGGACAGTTTATACTCTAGCAGTTTATTATAATAGGTCTGTATTCTATTAATGGGTTTTAAGAGGTTAATCCTTTATTAATTTCCTAGGACTGTAATTAATAAAATACCACAGACTGGGTGGCTTAAACAGCAGAAATGTATTTTCTCACAATTCTGGAATTTAGAAGTCTAAGATCAACATATCAGCGGGACTGGTTCTCAGAGGCCTCTCTCCTTGGTTTGCAGAAGGCCATCTTCTTACCATGACCTCACATGGTCTTCCTTATGTGCCCCTGTGCCCTGATCTCTTCTTACAAGTCTCCAAGTTGGGATCTCCGAATGACGAGTCCCCAAGTGGGACACTACCCTTGAATACCACAGGCTCTAAGGCCTGGCCTTTGGCCTTGCCTGGTCAGAAACTGGACCTTAAAGCTGCAATAGCATCAGGAGGAAATTAGCTTTGGTTTAGCACCTGTGAAATGCTGTTTGATACAGTTGTCCCTATAATCTAGTGACATAGGATTCCCTATCCCATTTTATAGATCAAGAAGCTGATGCTTAGAAGGATAAGAGTAGCTTGACCCAAGTCATACAGTTAGGAAGCAAAGGAAAGGTGATAGACATCCTGGCTTGTGTGATGCCTCAGCTGCATTCCTCCCACTCCACCACGTACCATTAGGCAGAGACCAGGAGCAGCCCAAGACCAGCTACGTTTCTTTACACTGAGACTAGGGAGCAGATCTTAAGAGAAGAAGACACCAAGACAGAATTCTGAGTCCATGCAAGGTATTTAATTAAGAGCAACACTGGAGAGGAAAATGGGAGGCAACCAGAGGGCCTGGAAGAGCCTTCAACTATGATGCAGCAGGTCTGCCCCCAAGTGCAGGGGAGCAGAAAAGAAGGAAGGAATGTTGGTTGGTTGGGTGAAGCTCTCTTAGGCTCTCAGGGAGCTCGGCAAGACCATTGGAGAGTTCTTGGGCCCAGGTCTCTTCTAAGAAGTCCTGCATCTCCCAGAACCAGGTTTATCCTGTAGTGCTGCTGAGCTGGGTCACCGGCTGGGAGCACCCTGGGGAGGGAAACTGGAACATGAAGGCAAACACGGTGACAAATCACAAAGCAAGGAAGCTGGACCCTCAGTCAGCAATGCTCCTGCAGTGAGAGATTTGAGTGGGTGCATTTTTATGGACATTACATAAGCCTACTCCTTTCCCAGTGCTTTCATTCTCTAGAGGCGAGCCAGGAAGAAGTCACTATACAATCAGAAAGTTGCTTGGTATTATAGAATCCAAACCAGAGGAGTTGGTTACGTTGACGGGAACTTTCACTCTCAGCCTCCTTTGAGTCCTTAGCACGTGTTTGGCCCTGTGTTAAGCCTGGGGGATGCGATGAAGAACAGGTAGACACAGTCTGTGGAGTTTGCTGCTGAAAGCAATGCAAAATGTCATTGAGACAACCTGATTGCATCTAATATCCATTAGGCCGCCCCAGAACTGGAAAGAGTGGAGTGGGTCTCTCTTAAATAATGCCTCAGAAGGCCATCTTCTTTCTTTCTTTTTTTTTTTTTCAGTATTTCTATGGCTAACCTACCTCTCTCTAACTAATAGATTCTTTCTTTATATATACAAAGCTATTTACTGTTAATTGATTTGCTGCTACATCTTGTAGTCTTAAAGCTTTCCCTCTCTTCAGGATTTTGCATTCTCATATCTTATGTTCCATGAAATAGTAATAGGGATCATTTCTCCCCAAACATTGTTTTGTTTCCCTAAGCTAGAAGAAGTGAGACTACAATGATTTCACCTTAAATATTCATTTTTAATATAAGATACCCTATCAGGTTATTCCTTCTTAAAGTTTCCACAACGTATTTCTGCAAAATTTGATCTACTTAATTATGAAAATTTGCAGGATCTAACTAAAACTTGTTTTGAATTATTTATTCTATAATTTGATTGCAAATATGGGCTCCTTTTAAAAGGACAAGCAAATGTTAAATTTTATCTCTTCAGTATGAGTAGTCATTCTTCCTATTAGAATATGAATATTCAGATCTTTCCATTAGTATGAACAAATTACTTCCTTTAGAAAAAGATTAAATAAAAAAGCTTAGTTAATCCCCAATCGGTAGACAATGGTGTTTAATATTTATTCTTATAAAACATGGGGTTGTAGGGTGTTAACTCCCTGATAAATAGAAAGCAAATTGCAAGAGTTGGATCATTCTTCAGATCCTTCATAACTTCCTGATATTAAAAATATAATTTTTCCTCCCGCTGCCCTCCCAAATTATATTACATTGCATCAGAAGCAGCTTCCCTGGAGAAGAAGCAAAGAACAAGTCTATTACCCACAAATTGAAGAAGAAAGAGCTCACCAAACAGTTTCACTTACAGGCTACTCCTTTCCAGTATTTTAACGTATCTATTTTCAACACCATTTCTCCTTTCCCTTTTCAAAGTGGCACTTATTTTAAAATAAATAAAGCCAGTGTTTGCCAGAGTTGTGACACCACCACCAAAGAGGTGAGGACAACTCACAGGAGAAGCCACAGAACGTGCGTGGAAGCTAGCCCACACCAGGTGGCAGTAACAAAGACCTCAGCTTGCAGTTACGATTCCTCTTGGAGGAAAGGGAAACATAACCAGTGAGAGCCATGCATGCGTTCTCCAAAGACCTGGTGCGGAGATCAAGCCTCCTACCCTTCATCCTGGGAATTCCAGGTGCACAGATCTGCTCCCACAGCCAACTTCTCAACTCTTTTTCTTCAGTCTAGGTGATCCTTTGTTGAGCAAGAATATCTGAAGTAAGTTTCCCTTGTCTTTTAGTTGACCAAGGGACTCTTTGGTCAGACACTTCCTGCTCTTCCTTCTCTTCCTATTCATCCTACTCTGGAAGAGCAGGCTTGAATCGCCATCCTCTTCTCCCTGGCACCATTTTCCGGGGTAATGGCTTCCTCCTGTCACCGAGCCAGCATTTAGAGCCAGTCCATGACTGTTTGCTTCAGGGCATTTGATGGGCAGCTGTGGGTCGAGGCTGAGCGGGGTGGCCCGTTCCCTGAGTTCCTCCCCATCGCCCTTCCCTTCAGAGCTATGACAGTGGGGGTGACAGGCGGGGTCTCTGACTCAGAGAGCTATGGCAGGGTGGGGGGATCACAGGAAGCAGAGTTGCAGGTGGGGAGAATAGAAGTACCCCATGGTCCCCTGCATGAAATCGTAGAGCTCCTGGTCACCCGTCTGTGGCAGGATCTTCACCACCTCCTAGCAAGCTGCTTGTTCTAGAAACCAAGAAATTGGGGAAGCTACAAAATGTAAGAATCATCATTTCTTCATTCTTATCCTTGTTCTGAGCTGGCAGAAGATTCTGGAAGTATGAACTCACATGTTTTCCTAAGGCAGAGAAGAGCCAAAGGGAGGGCAGCCCTACGTAGATTTCATGCTTTGTCTACATTTTCTTGCCTCCGCAAGACTGAAGCAAGAGAAGCAGACCGTAGTAAGCACCTCCATGTGCTAATGGATTGACGGCCTTCAATGCTTGATTTTTAGGTTATGGTGGTTTTCTGTCCACATCATAAATTCTTTTTTCAGGTTTTCAGTCTGCTTAAATAAAAGGACAGACGTGTCAAGACTTCAGATTAACCCTCTGCCCTTCACTGTTATCCCGTGGAGGTACAGATACATCCTTATTCCAAATCAATACACTCTTAACCAGCAAGGGAGTTCCGGAGCCAAGAGCACTGACTGGAGCTAATGAATCCCAACAACGAATTGCATTTCTCTTAAGGTAACTGATTACCAGGAAGTAGCTGCATTAGCACCGAAATTTGACGTGAGAGTGGCAGCGCTCAGGAAGAGGCCAGCTGATTCATCATCCCTCATCATTCTCCAGCATAGTCCTGTCTTGGACTTTTGTGTCAGACCGCTGTTCTTCCCAGGGCTACACTGGCCCTGACCTGATTTTGGACCAACAATATAATTGGTCATTACAGGTTAATTTTTATAAACAGACAGGTCTTCTGCTAAGTGAAAGCATCATCGCTGTGATTGGTACCCACTACTCCAAGAGCTCTGTTTGGTACAAGTTTGGGTCAAGTGGTCAGAACCAATGAGCCTTACTGCAGGAAAAAAAAAAAAATGATTATTTCAGGTACCAAAAAAAAAAAAACAAAAACAAAAAATTATGTCCTTTTAAGGCCTGCCAGGAAGTGTGGTTGATGGTCTCTTTCATGGAATGAGTTCTCATACGTTTTGGAAAAAACTGGTTTTGTCCTTTGCTTTGAATCTTGACAGGGCGTGAAGGGTCCTTCTCTTAGCGTCTAAGAGAGCAGCGCCAAGAAGTATCTTCCTAGAGCAGAAAGGAACCTTACTTTCTCTTCTGCAGGCAGCACTGTCATCCTGACTAGCAAACGAGATTAAATGTCATTTGTCCTTGACCCCTGTCACTCCTAAGCATTGGAAATGGATTAAGAGGCTAAAGCCTCCCAAATCTAAATGGGGCCCGAGTGTCCTCAGCCCAGAGCCTCAGTAAGAGCTCATAAAGGAGCTGGTGCTGGGGTTTATTACCATTTTCAGGGCTCATTCCTATTTGAGGAGAGATAATTGAAACAGATTGTCCTATTGTTTCCTTTCAAGCACCCAGCCAGGATCCCCTGCAGGCTTAGAGGGACACCTTCAGAGGAGGTGGGGAAGGTAGCACTGTATCTCCGAAAGGCAAAGCTGTGGGTGTCCGGGAAGGACAAGAACCCTGTGGGAGAAAGGGAATCCCTTACCTCTCACCTTCCAGGGCCTAGAAGCTTCCTCCTTTAGAAACTTTTGACACTCTGAAGGCTTTAACTCAAGTGAAACCGAAGGCCACGACACGCAGTGAACCACAAAAATCAGATTAACCTGACCCACGGGTCAGTCTGTCTGGCAGCAAAAACGTGTCCTTCTACCCAAGGGGCCCCCTTCTGTCTGACGCTCATGGGAGCCCCCAGATCCCTGGCATTTCCCCCTATTCTTTTTTTCTTTCTTTCACTTAAAAAAATTTCAGACACAATGCACGTAACATAAATACACCATTTAAAAGTGAACAGTTCGGAGGCTTTTAGTACATTCATGATGTAGGGCTGCCCCTTCTATCTAGTTCCAGAATTTTTTCATCGCCCCAAAAGGAAATTCTGCATGTATTAAGCAGCCCCTCCCCATGCACCCTCCTTCGGGCCCTGACAGCCACCCGTCTACGTTCTGAAATGACGTCATTCTGCATATTACACTGAAATGAAGTCACGGGCTATAGGGCCTTTGGTGACTGGCTTCTTTCACTTAGCATAACACCTTCAAGGTTCACCTGTGATGGGGATTCCTTTTGAGAGCAGAATAATATGCCATTGTATGGATGGAGTACATTTTGCTTTTGCATTCACGCACCGGTGGACATTTGGCCTGTGTCCCCCCCTTGTCTACCGTGACGAGGGCTGCCATTGGCACGTATGTACATATAGGGGTCTGGGTCCCTGTCTTCAGTTCTCTGGGGTGAGAGGATGCCCTTAGGAGCAGCGCTGCTGAATCACACGGCTCCTCGATCCAGGACTTTTGAGGAACAGACTCTTTTTCATAGGCGTTGCTCAATTTTGTGCATCTCCCTCTGTTACGTTTTCTGGCCTCAATTATTTTCTCCCTCCCTCTCCCTCTTCCCTTCTTCCAATGTCAATTCCACTTAGTTAACATAGGGCACAGCCCTGGTTTCAGGGGCAGAAGCCAGTGACTCCTCACCCACACACAGCACTCGGTGCTCGTCACACCGACTGCCCTCCTGAATGCCCATCCCCCGTCTAGCCCATCCCCCGCCCACCTCCCTCCATCAACACTCAGTGTGTTGTTTATAGTTAAGACTCTCCATGGTTTGTCTCCCTCTCTGTTTTTATCTTATTTTATTTTTCCTTCCCTTCCCCTATGTTCTTCTGTTTTGTTTCTTAAATTCCACATAGGAGTGGGGCGCCCGGGTGGCTCAGTCACTTAAGCATCTGCCTTCAGCTCAGGTCATGATCCCAGGGCCCAGGGATTGAGCCTCAGGTGGGGCTCCCTGCTCAGCGGAAAGTCTGCTTCTCCCTCTCCCTCCGCCCCTCCCCCACTTGTGCTCACGCTCCTAAATAAATTAAATTAAATTAAATTAAATAATTTTTTAAGTGTGTCCAAGTCTTGGTTTCGGCTCAGGTCATGATCTCAGGGTCATGAGATCAAACCCCATGTCAGGCTCCATGTTCAGCGTGGAATCTGCTTGAGATTTTCTGCCTCTCCCTTTGCCTCTGCCCCTTCTCCTACTCATTCTCTTTCTCTCTCTCTCAAATAAATAAAATCTTCAAAATATAGTTATAAAAAATATTCCACATATGAGTGAAATCGTGCGATATTTTTCTTTGTCTGACTAACTTATTTTGCTTAGCATGATACTCTCTAGATCCATTCATGTCTTTACAAATGGTAAAATTTCATTCTCTTTTATGACTAATACTCCATTGTATGTATACCATATCTTCTTTGTCCATTCGTCAGCCAATGGACATTTGGGCTCTTTCCATAATTTGGCTATTATAGATTATTCTGCTGTATACATCAGGGTGCAAGTGACCGTTTGAATCAGTATTTTAGAATCCTTTGCGTAAATACTACTCGTGCAATTGCTGGTTTGTAGGGTAGCTCTATTTTTAACTTCTTGAGGAACCTCCATGCTATTTTCCAGAGTAGTGGCCCCAGTTTGCATTCCCATCAACAGTGTAGGAGGGTTCCCCTTTCTCCACATCCTCTCCAACATCTGTTGTTCCCTGTCTTGTTAATTTTAGCCATTCTGACTGGTGTAAGGTGATACCTCATTGTGGTTTTGATTTGCATTTCCCTGATGATGGGTGATGTTGAGCAACTTTTCATGTGTCTCTTGGCCAGCTGGAGGTCTTTGGAAAAATGTTTGTATCTTCTGCCCATTTCTTAACTGGATAATTTGTTTTTTTGGGTGTTGAGTTAGATAAGTTTTTTATATATTTTGGATACTAATAACCCTTTATCAGATATGTCATTTGCAAATATCTCCTCCCATTCTGTAGGCTGCCTTTTAGTTTTGTAGACTGTTTTCTTTCCTGTGCAGAAGCTTTTTATCTTGATGAGGTCCCAATAGTTTATTTTTGCTTTTGTTTCCCTTGCAGCCTAGATTATTTTCTTTGTCTCAAATTATTTGCCTCTTCTTTGTCTTTTTATGTCAGGCAAGTTTTCTCTCTAGCTGTTAGATTATTAAGGCCATTTGTCTTTATATCACTCTGCATGAGTGCTTAGAAGAAAGGTACTGTATGAACGTTGCAGGTTTGCTTTGAAATTCTAAGGATTGATGTCTACTCATTGCAGCTTGTGGTCAAAGCTGGCCAGATCCTCTGAATCGCCAGCCCTGTACTGAGCCCCTCTGCCCTTGTATTTGCAATACTGGCCTTCTTTTCATTGCCCTGTCCACTTGGATCTTTGCTACCTCAGGACCTTCCCATGTGATTTCTGACACCTAGAGGACTCTCTCCTCTCCCCTTTACCTAGATCTCAACTTAAAAGTGTCCTATCCAGAGAGACTTTCCACAACACCCTCTCCTACCATACAAATTAGTCCTTCCCCAATGCCTTTACAAAGCGTTCTAAAGTTTTCACATGACCTTCTGACGATCTGGGGTGACGTCCTTGCCTATGTGCTTGTGTGTCTAAGGCCAGAGAGCTACATTCTCATGAGATTAGCTCTTTATCAGCCTGGCTTACTCAGCCCTAAACAGCAGTGGGCACCCTGTGCCCCCCCCCCCTCAACCTTCCACCCCGAGAACCAGGTCTTGAATGAGGGAGTCGATGAGAACCAGTGAGCAGCCCTTCCCCGGCTGCCTTCGCAGCGTGCCTCGTAACTGTCCTGTGCTAACCTTCACCAAAGCAAGGAAAATCCCAGTGACGAGTAAGACCCCCAGTCACACAGATAACGTGTTTACTGTGCATGAGCTCCAGTGGCCACTTGAGACCCATCTCCTGGTTACAGCCCCATGCCTGCTTGTTTTCCGGCATGCGTGTCTGTGATGTTTCTGCTAAATACAGCCCCCGCCTCCATGTGTGTCACCATCGACAGCAGAAACTCTTTTTTCTTGGACAGTTGTCGGAGGCCCATGAGGTGGGTTCTGTCCTTGAACTCTGCTTGTAGTGCCCTTGGTTCCCATGATACCGAGTCCGTCGTCAACCTCGTCTGAAGATGTTCTTGGACTCTTAATTTATCAGCACAGTCAAATAATAAATGCAGACAAAATCTTTAATACCGCCAATCAGCATCTGATTCTTATAACAGCTTTATAAATTAGAGGTTATTATGGCTTTTTTCTCCCCAATTTTAAAAAATAAGAAGAACCTGAAAATGGGAGAGGTTGAGCAATTTGTCCCAGAGCCCGCAGTGGGGAGTCATGAACCCGGATTCAGGGCCTGGGCGCTCAGAATCCAGATGGAGTGCAGCCCGATGGCGTCATGGGCCTCGGAGTCAGCCCGTGAGCACCAAACCCTGCAGCCAGTCTGTCCTGTTCTAAACAATGAGAACAGCCGCAACCATTGCGTCATCTCCTCCTTGGTCCGGTGCTAAATCAACCCGCTGGTAAAATGGACGGCGTCTCTTACACCGCACAAACATATGGTGACTTTCTGTTACATGCCCAGGACTCTGCCAGGTACCAGGGAAGAAAACACGAATAAGACATGATACTTACAACTTAAAAGGGTAGAAGGAGATCTGAGCCACGGCACATGACGCATGTACCTAGGGCTTTCATTTCTTCACCCCAAAAGGATGAGCCCCAAGTATCCACATCTTCTGTGTTGGTTACCTGTAAGAACCCTGACCCTCACTCACTCAATCCCTCCTGCCCCAAGACACAAGGAGGGTAACAGGTGGCTCCTTAGAGGAAGCAGCAGCCAACACATCTGAGTGGGAAAAATAAGGCTCCCATTAGCAATCTGGACTTGGACAGGAGGCGGGAGAATGTCTGGCCACAAGCCTTTGTAAGGTGCCCTGAGCCGCTATTGTCTCACTGATACCTCCTTGAGGGCTTCTGTTAGGACATGAGGGCCCAATAAACATAAGCCTTTTCTCAGAACAAAATGAAAAGGAAGACAAAGAAAACTGGTGGATGGAAGCCAGACAGGTCGTTTACCTCCGAGAAGGCTGAGTGCAGATCCTGCCTTCTTATCTTCAGCCGAGAGGCAAGCTAAGGGCCTGCAGATGGCACTGTGTAGATTGTCGGTGTAGACCAGGGGACTGACCCCATGGAAAAGTCGAGATCTGAAGAACTGATGAACACAGCCTACATCATTGCCTCCCAGTCCTGGGCCGGTCTGTTGGTGGGTTAACTCCACCAAGTGAGAAATCTCAACCAGGGGATCGCAGAGCTTTGTCACCTGCCAGTTACACAGTCGCTCTGCTGGGGGCTGTTATGGGTTAAATTTTGTAACCCTCCCCCCCCAAAAATTCATGTATTGAAGTCTTAACTCCCAGTACTTCTGAATGTGACCTTATTTGGAAATAGGTCACTGTACATCAGATGTACATTAGATGAGGTCATTCGCGTGGGCTCTCATCCAAGATGACTGGTGTCCCTATTGAAAGGGGAAATTCAGACCCAGAGACACACACAGCAGGATGCCACACATAGGTGAGGGCAGAGCTGAGAGGGACGCTTCTCCAAGCCAAAGAACATCAAACAAAGATGGTTAGCAAACCCCAGGAAGCCAAGGGGAGCAGGGAACAGGTTCTCATGACCTCAGAAGAAACCAGTCGTGCTAATATCTTGACTTTGCTTCTCCAAACCAGGAGAGAATAACTTCTGTTGCTCAGGCCACTCAGTTTGTGCTACCTTGTTACTAAAGCAGCCTGAGCAGACTCATACAGGGGGGAAAGCATGTGGAAAGGGGAGTAGAAATGCTGGAGAGAGTCCTGGAAAAACAAAGCCAGGAAAAAAGGCTCCCCTCTTCCAAAAACTAATATAGTAGTCCTCCTGTGCACTACACTAGAATCTTCTTGTGCTTAGTTCTCATTTTCTCTTTGTTAAAATAGGTCCCTCTCTCCTTTGCTCAGGTATCAGTGAGCAGATGTCTGGGGGAAAGGCAGTGGATGGCCGTAGGTCTGGCTCCTACGGACTGCACAGACTTGGCCTCATCTGATCCTTCCAAAGCATTAGCCCACTTTACAGATGGAGAAACTGAGGCTCAGAAATACTCATATGCTGCCCCAGGCCAGGCTGATAGTAACAGAGTTAAAATTGAACACCAAAAAGCTTTTCTACTCCCCTGGATGGTCTTTTGGAGTATAAGATACTTCCATTCTTTACAAGTGAATGCCAGTATGCGTAAACACTATATTGTGCAAATCAGGACCTGCTAAGGTAGGATGTGGCAGTATCTCTGGTATGTTCTTCCCACTGTTCTATCCTTCTCCCCAGGCTCCTCCAGATTCCCCGCTGCTTTCAACCGCAGAGTCTCTTGCTTGAAATTCCTTTAACATGTTTGAGATGAGAATGGCATCTGCTCCATCTGTGAACTCTTGTGGAGTAGGGCTGGAGAAGGAGCAGAAAGTGGAAGGCTCGTTCTGTTGCTGGCTTTGAATTATATTTCCTTCTTTTTCTTTTAATTTTAATTTTTTTAAAGATATTATTTATTTATTTGACAGAGAGAGATCACACAAGTAGGCAGAGAGGCAGGCAGAGAGAGAGAGAGGAGGAAGCGGGCTCCCTGCCGAGCAGAGAGCCCGACACCGGGCTTGATCCCAGGACCCTGAGACCATGACCTGAGCCGAAGGCAGAGGCTTAACCCACTGAGCCACGCAGGCACCCTATAGTTCCTACAGTGGCAAGAGTCTGTTCGTGTCCCTTAGTCCTTCTGTCTCCTTGCATTCTAGCAAGTTTTCATCTCTCTGACAAGCAAATAAATCAATCACAGGCAACCATGCATATTGATTTGGCACAGACCAAGATTGGCCTTGGATGAAAATGTGGGACCATCGAGGGCTGCCTGCTGCCAGCCTGGGCTCCCCAGTGCAGACTGCTGGCCTCGGTCCCATCTGCCTGATTCCGCCTCCCCCTGATTTGAGTTTGCCCTCACTTTGCGCATTTGCTTGGCTGCCCATTCACCCCTCGGCTTGCCTTCTTGCCGGCCAACTGCCGGTCCTCTCACTCCTCCCCCAGGCAGCGTGATGCCCTGTGATCTGAGCGCAGAATGCTGGCGGGCAGTGAGCAAGGGATACGGGGGTGGGGGGGGTGAGATATGCCCGTGGACCTTTACTGAGCACAGGACATGGTAACCTGCTCAGGGGGACAGGGAAAGGCTTCCTCTGAAAAAGACGTGGAAGGATGTGTAGACAGCCAAGTGAACAAGAGGAAGCAGGTGCTGGGCATGTGCTGTGCTCGGGACATGGAGTTTGAGTGAGATGGAAAGTCTTGGGGTAGAGGGCTGGTGCTGTGATGCACAGTTTAGAAGAATCACAGGAGCTTTCCTAGGGGGATGGGGGTTGAGGGCAGAAGCACAGGGACCCAAGGAAGAAACAGGACGTGGTGGTATAGACCTGTCAGTAGCCATGGGATGATTCTGGAGATGCTTTGCGGTCAGAGCTGCCCGGGTGTGACAGCTGAGTGGATGCAGGTGTGCGAGAAAGATGGAGTATTTGTCCAGCAAGTCAATCAAAGTGTCTGGAAGCAGAGCAAAATAGCCTTTAAAGGAAAGTCCCAAAGCAGGTTCAGTTAGCACTCTTTTTTCTTTTCCTCCATTTCACTCTCATCTCTTTTTGCCTTTTAATTATCTTCTCCAGATCGCTATGACCACAGCTATGCTGTGTGAAGATCCCTTGTCCCCCTCACTGTCACTCCCATTCTGGTCATCCCCTGGAGAATTCAGGGACTCCATGGGGAGAGAAATTCAGCATTGAAACCGAACCAAAAAAGCTAACCAGCACTCATTTAGAGACTGACTGGCTGTAACTGCTTGACCTGCTGCCCACAGCATCTCACCACATGGTGAGTGGCCAGCACTGCTGGGAGAGCGCCAGGCACCAGCCCGTGTCCCCCCATGTGACCGCGTGGCACAAGTGGACATCATGTCCTAAGACCACAGCGGTTCAGTTTTTTTGGCATTTAGGTAAACCAACACTCCAGGTTAGATTTTTAGCACATTCTGTCACAAACACTCTATGGCGAGTATTTGTGATTAAAACTAAAATAGTACATTGTATCTCTGGGGGGAATTTTAGGGAAATAGTGAATTATTGGAAATGGTGGATTTGATCAGCGGACCCACTGGCCTGATAGGAGTTTGCATACTCAATAAGAATCCTCTTTCTGCTTCTATTTTGTACAAAAATCGAATCGTTCTTCTCCATCTTTTCCAAAACTATGTTTTCTTTACTGATGAACAGACCTTCAAACCTTTCCACATCAGCACGCATAAAAGGACAAATTATAAGAGTAATTGTATTAAGATGAGCTTCAGAAAAACCTGGCCTTTCCAGACTGTATCTTCCAAATAATTTTCATGGTGCATGGGTGCCTCGACACTTCCCCCAGGAACTCATTTTCTGTGGTCTGTTCCAGAGCTTCAGAAACCGTTATCACTCACAAAGGGCTGAGAAGCCAGCAGGACCCATGCACCCTGGGGCAATGGTGGAGACACAGGCCTTCCCTTTTGGCTTCTGCTTAGTCTCGATGTGTCCACTGAGTGGGATAAGTACACAGTTTTTAAACGCAATCTTTAACACTTGCTCAACATCAAAGAGAGTAACCCCGGTCCCACAGCAGGCAAGAAAGCTTTTATCCCAGCACTTACTTAGTGTGACGAGGATAAACAATGAAGCTAAACTCTTCATGGCCAACTTGTGACCTGGTTTTAATGATGCCATGAGGCTCCTCGAAACGGCCTTGTTAGGTGACCTCCTTGTGCAGTATTATAATTCTTACATGTTTGAAACCTTACTCCCTCCGCAGCTAAAGCAGTAAAAGGAAATTGTGCACCCAGTGGTGCTGTTAGCCTACACTTGTGTTAAGCGCCAGCAATCTGGTTGTAGTAAACCAAGAACAGTCATTCTTAGGTTACCTGGAGTCGGGGAGAAGCCCATGGCAGTCAACATATCGGCAACAAGAGGCAGCCAAAAGTCCTAATGACCACATTTTCTCTTGTTTCTCAGAGCATCTAAAAACATCTTCATTTGAAGGTGCAGAAAGTGTATCTGAAGGTTTGGAAATACTTTAGTAGAAATATTAAAAACAAGCTTTGATGGAAAATTTTACAGTGAGACTTTCTGGTCTCCTGGGCACAGGCACATGGTGTGCCCCACACTCGATGGGCTGGAACAGCTCACGTCTCACAGCGGTATGCACTGGAAATGCGGGGGCGTGGCTGGTCTCCCAAGTTCAGAGTCAGGGTCTCTGCCAGCAGGAAGCTCTGGGGAGAATCTGCTTGCTGGCTTCTTCAGGAAGGTTGGCCAAATTGAGTTTCTTGTGGCTGTAGACGAAGGACTGCATTTCCTGGTTGGCTGCTGTCTCGGGGCTGCTCTCAGCTTCTGGTAGCCTCCACATTCCCTGTGGTTCCTTCCAGCATCCTACAGAGCCAGCAATGTCGGGGTTTCAGGCCCTCTCCCCTCACCTTCCCTCATCACTCTGCTCCCTCTTAAGCCACATGTCTTGGACTGACTCTTCTGCTTTTAAGTACTCATGTGATGACACAGGGACCCCCGGTAATGCAGGATCATTTCCCTATCCTTAAGGTCAGTGATTAGAATCTAATGCCATCCACGAAGCCCCCTCACAGCAGTGCCGACATGAGTGCTTGACTCAACAACCCCAGAGCAGGAATCTCAAAGGGACATCTTTCAAATTCTCCCTTCTGCCACAAAGAAGAAAAAGTCCAGTCACGACAACAATGGAGGCAGACGAGTAAAGATAGATTCCTAGGTGCTAAGCAGCCCTGGTTTTAAAACACAGAGACTCTTCAGACAGCTTTGACTTTTCCACTTATTCCTAAATTGCAGTTCAGACTAGTGCCTAAGATGCTGCTTCTTGCAGAAACTGGGACACACTTTCTTTCCATAAGTCTTCTGGAACTTTCCTCCAGAGTGTAAAAATATATTTCAATAATTAGGAATAAATGTATACTCTTCTCCCTTTCAGAAAATAAAAAGCCCGAGTGATCTTAGTTTTATGGAGTTTTCTGTGTATTTTTTTCTTAAACAACTTGATAGGGATTCTTACAGTTTCCTGTCTGGTCACCCAGCACCCCCATGCTAGATATTTTCTTTTCAAAACAAGGAGAGAACAGAGCTGTCCACACATACCCTCTGTAGCTTTAATTCATCTTGTGCCAAAGGTTGGCTTTGTTTGTTTCATCTAGCTCGAACTACAGTAATCTCTGGCCTAAGTAATTGGAGTATGGATTTTTTTTTTTTAATCCTGTTCTTTGGTCCAAGTAAAAAACTACTAAGTGAGCCGTCAAAAATTCTAAGTTCCCAGGACTGCAGTTAGGAAAGATGGGAACATTTCTAAGAGATTCAAAGAAAGGTGGTTTTATTTTTCATTCTTTCCTTCCCTTTTGCTCACAAGGCTTCTGCTGTTTTGACCCAGGGACTATTTTTATTTTTATTAGCATCGTGGCCACAAATTTCAGGGGACTTTTTCCAAAGAAGAAATTTAAAAAGCCAAAAAAAAAAAAAAAACAAAACCCACAGAGATGGATGACGGGGGACCAGCCTGGAGCAAGGGAACAATAGGAATTTCCTCTTCTTTCTTTCTTGTCCTGTGGCAGCCTGTTCCGATCACTCATCCTTCTGTGCTGGGCAAGGACCTTGAGCAGTCAGTTGGGAGAAATGCTACTGGGATCAGCCCAGTAAACACTCAGTAAACACCCAAAATAAAAGGCTACGAGGGAGGGGCTGGGGAATTGCAAGGAGCAAGACGGAGGGAGAAGCAGGGGGAATGCACTGCTTTCCTCCGAAGATACTTTCGGATCAGGGGTGGTTATTATTGGTGCCCAACAAGGTATCAGTGAGTGATCAAAGCAATCACGAACATGAGAAATACACCTTGAGGACAACTCATCATCTAGATAAGTGAAATTTCAGAAATCACATTCATTCCTGGCTTTAATAAGTCTTTGAAGTATGATTTGTTAAAATTTCCTGCAAGTAAATAAATTGAAAGATTACATGAGTGCATATAGGGAATTAGATGATGAATTGAAATGAGGTTTGAAGGGTTACTCTAATAATAGCTATTAATAATCCGGAACATAAGGCCAAATCATGAAAGTCTTCAAACCCACAATCTGACATTTAAAAGGCAAGTAGCCAATTACCTGTAATCCCTTATGAGTCAGGTTTGTTCTCCTATTTCTTAGAAGACAAAGGTCTGAAAATACCAGGAAATGGATGGCCTCAGGCTGGGTCTTTACTTATGTAGCTACAAGGCTCATTTTCCTGGAAACCGTCCATTGGTGAATTGAATGTTACCTTTCTTGTTTGCAACATTCCCTAGCATATTAATTTATCACATGTATTTTTATTTTATTTTTTTAAGATTTTATTTACTTATTTGCCAGAGAGAGAAAGAGCACAAGCAGGGGGAGCAGAAGGCCGAGGGGAAAGCAGGCTCCCTGCTGAGTGAGGAGCCCGATGCGGGACTCGATCCCAGAACCCTGGGACAGTGACCTGAGCCAAAGGCAGACTGTTAACTGACTGAGCCACCCAGGCGCCCCTATTGCATACATTTTTAAAGCTCAGGTTTTGTGACTGATTTTCATTTGTGTCTGGGTTGATAAGGAATAATTTAGCCTAGCAGAAAAGGGAAGACAACACTGTGTTATTATTCATTTTTAAACTTCATTTGCATTTAACCACGATATTTTCTCTTTGCTGTTGCATCTGTAATCAGGCCATGGCTGGCCCATGGTTTTGTTTCGGGGGGGATGCCTGCTGCAGGTATGGTACCTACCTCTGACTGAAAGCCCCCTCAATGGCAGACAGAGGTACCAGGACTGAGGTTGGATGTGGGGCTCGCAGAAGGGAGCAGAGATGCTCCCTGGTTCTGAGTCAGCACAAAGGGCCTGCCACCAACATGCCAAAGGGAACTGTTTGGGGCATCAGTGGAATTGGGGTAGCTGGACATTGGCTCAGACGCTTGGGCACATGGTAGGGCTCCAGACTTGATGCGTGGTCTAGGTAACTCCAGATTCGAGGAACGGTGTGCACAGCTCGCTCCGAAGTCCTGCAAGTTAGGAAACAACAGTGATGTTCACCGAGCACAGAGGACCGCAGGCACAATTAGGTTCACAGTTAACGGCCTTAGCCACGCAACACTCACTTCTTTTTCCCTGTGATTTCCTTGTAATTTAGCCCGATGGGAAACTCGCAGCAGACATTTCATAGAGCAGTTAACTCTGTGGCGTCCATCAATTTTAATTGGAATCATGAAGCTAAAACCCTAGGTAGTACTTGCCAGACACAAGGCATCTTTTAATTCGGGTATTTTTGGTTCCACTCTGGGCTGCTTTGGAACAATGTGCCCGATGCAAGGCTAGCTCCAGAAGGCACAGATCTAGGCCTTCTTAAAAGGGGGACAGAGTTGAATAGCCAACAAAGGAGGAGTTCATCCATCTCTCTCTGCTGATTTCCACTTAAGAGGGTGGGTGGGGTGTGTGCGTGTAGGGACCACTGCTCCAAGGGCCCCTCGGGAGCCGAGTTCACGGCCAGCCTGGTAGGTAGTTGGTCTTTAGGCCACTGAAGTGTTCTGTCCCTGCAACTCAACAAAGCAATTACCAAGCCATCACTGTCTGGATTTATAAAGAAATAGCCCTCCTTGAGAGAAGACAAGAAGGTGCATAGCAGAAATCCTCAAGCAAGACTGTGCTAATTTTTTTTAAAAGGGGGGAAGGGGGTTTATTTCTTTGGAAATTGTTCTGACTTGGCTGTGATAAAGTGCCCGCTAAGGAAACCCATATGTGTAAAAAGAACTCAAGAGCTTTTCAGGTAAATTCAGCTTTGTTATTTGTACCCAATCAAAACGTTCAGAGGTGTGGCTCATCCTAAAACAGGGTCCCTCAGTTTTCGAAAGTTTGCATTAGGCCACTTTGCTTTTACCAATGACGAAACAAAACAAAGCAAACAAACCTGCATGAGGAGCTGTTTTCACAAACAAAAAGAATTCCAAAGAGGATTTTTGCTTTTACAGAAAAAATGTGAAAAGCAAAAAGAGCGTTGTGTGTTGGTTTTGCAGAGACCTGGGGTAGAGGCAGGACACCCAGAGCAGCAACAAGGGTCCCACCTAGCTCCTTCTCTGCACCACGCCCAGCATCTCCCCGTCCAGCCCCCAGAGCTTTGAACGATGTCTGTGAGCACGTGAGCATCTGGGCTTTATGTCCAAGCACTTTGTGCATCTGTTAGCCGTGTGCCCTCAGGCGTCAGGAGAGCCTAAGAGAGGAGATTTGGGGGTCTGGGATGGCCCCCAAATCGTATCCATATAAATTAATGGTAATTGCTTCTTTGCTTTACACATCCACTTGTGGGAGGTTTCCTGGGAGCCCTCTACTTTTGCACAGCAGAGGAAACCCGGACTATTCATACTGATGGGTACTTAGGGTGGGCATTTCCGATAATGCTCCAGGAATTCACTCAAATAATGAGTCCCCGCCAGAGACTTCACTCTAGCAGAGCTAGGACATCACCTGTTCCTCTCCCTTATAATCCAGCGTGCTCATTATCCCCTCCAGAATAGACTACCACCCACTGCCCGCTCTGTTCCCCGGAAGCTGTGAAGTCTTCCTATAGAAATCGGAGCCCCTTCTATAGGAAGACAGTTGGCAGGAGTGAAAGGTAGCGACCAAGCAGGAAAGCAGTCTGGTCCCAGCCGATGCCCACATATCTGGTAGCTCCCTTAGGGCTGATCAGATCAGGGAGAGGGCAAAACCAATGAAAGCAATGTACTTTAAAAAAAAAAAAAAAAAGATTTTATTTATTTACTTGGCAGAGAGCAAGATCACAAGTAGGCAGAGAGGCAGGCAGAGAGGGGCGGGGAGCAGAAAGCCCAATGCAGGGCTCGAGCCCAGGACCCAGAGACCATGACCTGAGGCAAAGGCAGAGGCTTAACCCACTGAGCCACTCAGGTGCCCCGAAAGCTAATGTACTTTTGTCTCAAAACATGCATCATCACATCACACCCGTGTTTCCGATGCAGAGCATTCGGAGGTAGCTAGAGCATCGCCTGGCCCAGCGTCGTTAAGGACAGATGCTGCATGTGCCACCAGCTCACGGTGTCTCCTACACACATGCCCCGAGGAAGAATTTTGAACCTCATATAGGTAGCATTTTGGTCTTGATCAAAACAATACTTTTTTTTTGGTCATCTGGAAATACGTTCTCAAAACTTGTGTGAGTCCACGACAGATAAGCCGTTTTCCAGGGAAAGGCTGGGCTGTGAAATGCATAGACGTGTGTCAAGAAGATTTTCATTTACTCTTGAGTAAAACAAGCAAAAGGTACTGTACTAGTTTCCAACTGCTGCTGTAACAAATGACCACAAACTTAGTGACTTAGGACGACACAGACTTCATATACTATGGTTCCTGTGAGTTAGAAGTCCGACACCATCCTCACCAATTTAAGATCAAGGGGTCGGCAGGGTTGTGTTCCTCACTAATGGCTCTTGGGAGATTTGTCCAAGCTTCTTCAGGTTGTGGCCAGAACTTAATTCCTTCTGGCTGTGGGATCACAGTCCCTGTTTCCTTGTAGGCTGTCAGCTGAGAGCTAGCAGCCTCTCTCTCAGCCTTGCACATGGTCCCCTCCGGGTCACAGCCAGCCATGGGGAGTTGAATCCTTCATGCCTGAGCTCTCTCTGACTTTCCCTTCTACTGCATCGCACCGGCTCCACCCAGAGAATGCACCCTGTTCTTAATGCTCCTTGGGTCCATGGGGATCATCCAGGGGGAATCTCCCTATTGTAAAATCCATACCTTTCATGCCCTCCATGGAGTCCCTTCTTCCATTTACAGTAACCTATTCATTCATTCCAGGCATTAGGACATAAACATCTTCTGGGGGCCATTATACCAAAAGAACAGCTTATCTCTCCCAACAAGCGCTGGTGGGACAGGCATAGGATGATAATTAGAGACATGCCAGTTCCAGAAGGGGAGAAATGGAAAATAAAATAGAGAACTGGTTCCCAGTTTGGAAATCCAGCCCCGCACACCCCCGTGAGGTTTCAAGGTCAGGGATGTCTCTTCTGGCATCCATGGCTCCGCACTCAGGGTACCACATCAGAAAATGGCAACACTGGAAGAGCCTCTTGAATGACTTGAATTCACCAGGCAGGTGAGGGGAACCTTGCTTTGGTTCCCTCTTGATAGCTGGAGGTCAAAAAGCACTCAGCACCAGTCATGTGGTTTAGGCAAAGAGCATCAGGAAGATTGACCCTGGTGAAGCAGGAGTCTGTGGATTTGCTAAGCACAAGGGCTGGCTTACCGTGCCAGGCCTTAGTGAAGATGGAGATGCACATGCTGGAACTGGCAGTTGCACAGACCGCCACCTCTCCCGACGCGTCCTCCCTCTGCCCATGCCAAGAGTGGCCTGGAGCCCCCACACATCATGGATGTACTTGGTTGGTATTGACACAGGCTGTTCACTGGAAACTGCCCCTGAGCCTGTATGTGTCGTTTACATCTTGCCCTTCAAATTCAAGGTCCATTCCACTAAGTATGCATACAATGCTTTCTTGCTAAGAACTCATTACTGTACTCTGCATTCTTAAATCCAACCCATGCATGCTCTACAGATGTTAAGGAAAACAGTTGATATCCAAATTTACAGAAGTACAACCTCAGCAAAGATTTTTAACTACAACTTAAAGCTGAGCAGTAAGACTTCCATCCATCTCAGCCAAGGTTTCTTTTCTAGGCACACCCAGGCATCATTTCCAAGGGAGATTGGTTCCCATGTCTTCCTACCGCTGGTTTCACGTGGATGAGATCCTGGCACACCAGAGATGTGTCTGTTTCCCTGCCAGACTGTGAACTCTGAAGGACAAGGGCCAGGCGTTCTTTTCTTTCTATCCCAAGACTTGGCCTTGTAGAGCAGTGTCAGTACCTGGTCCAAGTGGATTGGTTTGTTGCTTTGTACTGATTGATCTGTTATCCTTTCTTCTGGTTCCATAGGGTCCATCTCACAAAACCCATAACTCCTCCAAATCTCTGTTCAATGTTACTTATTATGGCCAAAAATTAAAAGATGACTTGGATGTCTTTTAATAGGCTAATCATTTCTTAAATTATAAGTTATGAAATATTTATACATGGAATATCCAAAGTCATTCTTTGAATAGAGTAAATAGGTAGGTACAGTCATGAAAAGAGGCAGAGATAGGCTTTTAAAGGATAAAAGAAGGGGTGCCTGGATGGCTCAGTCAGGTAAGCATCCAGCTCTTGGTTTTGGTTCAGGTCATGACCTCAAGATCATGAGACTAAGCTCCATGTCGAGCTCCACACTGAGCATGAAGCCTGCATGAGTTTCTCCCTCTCTCCTTGCCATACACCTGCTTCTTTCTCTCTCTCTCTTTAAAAGAAAATACGGGATAAAATCAAGCAAGGTGTCTGATGAGCCACTATGGTGAAAAGCAAAAACATACCTACACAGTTTATTTGCAGGAATAGAAAATAATTTTGAATGTTAAACCTCACAGAGTCCCTGTGATTCCCTTGGACAGAGGGGAAGAAAAGAGTGAGGATGTTCACTTTTATTCATTTATTTTCCCCATTGTTTGAATACTTTTACAATAGTTTCAGATTTTTTTTTTTTAAATGAGTGATGAACATGTAAACAATGAGGTTGTCACTGTTGCCATGAAACCTTCCAGTCTCTTCTGTGCTCGCCCCTTATCCTCTCCGTGTGCCTGCCGTCCATGTTCCAGGTAGGGGGTCTCTCTCGCTCTTGTGTGGATGTCTCTGAGTGAGAAGCAGCTGGAGTGGTTGACATTTACTGCGAAGAGTCAGTGCCAGGTCCGGAGCACTGGACTGTGTTACCGCACGAGCTAGTGACTCAGACATCCCCATCCGCACATTACAGATGAGTAGACCCAGGCAAGGCGCGTGCCTTCACACCTGGGGAGCCCCAGCTATGAGACCATGGCAGGTGCACGAGAGAATCCATTTTTGTTGAAGTTCTTGATTAATAAGGAAATGAGCTCTGTCTTTCTGCAGAGAAGCTATAGATGAAGAGGATGAACTCTAATGTTTTCTGTGGTGGTCACCCCTTCTCTGTGGTGGCTGCTCTGAGACTTGGCAGGGCTCACACTGTCCCCATGGACCCTGTAACCACTGACCTGGAGTGAGTGGTTGGGCTGGACATGGGTCGCTGTGTTGACCCAGCTGACTGGCCAGAAGACCCCTTCCTCCCCAACCCTGCACACTCGGCTTTCCCACATGGAAGAAGAGATCTGGGGTTTCTCGGTCAGTGATTTTGGAACCCACCCACAAGCTTTCCCAGGGATTTTTGAAGGACAGAAGAAGGCATAGTTACTATTTACCCATGGAGACAAATGTGTCTGAATCTTGAAGCTAGAGTTCTAGATTTAGGACAGCAATGTTCTGCTCAGACCAAGGGCACTGCTGATTTTGACTGGAGGTTCTTGGGATTTCGGGGTCCCAGCCTCAGAATACAATGCAAGTCCTATTCCTTTATCACAGAAAAAACAAAAACAAAAACAAAAACAAACAAAAACCCATGCACGTAGCATTTGTATAAAACGATATGAAATTTTGAGGATAGTATCAGGGCTTCAGAGACTCCTCCTGAATCCTCTAATGGGGCTTCCGATGAGAATCTCGGTCAGGGGTTGTCAAACTAGGGCCCATGAGCTAAACCCCACCCATGATGTGATTTTGTATGGCTGTAGATAAGAGCGGGTCTTAAATTTTTAAAAGGTTCTTAAAAGAAGGAGGAGGAAGAGAAGTTACAGAGACCTATGGGATTCCCAAACCTGAAATATTCACTCTCCAGCTCCTTACAGAAAAAGTTCTCAACTCCTGATTTAGATGTGTGGATGGAAGGATCTCTTTAACATGGAATGTTTTTAGCTAAAGCAAAAGCAAGCCTACTTCATGGGAGCATGGCTTGAACATGATTGCTACTATTTCCCATTCTCATGCTTAACTCAGACCAGGTCATTTATGAGAAGCTACAGAGTTCCTTGGTCATCACGTGGTCAGGAAGTTGAGATGATGCACATTGGTGCTTTGCTTAGATTTCCCCTCACACATTTAGAGTTAGTTCCAAGATTTTCACAGTCTGCCTGTTGGGACCCTATGACAGTCGGTCTCAATGCATCGCTGCTGGAGGGGAGGTAGGTGGGGGATGGGCTAACTGGGAGATGGGCGTTAAGGAGGGGACATGCTGTGATGGGCCCTGGGTGTTGGATGCCGCTGATGAATCACTAAACTCTACCACTGAAAGTAATAACACACTCTATGTTAATTAATTGATTTTAAATTAAAATAAATGTATGCGTCGTCATGGGACATGTGCCCATCCCCACCACCCAACCCTGCCCCCGTTAGGAAGAGGAAACCTTTAGGAGTATCTGTAAGAGTTTATGGATCATGTAGCACACAGTGGACAGTTACATGGTCATTTAACAAATATTTCAATTTCCTGCTGTTGGATTTCCTGCGAAGCAAGAGGTTCTCATGCTCCAGCGTGCGGGGCGTCACCCAGAGAGCTAAGAGAGCACACTGAGAGGGTAAGGACCTGGGCTTCTCCGTTTTAATCCAGTTGCAGAGATGATTTGGGTGCCGTGGAGGTTTGAGAACTTCTGGGCTATGCACAGGTCTGGTGTTAGGGAATATACCAAAAACTAGGCCCTCAAGGAGCCCAGCTAACTTGAGCAGGCTTCTCAGCCTCCACACAGGACATCGTCCATTGGGGAGGCCTTTTGTGGGAACCACAGCGTTCCCGGACACACAGACATTGGCCTATGTTCCCAGGTAGCCACATGGCTTCGGGAAACGGCCGCTGGTCCGGAAGGAGGCAGGCAGGCCTGCGAACAGCTGGGCACCGAGCACTTCCTCATTATCCGCTCGGTTCCTACTAAGTGCTGTACAGCAGGAAGCGCGGGGCAGAAAGAAAGAAGTGATGCTGCCCGCATCGCTGGGGACCAGCCTCAAACGTCAGGCATTGCAGGTGTCCTAGAAGCTTGTGCCTGGAACAACAAAGAGGGGGTGAAGGGCCGAGGCAGAGGTCGGACCAACTGTAGACCTTTGAGCATGACTGCTCCAAGGCAGTGGGCCGAGATGCAGGAAGGAAAGCGTTGCTGGTGGGGGTGGCGGGTGGGGGTCGACACAGCCTCCGATCCCCAGACAGACTCTCCTTATCTGTGGTTGAGGGTACAGAGGCTCAAGCCCCTGGGAGTCCCTCATATCCCCAGACCCAGGTCTGGCACTCCTGGTCTACTCTGTGCCGTCATCCATGATGGATTCTGCCCCTCCCCCACCGGCCCTGCTGTGTTGGCATCAAGGCCTTCTTGAGTGTGTCGCTTTGTATTTCAGCTTTGACTTGGGACCACCCATATTTCTTGAAACAGTGTGAGCTCTGCTCTCTGAAAATCCTGGCAACCCCATCCCACTCCTCACACTGGTGTGTGGTCTCAGAAGCTCAGCCCAGGGCCCCAGAGACCCAACATCTGGACTCTGCTGGTGAGATGAGACTAAGTAGCCCAGGGAGCCCCAGCCCAGAGATGGGCCGGAAGGACCTAGGCCTCAAGGTGATGGGGATGAACCTGGTATGAGATGACCCCAGGTGGAGGAGATCATAAAGGCCAAGGAGCGGGGGAGTGGAGAGGCAACGAGGTAGCAGAGAGCACAGGAAGAGAAACTGAGCCAGAAACCTCTTCCTGCAAGCCTGGGGTGAGGATAGCTGTGAATTAGGAATACCTGACTGGCTCTAGCTGCAACGTGGTACAGTGCTCTCCAGTGCGTATGATGGATATCGTCAACAGTCCTAAGAAAGCTTATATCTCAGACTGGTTTAGTTTGAGATATGATACTGGCTTGAGAGACCACATGCTATTTTCAGTTGTCTTTTCTTTTTTTCTTTCTTCCCAAATTGAGTCTGACCTGAGTAATCCAGGGTGGGGACTGGAGTGGCAGAGGACCGCCACAGCATAAGAAGCTGCATTCTTTTTTTTTTTTTTAATTTTATTTATTTGACAGAGAGAGATCACAAGTAGGCAGAGAGGCAGGCAGAGAGAGAGAGGAGGAAGCAGGCTCCCTGCTGAGCAGAGAGCCCGATGCGGGACTCGATCCCAGGACCCTGAGATCATGACCTGAGCCGAAGGCAGCGGCTTAACCCACTGAGCCACCCAGGCGCCCCAAGAAGCCGCATCCTTGATGTAACCGACATCTGATATCATCCAAAGAGTACAGAGGGCAGAGGGAAATCCATCACAGGGATTCCAGCCCAATGGAAGAGCTGAATGCACATGTTATAACCAACTTGCCCCAGCAGCTAGCTGGGGTCGGGCACTCAGCTACCTCCTGGGTATACAAACACCAACGACACGCTCTCTGCCCTCCAGAGGTTCCCATGCAGCAAGAAGGTCACAGCTGAAATAACTCTAATCTGAAGTCAGGGGCGACCAGTAAGATTCACAGAGCAAGGGCAGTGTGGAGAAGAGAGGCTGATTTCAAGTGGAGTCGTTGCTAAAGTCCTCATCCGTGGGTCTTCTCTGCAGTCTGACTGTGTATATCCTCCCATCAGAAGTAGAGACACGTGAGATGAGGTCTTCCGTGTGCCAGGCAGCATTCATTCCTTTGAACTTAGGGAACAAGGGCCACTTGGGATCCTACGAGAGCGGCGTATATTGAATTTGTTCTTAATAAGCTCAGTGAGTGATGGAAGCTGAGAAACGAGATGTCAAACAGCACCGAAGATAGGGAAAATGAAGCAGTTTAACAAGTTACACTGGAACAGAGGAGATCGTAAGAGATTTTATATCTTTTAATTGTAAGAAGTAAAAATAAATTGTTTCTTTTTTTATCAATTAGATAAAAAGATGGTAGAAAATACTTTAGGCAGAAATTTCCAAATAACATGTAAACTGACAATTCAATCAAGATTATGAAGATCATTTCTAAGGAAAAGCGATCATACCGTCTGTGTGCTTTTTATAAATGATCTGTCAAGTATTTGTTTTAATGGTATGTTTACGTGTGGAATTTTGCTGTACCAGTTTCTCATCAGACGTCAAGAAGGGCAGAAGATGGTTTTAAGTGCAGCAGGAGGGAGGAACCTTGTAGGTTGAACACTAGCTCATCGTCACTTACTTAGGACCATAATTACAGTTAACTGTTATGGTGACCAATACACAAAGTTAGTTGGTTTTTTTAAATTTTTAACCAATGAAACATGTATAATATAGTAGATCTGTTTTGTGGGGGGAAAGGAGAAAGAGGAAACTCTCCTCCCCTTTAGAGTGTAAAGCCAGGGGTACCTTCTGATATGTTTCCTCATTCAGGAATAGTGGCTTAAAAGTGAACCCAACCCCAAAGGTTTCTGGGACATCATTGATTAAAAGACACATGCGCACCTCATTCTGTTTAAAAATATGTACTGAGCATCATCATACCGGCAGACGCTGTGGTAACTCCCTCCTTCCCTCTGTATCATAGGGGGGTGTGTATGTGTGTGTTTACTTATGTATGTTGTGTGTGTTTACACATATACGTTTGTGTGTATATGTGTGTGTGATGAGGGAGCGCGAGGCTGGCTGAAGACAAAGCAAAAGCTGGCGCCTTGCAGCCTCTCTCCATCCGCTCCCCCTCAATCATATGTGTAGCGTCCCTCAGGCAGCCCTGACTGCCGTGTACAATAAGCAAATAGTTAACTTGCAGAGCTCACAGTCCTGCAAGACAGGAGTCTCCCTTGGCTTACAAATGTCCTAAATCTCACTAACAAAGATGGATAGCAGGATTGTGACACCCCACCAAAAAGTCTCCCAACTATCTTAATGTTAATGGCTGGTCTAAAGACAACATTGATCAAGCCGCAAGGGCAAGACCTCAGGTAGGCCTGGGACATCCTGGCACCTTGTAGGCCCTCTTCAGCATATGAAAACTCCACTGAACCCTCCATTCCCCTCACCTTCCCCCAACTCCAGGGTACATAACCTGCCATCCCTCACAGCCCGGGGCAGCAGCTCTTCCTGCCCACGGGTCCTGTCCCCGGGCTTTAATAAACCATCATTTTGCACCAAAGATGTCTCAAGAATTCTTTCTTGGTCATCGTCTCTGGACCTCAGCCCACCGAACCTCACCTAGGTTCTAGAACTTCATCATGTGTGTCCTCATTTCTCCTTCTCTACGGGGACCCTAACTTACCAGCCTTTCTCATTTCTCAGTATCTTACACATTTTTTAAAGATGTTATTGTTAAGTAACCTTGACACCCAACATGGGGCTCGAACGAACTCACAGCACCAAGACTGAGTTGCCCGCTCCACTATCGGGGCCAGTCGGGCGCCCTCAACATCCTGCACATTTTAATATAGCAGATGGGTAATAACTTTTTAATTTTGGAGGTGACTAGACTAGAATCAAACAGAATAAAGAAGACTGCTCAGATTAACATTCATAACTCGTAAAGTTGACAGAGTTGTAAGTTCCTGATTTTTCTCTCGGTTGCCCACCTGTTCATTGATTACCACTGAACATGGGCTGATCACTTCCAAGTGTGTTTGTGAACCAGGCTGCAGTCGGTCCTGACCGTTAGGCTACTCAGGAGAAAGACTGAGCACTCACCAGCCATGGAGGAGGGGTTTTAGACTGGGGTGTCCAGAGCTACTCCTAAGGCACTTTCAAGACTGAATGCCATCATTCTGTCATGGGAAACACGACCCCCTCAAAGTACGGAGGCAAGACTTAAACACACAGGCGCACGTGGCCATCCAGCATTCTTCTGCCCAAAGAGGTCTGAATTTCTGACAAGCCTATTACTCTGACAGCCTCAATGCTCGACCTGGCGAAAATCTTCTCAAGGAGGAATGGTCTAAAAAGGCTCTCTCACAAAGGCCATCCTTCCAGCATAGAACAACAGTCTTCCAGCTTCTTCCTGCGGATAGTTCTTCCTCCCTCCGCATCCTGTCAGAAATGAGGGTGGGCCCCCCCAGGGGGGGTCATAACACTTTACATAAAAATACCATCAATGTTTGCCCAGTTATATTATCTAAGGAACTGAGAAATTTTGTTTATATTTTAAGATCAGCAAATGCCAAAAATACTAATTTGAATTGAATAACCTTTCCCAGTCTTACATTCGAATGCAGAGAGATCCTATTTAAACACATCCTGCAGAACCTTCTAGATAATCGAAGAGAACATTTATGTTCGGTAGCATTTTAGCATTTAGCATTTTAGCCTTGGGCCTATTTTACTTTCATTCCTTGAAAAAAGTGGTGTGTCCACGCTGGGCGTCAACCTGAAGACCTCGCCTTCCTCTCTTCCTGAGACCGGGGCTTTACTGCCTCGGGGCCCTCAGTGCCTCAGTGTTCTCATCCGTAAAACAGAATGAAGTGTAACTTTGAAGGACATTTTGAGAACGAGACGGGAAGACTTGTGTCTGTTACAGTGTGGGCGGGAGACTCACACTGGTCAGTGTCTCCGGCAGGCTCTGCCCAGCGCATGGTTCTTGAGTCCAGCCACGTGGCCTCACCCAGCAGTCAGCAAAGAGCGCTGCCCTCCCCGACCCAACTCTCTCCTTGGAGCCGGGGTCCGAGCGGTAGTTCTCAACCTCAGCGTCACCAAATGGAAGCTCTCCAGCTCCGCCCAAGAGCCCACAGTGGGGCCTGGCAGTCTCTTCCAGGTGATCCCGCTACCAGCCAGGCTGGAGAGCCATTGCCCTGCTGGGTCATTCTTGAGAGATCACGCTGGTCTCTAAATTCCTTCAACCCCTTTGCACCTTCTCTTAACTCACCTCCAACATCCCTCCAACAGGCTGTGTTTTCTGTGAGTGACTGCAGAAGTTCTCTACCTGAGCCAAATCCTACCCCTGGGTAGGAGAGGGAAAACGTGCTCTCAGGTGGCGGGGGTCACTAAAAGCACCCCAACCCTTGACGAGGCTTGTCTCATGTCTTCTGTAGGGGTAGGAGATCTCTCTGCTTCCCCACTGCATCTTCCCTGACCGTCCCCGGCTTCTGTTGGCTTAAGCTCAACGTCCACTGGTATAGGAAGGATCGTGGGCCACTCCCGCCCATCAAAGGCGCTATGGGCATCCCATTGTTTAAATTTTCACAGAAAACCCTCCTTATGTTCTTAGAATAAAATCCTAGACGTTTACTGCTGGCGGGACTGAGGTAGGTGTATTGAGGCAGGTGAAGTCAGATCGCTAAAATATTCCAGTAAGTTGGGAACTCTGACTCTGGAAAACAGTCTTTCACATTTCTCAACGAAGAAGGCTTTGAGTCAAAGAGTTTCTGGTTTCCCTCTTCCACTGTCAGTGGAGTAAACCTCGAAGACTTTCTAAGAGTCTCCATCCTCCTTGGTCACGGGACCATCCTAGATCACACGTTCGGGAGTCTGTCTCCCCCTGTCGCTAGCTGTACGGCAGATGCCCGAGATTCAGCCGGTTCCAGGGTGCATTGGTGCCAGCCAGCCATCCTCGTTCATGCTGTGTTCTTGGTTAAACATGGAGGCAGGAGTGGAAGAAGGTTTCCTGGGGGACCCCCGCGGAGGTCGCTGACGCTGCTGTTTGCTTTGCAGGAATGTTAGCTCAGCCGGAGAGGAGGCCCGCAGGAGGATGCGGGAATGTGACGGGCTCACAGACGCGCTGCTCTACGTGATCCAGTCCGCGCTGGGGAGCAGCGAGATCGACAGCAAGGTTTGTTGTGTTTGCATAGATTGAACATCTTAGAGACTAAAGATGCCCAAGGGACTAAGCAATGGCTAACAACAGCGGAGAGCTAATGCTGTGCTTAATGCCTTCACTCTCCCCATAGGAATCCAGCGTTTTCTGGATGACTTCTAATCCTAGCCTAGAATTAGACACCTACATCTCAATTAATAATGAATAGGAGCATGGATTGTTCTGAGCTCCTCCAACCAGATGAGTGTGTAAACATTTGCACACCACATTATCCACTGTGTAAAAGCTTCCAGTTTTAGTTTATAAAGTCTGCTTTCAAGAGACAGGAATATTAAAATTACCTGAGCTTTGAATAATTCTGTATTCTTACAAGTTAGCTTTTTACAAATGTTAATTGTATCGAATGCCATTTTAGAAATGCCTTAAGACTGAAGAACCTTGGTCACAATCTAAGTGAATAGGAATGTCCACATGTTCACGCAGCATCTAGTCAGTGTTTCAGGTCAGAAAGCAGAATAGAACTGGGTGGGCTTTTGCGCTGTGGGAGGTCACTTTGTTTTGCCTTCATTTGCCTTTTGTTTGGTTTTGATTCGATCTAAAATCGTCAGGATTAACATCCTGATATAAACGCAGACTTTACTGATGCTTTTTAAGTGACCCATGCGATACATACGAAACCTCAATGAGAATTTCTCCAGAGCCACATTTTGGCATTTGGGACCAAGTTATTCCATGTTGTGGGGCCGGCTGTGCATTGTAAGAAGTTGAGCAACAACCTTGGTTCTCCCCGCTGGATGCCAATCGCATCTCCCTTCCCGGCGATGTCAAACAAAAGTGTTTCCGACCATTGCCCAGTGTCCCCCAGGGGAACAGAACTCGTCCTGGTGTAAACCCCCAGCCATGTGCCTAGACGCCGTCACAGCCCTCTGACTTGGAGGGTCCCCCTCTGCTCTCAGATTTGCGTTCCTTTAAAAGTTCATCACGTGATTTGTTGTGTGTCCTCGACTGAGAGCCCACGTCGGTAGATTAGCTACAGTTTTGAAATGGACTCTGATCAGGAAGACGATGAAACGTGATTAAGTTACAAAGTCAGGTAAAGAACAGGTAAGAGTGGTTTTATCCCCTACGTTACCAACGGGGGCATGGGGAAAGACTTCCCAGTTCTCCACCTTGCCTGCACGGTGGAATGGCTGAGAAATTGAGACAATTGCTGATAGCCGAGCCCTCCTCCCTGTCATTGTGGGTGCACACACCTTCTGGAACCCCAGTCCTCTGAGTACTAGTCTGCTGCAGTTATGAACGCGGTCTGTCATCCGGTCACCACCGTCGAGTTACACGGGCATCTGTGAACTGACTGCAAGTGTTACCGGTTTCTGAAGACAGAACATGAAGCACTAAAATTTAATCAACCCCTCTTGTAAATACCCTTTATAGCCATTTTAGAACTTTTAATATCGCTGATAAGAAAGTTAAGTCCCTAAAAAAACTTGACCAGTCGAGATATCTTGAGTATTTACAGATGCTTGTTAACATAATAGACCAAAGATCTTTAAACGAGCTGCAGGAGGTAATTCAGGAAGGCTGCCATGTCCAGGATCTCCACATTCAGAACAGTAAAGACTTCAGCATCGGGATCCGAAGCCTCCTACTGGGATGGATACAAAGAGAGCTTTAAGACTGGACCTTGGGGTTGAAAATAAAATCGGACTCCACAGCCTCTTGCCTTGGCCAGGTGCCCAGGCCAACACTGGTGGGAAGGTAGCCTTCGGAAGCATGGTCCCTAAACAAAGTGCTGGGAATCCCCACGCCTCTTTTCTGATGTGGTAGACGGCTAGACCCCTGGAGCCCCTGGGAGACCCCCTCATTTAATGTCCACGTTGTATTCAAAGGAGGAACCTGGAATCTCTTGGAGTGTTGAGGGCGGCAGGGAGAAGACACGGTGATTTCTGATGAAGCTGCAGGAGACCCAGGCTTGTGTGGGTGTGTCACCTCCCGCTCGTGCTCACTGGGGACTGTCCCCAGGTACCCCCAACTTCAGGATGAAGAGGATCGTTACAGCTTCTGAATGGACCAGAAGTCCCAAGTGACTTAGTAGTGACTTTCTGGCCAGAACGTTCCATGAAGGTCTAACATATTATGGTCCCCCAGTGTCCCACCTGGCCCTCTGCCTGGTCCCATATTAGCTTTTACAAGGACAAGGTAGAGGAGGAAGGAGCACACATTCTCTTAAAGGCCAGTGTTAAAGGGCCTAGAATCCATGCAAACTCAGCTCAGCGCCTGTAATTGGGACTGTTTGCTGAATGGGTCACCCTACCGTAGCGCAATCCACAGACAACTTCCAAATCAGCCCTTTGTGATAGAAAATAAGGAGTCGAAATGATGCTTGTGTCCCAGAGGAGCGGCTAAAAGCACTGGGGACAGCAATGGATGTCCAAAGCAGAGCCACCAGGGGCCGTGTGCCTTCTCCTGGTGTCCCAGAGAAGGGCGGTAGCCGCCTTGCTTCTCTGTGCTCTTTCCCCACTCCCGTAGAGAGAAGAGCTTGAGTGGGTGACCCTTCCACGGCAGGCCTGGCTAGAGAGAGCAGCTCAGGCCCGGCGACTCCCTCGCCCCTCCCGTCCTCTCCTCTGCACCCCCTTCCCTCCGCCACTCCCACTTCTCCCCCTCCAGCTTCTCCCACATGGCCCCCAGCCACAGGTAGATTATAAAGCATTTCTGGAAATGGCTGTGGATGTGTTCCCGGGTAGTCATTTGTTAAACAGAGGCACGGAGATGCCCCCGGGGAAGACGAACAGCAGGCTGAGAAAGAAGTTGATTCTCCCAAGTCTTTGATGTTAGAAAAATCAGTTTGAGCTGATTTAAAAATCGTTCTGACTTAGGCCATAACATTTTCCTTTCAGGGAGAGACTTTTCTCTCTTTCATGCATCGTCCTGTGTTCACCTGCTTTCATGCCGGTTCCTTTTTTGATGCTGAGAGGATGCTTGAAATAGAAAATCAAGTTGACTCAAGGCCTGTGGGATTAGCTGCCGTGAAACCTTGAAAAGCTGACAAGACAGATCTGGAATGGCAAAGGCTCCAGAGACAGATCCTGGAAACCAGTTTTCCTGGTTGATTGTCCTGCCCCCAGTAGCCAAGGCAAACACACAGATTGGCCCAGATTCCTGTCCTGGGAGGAGAGCATTGTGGCACCCCCCACCTAGGCTGGACCCAGGACCAGACAGAGGTGGTCCTCTGGGCCAGCGGCCTCGTCCCCTTGACCTGTGAAACGGAGCCATGCTCTCTGTCTCACTTGCTGCTGCACACAGCAGAAGCCTGAGAAGCCATAACCAAACTGGCAAGCTTTTAAATAAAACTTAGCTCCGTTCAATTTCTTTCCCCATTGGGACTTTTTAAAAATTGGGTGTATTTTTACTCTTCCCACCGTTCATCAATTGTGGGACAAAGGTCAAAAGGTTGGTCCGAAGTTTATGTGTGAAGCCTCGCCTCCCATGTGATGGCATTTCAGAGGGTCTTTGGAAGGACCTGGAGGCACAGAGAGATTAAGCACTTGGCCCCAAGGTCACATAGCTCCTGAAACAGCAGAGCCAGGCCTCAAACCTAGACTCGTGGGCCCTGGTCCTATGTTCTAGATTTGCCAACAGGGCCGTCTAGACCACTGTTTGTGGTCTGAGGGCTCATATGGTGTTTACTGTGGGCCAGGAGCACTTCTCAGTATGTACACACTGGGTTGGTTTCCTGTTGCTGCTCTAGCAAGTTGCCAGAAACATGGTGGCTTAAAACAACCCAAACTGATTATCTTACTGTTTTATGGCTCAGGAGTCCCCAGTGGGTCTTGCTGGGCTAAAACCAATATGTTGCTAGGGCTGCATTCCTTCTGGAAGCTCAGGGGAGAATCCGTTCTCTCGTCTTCTCCCACTTCTAGAGGCGCCCACAATTCCTTGGCTGTGACTGTGGTCCCTTCTGCCATCTTCAAATCCCGCAAGGAGAGGTCACACCTTCTCCCACCACTTCACCGCACTTCCTCGGCCACCCTCTCTCATGTATAGGACCCTCAGGGGCCCACCAGGATAATCCAGGACAGTCTCCCCAACAGAAGGTCAGCGGGTGAACAGCCACCATTCTGTCTGCAGCCTCCATTCCTCCTGGCCACAAAACCCAGCCTTTTCACAGCTCACAGACATGGATATGGACCCTAGGGGCAGGGGGCACTGTTCATTCATTCTCAGGCTCCCCTGGTCCACACAGCAAGCCAAGACACGGGTGCTCTTATGACCATCTTACAGAGGAAGTTACTGTGTCCAATGATGGGTATATTGTCCAAGTCACACAGCCAACGGATGGAGATCAAGGGCCTTACAGGTGTCCAGCCCCACAGCGTGTGTCCTCAAGCACAGGGTGAGCCCCATACTAAGAGAGCAGGAGCTCCAGCCATCTCCAAACAAAGCAGGAGCATGGAAACGTTCATGCCCCCGGTGATCCTGGCACTCAGTGCCTGGGACCCCACAGCTTTATATCCGTATCTCCTTTTACTCCCAGAAAGCACCCTAGTGGGTGGGAAATACTAGGGTCTCCCTCCCCGAGCTGACGGGCATGTGAGTATGCCATCTGAGCCCCAGTCCCAGGGGGGAGCGGGGCATGCGTGCACCATATCTGGGACCTCTCCCATGTTGTGGATTCTTAACTGCTCACCGGTGAACTCCAGTCAGCAATGACAGCTGTTTATAAAAGTAACTAGCAGGGATAAGAAAAGCTTTTCAGGACCTTCTCAGGCTTCTCTCAATTCTTTCCACCGTCGCTGTCAAGGGAGCCTGCAGGAGTCAGGAGCTTAATGTCTCCAGAAAGAATCAGGGATGTGGAAATGACTGCTTTCCTGGGTAGAGGAGTGCTGGTTAGTTTTTATTCATTCCTCCTTTGTTTCTTTTCCTTTTTTTTTTCTTTTTCTTTTTTTGGGTTCTCCAGACCGTTGAAAACTGTGTGTGCATTTTAAGGAACCTGTCGTACCGGCTGGCAGCAGAAACGTCTCAGGGACAGCACATGGGCACGGATGAGCTGGACGGGCTGCTCTGTGGGGAGGCCAATGGCAAAGACACGGAGAGTTCCGGGTGCTGGGGCAAGAAGAAGAAGAAAAAGAAATCCCAAGATCAGGTAATGCCGGTGGCTCGCCGCGGCGCGCAGTGACCCCTTCCCTAATGACAGCGTTACTGTTTCTCCCACTCGGACAGATACGGGGCTCTGTACTTCCCACACGAGGTAAAATCACACGCGCATCTGCACAGTTTTCCTGTGGGGCTCTCATGGTTCAGATGGGGGAGCATCACGCGCCGCCCCCATGTCCTGCAGCCCAGCCCAGACAGGAACTTCGAAAAAGTCTCACGAGTCCCAGGCAGGCTCTAAGATCCCAGCTTGTAGCGTCTACCCCGGGCACGAGTTCCTCGGTTGTTGGTCCACACACCGATGGAGACCCTGCCAGGGACAGGCGGGGTGCCCGGCCGGTGGTACAGATGCACACAGTCAGTGTGACGTCAGAAGAGAACCTGAGCAGAAATGCACAAAAACCTAACACATTGTTCACTGCGTATTTTGAACCATTTCAGTATGTAACCTTGCACTTAATGTTATAAGTGGGGGAGCTCAGAATCACAATTCTCCAACAGAATGACATTAGGAGCTAGGCCTTGGGGCGCAATTCTGATAAATTCACAAAGCTGTCCAGCTGGAGAGATCTCTTCAAAACGGATGGACTTCACCTCGAGCTGCTGTAAATAGGCTGCTTGCAGTGCAGTAAAGGCCAGCAGGCAGCCGCTCTTAGCCTTAGCAGAATCATGACAGCCTCTAGTCCTTACCCTGGGAGCCTCTGGAAGGCAGAAGCTTTCACCCAGTGGCCCCCCAGGTAAAGGAATAGTATGAGTAGTAGCTGCCGGCCCCGAACTCCAGCTACGGAGGTTGTCCCGTCTTACTGTGGCCTGGACAGTGGGGTCACTGGTCCAACCTTCCTGGACATATGACCATGTGTTCAACCTTCCCCTGGACACTAAAGATCCTACCGACCCAAGATATGACTCTCCTCAGGAATCGACAAATAAGAAAGCAGGACAGAACTCACAACACTCTGTCCTGGCAGGTTTTTAATTCAACATAAATATGCAGACGTATCTGTTCAGATCACAGCACATAATTTTTCAAAGTATGTTCAAAATCATTTTGCTCTGAGGAAGGATTAGGGAAGCTATCTTGTTTGGAGTAAGGATTCGTAGGAATCCATTCTTAAATATAACTTGAATGCATCCGTGTTTGCATTTTTTAGGCTATAGTCCTCTTGCTGTTTGTGGCCCCTGAGGGCTCCTCCAGGAACATCTACAACTTTTAGAACTGTATGTTCCAGCATAAACACAGCTTTAATTTAAAAAATACATATTCCATTTGCCTTTCTGATAGTCACCATCCAGTCTGAGAAGCTCCCAACCCTGCTTTCTCTCCCGTTATGGATCAGTGCTGTGTGTCCACTGTCTCCCTGAGTCTTCTGAAAGGATTGAGCCGTAGTTCCTAATTCAGCCACTTAAAAACCTCCCATCAGGTGAATGCAATGGTTAACAAGCAGGTATTTATTGAATGTCTACTATGTGCCAGGCATTGTACCAAATAATGTCAGATACCTCAGTCTTCCTTCCTGGCACTACCCAGACCGTGATGGCTTCTGAACTTTTTCAATATCAGAGAAGTGATACATGGCCTAACAAAGGTATAATGGGTCCTTCTCACAGTTTCCTGCTGCACTACTATATCCCAGAGGGCTCTGACCCTTCACTGCTTCGTCCCAGAAAGTGAATGAGCAGAATAAACACTGAAAATAGCATATGGGTAGGGATGTGGTTCTTCCCCCTCTGTCCAGTGATCATAAGCCCCCAGGGTCTCACCCACCTCCTACAGACTCAGAATCTCCAGGACAGGCCCAGGTAACTTTGGCAGGCAGATTTGGGAAATTGTACTAAAATGTTAGCCCTGGTTTTAAAAAAACAAAAGCAAAACTTTAAACTGAGCTTGAGTTCACGGTTTTCTCTCCAGTCTATTGTTTGAACTTTAAGGACCGTCCTTCCAAGGACCCCCACACCAGTCATTGGTGTCACATCAGTAAAATTCGGCCCCAAACACCCAGCCCTTTCTCCAACACTGGCAAGGTGTGCTCACACAGCCTGAAGCCCTTCAAGTGACAGGTGGGATTAGGTATTGATTGGGTCCAGAGAAGTCAGGAGTCAGAAGAGAATATTCATGGACATCCCTCCAAAAGATAGCCCTCCTTCCAAGCTGGTTAGCTGCTTCCATAGAATCTTACAATGAGCAACTTCCCACCTTAGAATGTTGTATTTTGAGCCATATTTTATGACATCGATGAGCTATTTTCTAAGTTGAGTAAGATGAAGAGATTAATGCAGTTTTATTATTTTTGCCAAAAGTCTAAGTGAAGATTTATAAGGGTCGTTAATCCCATCTTTTTCTCATGATATTCTTTTAAGGAAACAAAAAGGATCTCTTAGAAAGTTCTGCCAAAACAACCACTTTTAAATACAGTAGAATATTGTTGTTTATAAGGAAACTTCAAACTTATGGTTTCAGTCAAGTGATAGTTTTGTAAAGGACTAAACTGTGCTCTAATATAATACAAACATATCTTTCTGAAAAATTTTAATGTAAACAGATAGGAGCTATGTCTGTTTGCAAGTCATTTCATGTCGGTCAAGTTCAGTATATTTAAAAAGAGTCAAGAGTAAAAAGCATTTGCATTTAAAACCGATGGAAGGGAGGTAGCACGGACTGGTCTGGAGATGGGGAGGAGAGCACTGGACATGGAGGACTGAGATAGGGTGACACCGGCACACCGCTTGGCCTCCCCGCACTGGTCCCCGGAGAGAACTAAATCTAGATGGCGCCACTTGCTGGGAAGGATGGGCACTTGCTCCAGCCTGAGGTCTCAGCAGGGAGAATGTGCTCTGCACTTCGGGAACGCAGGTGGCCATTCCAAATAGTCTAAAGAAATTAAAGGTCAGTTCTCTCAAGTGAGAGGAGGAACCAAGGCCCTGATTCATCACTGTGAACAGGTTGCAGCAAGGTGAGAAATGGAAATGTCCCCAGGCCTGTCCTGGACAAAAAGCATCCCCATCTTTGCCTTCAGAGCTTGCAGACCATGTAACTCACCTAGAAGCTTCCAGAAAGTTACAGCTTTCAAGATGGTCAGATATCCATTCTCTGGAGTCTCTGTTGCTCATAAAGTTAGGTTTTCAAAGAATATCTAGTGATTGGAGAGAATTATATATTACAAAGTGAAATGAAGAAAAATAACAGAAAAGCAAGAATATATAGAGAGAGCGATAGTTAGGATGTTGGTAAAACCTGGCCGATTTTGCCATATGTGTGTCACATGCAAGTATAAAATAGGCATATTTTTATATATTTGTATCTGCATATATATGTATGTGTTTCTAGAGAAAGCACAGTAACATCAAAGAGCGAGGATGGTGATTCTCTTTGTACTTGGGCATTTACGAATTTTCTAATAGGGATTACATTTGTAATCTTTTCAAATACCATTTAGAAAATAATATTTTAGAAAACAGGAACTGATTAAGTCAATGTATGCTTATTCATTCTCTTCTCTTAAATTTAAGATGCCCAGACAGAAGTATCCAAGAATGGAGCTCTGTAGGATGAGAGGTTGTCAAGTCCACAACACATACTTCCTAGGACAGAGGAGCCAGAGGTTTTACCAGGAAGTCAAAGTGATAAAAAGCATAATTAGTTTAATGATTGCCTCTGGAGCTTGCAGTATCCCAGAAATTTATGTTGATTCTTACCTTTGGCATTGTTAATTCTATACCTGAGGAAAATGCTGTGAGACTATAAAGGTCAGATTTAGTTACAATAAAAAATCTCAGAGACTTTATCCTTTAGATTCTTAACTAGAATAATTCAAGAAAATACATGATACAAAAATAGGCTTCCTTTATGCTCTTAATTCAAGAAATGGTTACTATTAGGGCACCTGGGTGGCTCAGGCAGTTAAGCATCCAACTCATGATTTCAGCTCAGGTCATGATCTCAGGGTTGTGGGATTGAGCCCAACATGGGGTTCTATGCTCAGTGAGGAGTCTGCTTGTCACTCTCCCTCCCTCCTCGTGTGGGCTTGCTCTCTCTCTCTCAAATAAATATATAAAATATTCTTTTTAAAGAAAGAAATGGTTGCTATCGAATCATCCTGGAACCATCTGACTACGAGCCCCCAAGTGTAGAAGGATTTAACATTTTTGGGCATCGTATTCTGATCCAAAATGGCTTTGCAAATTTATTAATTTCTGACTCTGTATTCAGTGCCTGTTGCCAAATTATAGGAAATTGCTTGTCTCCCTAGCCCTTTTCAGGCTGACAGCACGCCCACCCCACCAAACCATCTACACGTCACATGCCAAGAGGCACATCTCACCTGTCAGGGTCTCCACTGCCTTCTAGCAGGGCTCCGTGCCAGGCACTGGGCACAGCAGGGACGGGGACAGCATTACGAAGATTGGGGTCCAGGGAAATGCAAGTAGACAAAATTGCTACATTTACTTTTCCATCTTTTGTAGAAGTAAGCATCTTTTGTTTCTCTATTTGGCATATGGCCAAGGTTCCTAGGATGATATCCTGGGATTGGTGGTACTCAGAGTGGATTCAGGGTCAAGAGCAGACCCGAGCCTTCAAGACCCACTCAGTGTGAACTTGACAGTGCAGAGGAACTGCTGAGAAAAAAGAAAAAACAAAGTAAGACAAATAAGATGTACTAGAACCTAGAACTTCTCCTTTCTGCTTGAGTATCACTTCTGAATGTTGTAGTTCGTGTGGATATATGTGTCTCCATGTGGGTGAGGACATAAACCTGTCAGAATTCGAAGATGACTCTGACCTGGTATTTTTCTATGGTTGACTTTGGCTCTCCTGATAATCTTTGTTTCACAGTTTAGTGAGTTGTGCTCAATTTAAGAGTAAGTATTATTGCTGTTTCCACCTCTTGCTTACATTGTGGGTGCCAAACACATGAAACAGCAGGAAGTTCCATTTATCATATCACCATGATATTTTAGACGCAAAAGCATAGTAATGTATTCTGCACAACACCTTTAATACCCTCTTATTTTTTCCATGATAATGGACATGTCTTGGCAGAACTGCCAGGGCTGTCCACCTGCATGCTTTCCTGGCCTGTCCTTTGTCCCACAGACCAGCCTCTGAGCTTTTGTACATGCTTTTCCTCTTTCTGGCCTTCTACTCTTTTCTTCTACTACTTGGAAGATAATCCTCTAAGACCAAATAAAACATCACCTCCATCTGTCCAAGACTTCTTCCAAGTAAAGAGTTACTCATCCTCTAATCATTCACCTGGTTTTATTGAACTTACCCTTTAGTGCTGATCTGCTCTAGTAGCTGACTCCCACGGAGAAAGGATCTGCTGAGGGGAGGGACTGGGTGAGTCTCGATTCTATCATTGACCTCTAGCCCAACACCCAGAATGAGCTATGCTGAGTGACACTTAGTTTTGGGTTCACGGCACCCTCTACCTTTTGCTGGGGAGGTGTTTCGAGTAGAAGTCCACAGCTGTGACTTGTTCCAACCTCGTCCGTTTCTTTCTTGATGACGCTTTACCTCCAGGAGCCACTGTGGGCCCAGAATGTTCTGTAGACCTTCTCTTTTCCATTTGTGGTTCAAACTGTTACCCAGGTTCTCATACAGTGCTGCATCTTATTATGTTAGTCACCTTGCTGCCTCTAGAAGGACCACCACACATAACAAGCATTCTGTATCATGACAGTCATTTGAGGACTTGGGATTCATGTGTGTCCAGGTGCATCTCAAGGTTCTCCTGGAGAAATAATACTTCCGACTGTGCCTTGTTCTGAAGGTGTTAGTGCATGACACCTAAATCGTATTAGATGCCATGAAATTCCATTGCCCGAAAGGTTTCCTCCCAGAACTTTGTATCTGGTATCACTTGTGCGTGAGCATCCTATGGATGCTGTTGGCCCAGAAACCAGACCCCGACACTCAACAGTGATCAGTATCCCAAGGCACACATGTGAATTTTCTTGCTGGTTTGAATCACACTGGAGATTAGAATTTTAAAGTTTCTCCTTATTTTGGACAAAATGGATGTTAATTATAAGCAAATATAAGCATGCGTGTAAATGCACAAATATAGAACATGAAAATTATATATGAGTAAAATAGCAATAAGCTGTAAGAGGAAAGGAATACGCAAACCTCTACCACCCCCTCCTAGATAGAGCCACAATTGCGATTTGTACCAGGCAGATATCCTTTCCCATCTTCTCTCTCCATATTTATGCACAGCTTTGCTTAACCCTTCAAAGTACAGGTTGACTACATTGATCTGAGTATGGATTAGGGCGCATGTCAGACAGCCAAAATCTTAGAGTTGCTAAGTGTCCTGAGAGTAGATAAGTGTCCTTCCCGCTAATGTGAAGGTCGATGGCAGCCCTGATCTGTGGTCTTCAGTGGCTCTAAGATCTAGAGTATTCTCCTCTTTGGGATAATTCCTCCTTCTGATGGTCCACGATGGTTTTTCACGTCCATTGACCAGGAGCAGGAAAGGCATAAAGAAGATAGGGTAGGGGGAAGTGTCCTTTTCCGCACCTTTCCCCTTCCCACTGTGCAAAGGAGCAGGAAGTGTAGCATATTTGTTGCCCCACCATGACCCCAGGGCGTTCTCTTAACTAAGGGGAAAGGGGATGCAGTCGCATGCCCCGGAGTGCAGCAAGAGCTCTCTGTCCCTGGAAGGGGAAATCCTTTATTACTGAATTTATTGAAAGTCGTCTGTGCATGGTAATGAAAAGTTGGCTTTGAGTTATTTCACTGTTGGCAAATTCTCTGCCAACAGGGCAGCCCCTGATTACTTGCCCTCAGTGACCGCCCCCGCCGCCCACCTTGGCACAGCACGGATGGGGAGAACAGGTGTGGGCGTGACACCCACTCGTCTCACTCTGCGTATTGTCATACAAGAGTTTATCCCGTGACTCAGCATGACCTTTCTCCTTGCCAGCAAATTGTCGCCGGCAGAATGGAGAGAGGGCTGCCAGGAATCGCACTGCGGGGGTGTACCGTGATGTGTGAACCACTCCCTGATGATCAGAAAATGCGGTTGCTTCCCAGCTTTAACTCACGTAAACTGTAATAAACTTGCGTAGCTAAATCTCGTGCACACCCTTAATCACTCTTCCAAGATAAATTCTTAAAAGTGAACTCTAGAGACCAAATGAATCTGGGGACGTAAGCCAAACTGTGTCTGAATCACGCCGGGTGGCGGTGACAGCTGATTCAATTTACCGTAATGGATGGATCTGCCCTTCATGGCATTCTTGGTGCTTTCTAAGTTCTCATTTCTTAATATCATGGGTTGACTTTCGTCCAGTTTCCATTTTATTAGTAAGCATGCTTTTTCCTTCACTGCTTAATACGACTTCTTCACCAACCATCTGCTTATTTGAGCTGCTGCTCATTCCTCACGGCTGACCTCACTGTGCCTTCATGTCGCCATATGTCGGGAGCTTGGTGACTCAAGACATGAGATTTCATGTCCTCCAAGCAGCAAGTCACACAAGCCAGCAAGGCCACAGCCGTCCATGTTTATGCAGCAACTCTCCTTGGTCTCTGCCCATGGATGAATGAGATTCTCCTCCTGCGCTGCATGTCTCCTCTGAAATACATCCTACCACCTAAAAATGCTGTTCTTCTACTTTGAGTGACTTTGCAGACTTAAAACTGCAACATAGGCTTCCCATTTACTTTCCGTATTGACATTTTACCACTCAGTGCTTCATGCCATTAATAAGTACTTTGTGCCTGCGTGGCTGTGAGGGTTTGCCATTCAACTCTTGATTTGGACGCAGGTCATGGTCTCAGGGTCATGGGATCAAGTCCTGCGTGGAGCTTTGCATTCAGAGGGGAGTTTCCTTGGGATTCTCTCTCTCCCTATCCCTCTGCCCCACCTCCTCCTCTCTCTCTTTCTAGAAGAAATAAATAAATCTTAAAAAAAAATACTCTGTTTTATACTACTAGATCAGGGTTTCTCAGCCTTGTCACTCTTGACATTTTGAACTGAATAAGTCTCAGTTGTGGGGGTGTCCTGTGCATTGTAGGGTTTTATCAGCATTCCTCTACCCATTAGATGCCAGTAGTACCCCTTCTTCCAGCTGTGACAATCCACAATGTCTCAACATTGTCAGTTGTCCCCTTGGATGATAAAATCCTTTCGTGGAGAATTACTGTATTATACTGGCTTTTAGGGATGTATCACCAAAGATATAAACAAAACAAGACTACGGGATTACCCGAGGGGGGCATTGGCATGTCAAGGACAGAGCTCCTTTAAAACGTAAGTAATGGAAAAAATAAGTGAAAGGTAGGTCATGGGGAGATTCCTGAACCAAGCTTCCTGAGATCTAGATGAGAAGTTAGGAACAGAGAGAATTCTAGAGGGCAGTGAGTGGAGGTGCTCAAGGACCCTATGATGCCGAATTCACTTAGTGCTTACCATGATTACTCCTTCATCTGCTCAGGCTGCCATAACAAAGCAGTACAGACTGGGAGGTTTAAACAACAGACATTTATTTCTCCCAGGTCTGGAGGCTGGAAGGCCAAGATGAAGGTGCTCACAGATTTGGTGTCTGTTGAGAGCTGTCTTCCTGTTTCACAGATGACCTTGTCTTGCTGTGCCCTTAAAAGATGGAAATTGAGAAAGCTCTGGTCCCTTCATTTCAAATTTTAGGATACATGCATCTCATATTTACATTTATAGATGGCATATGTCTACTTTGCTGAAAAAGTTGCATATCCCATGACTTCTCATGGATCCTCACTCTAGAAGAAGCTTAGCACTAGAAATTTGCATGTGTGGAATTTTTACCAGCTAAGTCAGATCCTGATGTCACCTGCACCCTGGGGTCCCATTGATGTTGATTTTCCAGGCAATGTAGTGTTGGGCATGCTAACACTCTCTTCGAGAAGACTTCTGGTCTTTTTATAGGTGGTGAAAATCTATTTTTCATGGACAGTTGATAATTCTTTCCCTATTAACTCAGCAAAAGTTGGAAATAATGTACCCAGATAAAGGCCAGATACATTGACTGGCTTTGAAATAACTCTTCATCTCCAGTATCGACATACCAGGGTACCATCAATGTTCTAAAATAACAGAGACTTCCCCTTTGAACTCCATTTCTAAGTGCCATCAAAGATTACCCGTATTCACATCAGTTTTCCTTTTATTTCCTTCAGGTTCTCTCTGTAGCTATTAAGAAAGGACTGTAGTGAAAGGTATTTAAGAGCTACATAGATCACATGTCAGAGCCGAAGAAAATTGTCTACTGATTCAACCAATTATCCTATTTTATTGGGCAGAAGTTAGGAAAGGAGAATAAGATGAGACCCAGCAAATGACACACAGCCGCTTCTTGCTGCTCTTCCAGTCGGCCCTCACGTTCTGTGATGAGCGTGCAAATACCGCTTCTGCCCGACTCCTGCTGTTGAGGGAGCTCACCCTGCAGGAGACGGAAATGTCATCCCCTTGAGTTCTAAGTGCATAGTCTGATTTTTCTGAATATCATCACATCTTTATGTGAACGCCATAGCTTTAAAATCTTAAGGAGATGATAATATAAACAATGGGAAAAGCCCACATGAAATAATTTCCCATTTCCAGGGAGCTGAGTCAGTTATGCATCTGCCTTCAGCTCAGGTCATGATCTCAGGGTCCTGGGATGGAGCCCCACATAGGGCTCCCAGCTCAGCGGGGAGTCTGCTTCTCCCTCTGCCCCGCCCCCCTGCTCATGCGCACATGCGCGCGCACTTGCACTCACTCTCTCTCTCTCAAATAAGTAAGTGTAAAATCTTAAGAAAAAAAAATAAAGAAAGAATTTACTATCTCCTGTTGTGCCAGCAGAAAGATTCAACACCCAAGCTGCTTTCCCTGGCCAAGCCAGCATTAGCCCTGCTTTATCCAGGGTAGTGAGCCCAGCTGCACGCATGAGCAGGGAGCCACGTGACAAGACCGTTCGCATCCCATTCTGTTATTTTCTGTATTTAAAAGGGACCTGCTGGTTTCACGCTTGCGCAGGGGCAAAGACATTTCAGAATGGTTTGAAGTGGCTTGGGCTTAAAGAACAAGCAGATTCCTCCATCTTGAGTGTCCTTGTTACAGAGTTAAAATTGAGGGACACTCTCATAGAAGATGACCTTTTGTGGTATGTCCAACCTCTGTCCATGGGATATTCATTTCTGAGCTTTGGCCTTAAGTTGTATCATAAATGAGAAAAAGAAGACGAGAGTTTTTAATTTTTCTCATGGAAAATAATGAATATAATGAATATATATCATATATATAATGAATATATAATATATATAATGAATATATAATAATAAATAATGAAAATGACTTGTGATAGTTAAGTAACTTTACATTTTCATCATCAACTCTTCCATTTTTATGTTACAAAGATATGAAATAAGCCTATAGTCCAGTAAAATTTTCAGAACCAAGAAACACAGATTTTGAAATATAGCTGTAATTTTTGCATTTATACACAAACACACTCATGCACGTGTATGTACCTACATGAATATCTGCAGGAAGGTTTTGTATATGTCATTTAGACTATATCTTAAGTAACCATTAAGAAACACAAATAAGCAGTTAAATAACTTGATGCTCCTGCCCTGAATTATAAAGAATTATTTTGTGTTACTATGATTTTTCTCAGCAGTGAATGTTGGAGTATTTTTTCTTAACATATAATTTGCTTCATTTCTACCCTCATTATATTTGTTGGCTCCATTTTTCCCAAAAGACAAAGACTATGTGTGATCAAAGATCAGACTCACTATTTTTTTTTTAAAGATTTTATTTATTTATTTGACAGAGAGAGATACAGTGAGAGAGGGAACACAAGCAGGGGAGTGGGAGAGGGAGAAGCAGGCTTGTCACCAAGCAAGGAGCCCCATGCGGAGCTCTATCTGGGGACCCTGGGATCACAACCTGAGCCAAAGGCAGATGCTTAACAACTGAGCTACCCAGGTGCCCCAAGAATCACTATTTTTAAGTAGATCAGAATCACAACATTTTATTTTATTTTTGTAAAGATTTTATTTATTTATTTGACAGAGAGAGAGAGATCACAAGTAGGCAGAGAGCTAGGCAGAGAGAGAGGGGAAGCAGGCTCCCCGCTGAGCAGAGAGCCCAATGTGGGGCTCGATCCCAGGACCCTGAGATCATGACCCAAAACGAAGGCAGAGGCTTAACCCACTGAGCCACCCAGGCGCCCCCAGAATCACAACATTTAAAAAAATAAAAGTGTGGGATGCCTGGGTGGCTCAGTTGGTTAAGCAGCTGCCTTCGGCTCAGGTCATGATCCCAGCGTCCTGGGATCGAGTCCCACATCAGGCTCCTTGCTCCGCAGGGAGCCTGCTTCTCCCTCTGACTCTGCCTTCCACTCTGTCTGCCTATGCTCACTCTCGCTCGCTGTCTCTCTGACAAATAAATAAATAAAATCTTTAAAAATAAATAAATAAAAAAAATAAAAGTGTAACAAAATTTGAAATGTAGAAAAAACAAAAGACATAACCATTTTGTTAAGAAGATTTTATGGTCATACGTGTTTCCCTGGTGCATTTTACGTGGTATAAAGCCCACACCCCTCACTACTCTGCATCCTGCTTTATTCATTTCACTTTTTATCATAATTATTTGTCCGCGTTGCTACAGCGTAGTCTTCATAACTATCATTTTAATGGTCTACTGATACTCCCTTGCTCAATAAGCGATAGTTTTTAAATTATTGGCATTAATTTTTAATTACATGTTCTCCTATTATCCATTAGATCCAATTCAGAGCAAACCGAACTATTAGAACTGCTGTAAGATCTAATTTGTATTTAGCTAGGTCAATGCATCTAATAAACCACAGCAATTTTCTCTTCTGTGTCCATTCTGACAACCGTTTGATGCCTATAATGCAATGATAGAATGCAAAAGCAAACAAAAATAGGTATTTTTTAAGTTATATAAGAATTTATCAGTTGGTATTTAGGTTTAAGAAGTGAGGGTATTTGATTATTAATGTGTACCGTGTTATGCTAGTAGTATGCTAACTGTAAGATACATTGCCTTGTTGTTTAATGCTCTCCATTCTGCCCACCAAAATTAACATATTTCTTCTTCCTTTTATAGAAATGTGCTGGCACCGTTCTTAGAGAACTTATGCATTTATTCTACTGTCAATTACAGTTACTTATGTACACGTTCTACTACATTCCACCTTCCATCATGGGCTCTGGGTGGGCAGGCGTGGATGTCCTGTTTTTGGTCTAGTAAGGCTTTACCCTATCTGCCATAGATGTTCACTAAATGTTATGACACCCTGCTTTTGTTTTTGTCTATATTTACAGAAAACAAAGTTGGGAAGTGTAACAATGTTAAAGGTGTTTACTCTCTTATTTTTCTTCCACCAGTGGGATGGAGTAGGACCTCTTCCAGACTGTGCAGAACCACCAAAAGGGATCCAGATGCTGTGGCACCCATCTATAGTCAAACCCTACCTCACACTGCTCTCTGAGTGCTCAAACGCAGACACGCTGGAAGGGGCAGCAGGCGCCCTGCAGAACTTGGCTGCAGGGAGCTGGAAGGTATGACTAGTTCATTACCGTAAAGAAGAGATCTGGAGTTATAAGCACGTCCTTAGAAAGGATTAGACGTCCAATTTTGAGATGTTCAATTCCAATACAGGCTTTGAGAATGTTAGGGAAAGACCAATTATATTGGACTCTTGGACATAGAAAGGTATCCCTTTTAAAAATTCTCAAGGGCTCAGGGGTCCTTGAAAATCACTACAAAATATAGATGGATAGATGTAAGTATAGTCATTGAAAATGCTGTGATATGCTTTCCATTCTAGGTATGTAGCTGAGCTATTTTGTTTTCAGGGGAGATTGTGACATGTTGATGCTTTTCAAAGCTCTATTGTTGACTGTTACGGGAGCTAATACCCAAGCGTTTTGTATCAAAACCCATGTGAATCCCTATAATGTTGTAGTTGGTCCTGTCCTCAAAGGGAAAGAACCTCTTTCATTTTTAACCCATGGGCTTACAGAGAAGAATAGTATTCCTAGGTCTCTTTGGCCAGAATGTTAAAGCAAATGTACAATGAAGAAGGAGATTGGGAGGGCCTTTTTCTCTGAATTCTTATAAACATGGGTTATCCCTGATTGGTTTTAACAGAAAATTTCCATGACCCTCATTTTGGGTAGAAAAGGATTCACCCTAGCAAAGAATTCTTGAGTTTGGTCACTCGCCATTCCATGAGCTAACTTGTTTTACCACATAAAAAAGTGTAACCATCTAGAATGAGGGCATATGACGAAAATATCAAGAAAGGAAATTATCAAAGGGCCTCTGCCATCCATTTTTCACTCATTTAATTCAAAGCCTGGGGTTTAAGATATACATAAGTCACTATCTAGAGTTCACTTTCTTCATAACAATGTTAATAAGACACCTGGCTGCGGAGAGTTCTCAGCCTAGGACCATGGGCACCGCACATACTGCCCTCAGCATCGTCATGCAACTGTATCCTCCCTTCTTGTTAGAGCTTCCAACATCTGCCTTCAGGTCGCCTCTCACTTATCATTCTGTTTCCACTGCTATGGTCTCAGCTACAGAATTGCCTTCTTTCTGACCTGGGACATCACAGCTCTTGCGGGCCAGCCCTTAACAACTTTTCCCAGGAGCTGGCTGCTGATGTTTGTGTGGGCCCATTCCTTCTTTTGAGAGTCTTAGGAATGAACATCATCATCCCTTTCCTGTCTGCACATAGGTGTCCCTGATGTTGTCCTGAAAGAATTCAGGTTGAGTTAGCCTTGAAGGGAAGGTATCTCTTGCTCTCAATTGGAGAAAAGCTTCAAAAGAAGAATCACATCAGGCAGAATTCCAGAATAGGGCCTTGCAAGACAAGGAGAAAGATAATAATGGGAATCACTTCCTTGAACTAACCCTTAGATCTTCTCTCCCTCTAAATTTAAGAGGCTTTGATTCAAATCACAATTCAAACCCAGTCTCTGCCTTTTCCGATCCCTCTGACCCTGAGCAAATTATAGCACTTCATTGTATCAGATGGGTCCTCTTTAGACAGAAAAGACTGTGGCCACTTCACGTCACAGCTTGCAGATCAATCATGGCACTAGATGCAAAGATGGAAGCAAGATGCCATAGGCCATTGGATTGTCATTAAGTTGGGCCAAGAGTTTTGTCAACCTTACTCTATAAGAAGCATTCACCATCCTAATAACCCTAGAAAAGTGAGATAGTTCTCAGGCAGGCAAGGGGTTGTTAAAGAATATTTGTATATAGTTACATATGTGTGTGTATATATATACATAAGTTATATATATATATATATATTTTATTTACATAAGAGTTTTCTTATCAAAACATAATACACAAGCATGAGTAATAGTCACATTATCATCATTTATTGTATACGTTATTAACATGCCATGTTAAATGGTAAGGAAATATATGAAAAGGGAAGATAGATAATCCATAGGGATCACTTAAGAAGGTTATCATTAAGCCAAATCATTATAATTTTTTAAAAAATTGTTTATAAATTGATAAATGATTATAATTTTTTAAAGACTGAAAATAACTTGTACAAAAACCAAACAGAGAAATCCTTCCTTTTAAAAATTTATTTTATTTAAGAAAAAATCTTGAATGACTAAAAGATGGATTTAGGACACAAAACAGCACCAAGTTTCATATGGACAGTGCTATCATTTGAAATCTAGAGTACTAATAATGTATTTTTATAGTGACTGTTGAAATATTTTTTTTGGTGTCCTTAACTTTTTATGACCCAAACAAAAGCACAAATGTGAGAAGGTAAAAGACTGGAATTTTACATGGAAGCAGCTTTTTATAGACCTCATCATCTGAAATAATAACTTTTCTTTATAGGAAGGTCATGCAAACTCTTCTTGCAACAAATTGACTAGTAAACTAGATCTTCATAATGATCTTAAATACTTTTTAAACTTTAGGAGACTCATTACTTGGTTTATGAGCATCAGAAAAACATAATGGTATTATGGCAGAAGCAAAGTAATGTATTTTTTTCATGGCCAATATGGACTTCAGTTACCTTTTTTCCTATGTACAGTACAATTATTTTGTTTGTCACAGAATCTTAAAACAATTGGATATAGTAGTTTAAAGATTTCCAAAATGTGAGTGAATGCTCTTTCAAAAACCACTTACGGGTTATTTCTGTTGTAATTCAACTTAGTGAAAACTTAAGAGTTTGAACTATAGAAATATATCTGTATTTATTATTAAGTCAGATATATTAGGTATCTTTCTACAGTCCAATTTCCACTAAAATGTGACCAGTTTCAAAGGACTTATTCTTGTGCCCATTTACTTTTAAAATAAGATAGAATAAAGGGACATTTGGATATTAAGCTGTTAATATTTAATGAGATAACATGATAGCAACATAGATGTAGTGTAGAAGGAAACAGAATCTCTGGCCATGTGGCCAATATGAATAAAAAATAAGAGAACTGGGAAATTTGAGACTAGAGTCAGGGTAACAGCCTTGAGAAGGACAATGAATTTAGTGTAGCTTAGCAGTTGGAGTATCCCATAGACGAGAACCACAGGGTATCAGTGGAATGCAACAAATAAAAGTAGAAATCATAGTTTGACAGTTGTCTTTGTTCTAGCTAATGGTGTGATATAAAACATAAGGCTTAAATAAAAAAAAAAAAAGTTTTAAAAGAGTATGGTGAAAACGAGCCCTGAAGCATGATCCCTAATGGGTTAGGAATTGGGTCAGAATAAACACAGAGGGTATCTGAGGACCCTGCCCAATCAGCAGGCTCCTAGAGACAACACACCAAGTGGGACATGATGACCAACCTGAAGCAGGACTTGGATGGGCCAAACCTAAGAAAGAAGAAATGGAGAGAATCCAGGTCATAACCAAGTCATTGACCCTAATCACACATGACTTAGTGCTGCCTTCCTCATAAGACCCCAGTAAGTAGTCCTGATAGCAAGGACTGCACTTTTGCTGTAAATGCCATATGTGTAATAAACCCGGTTTGGGGCATTACTTTCATCACTGTCATCGAATAATCTGATCTCCAAAGCTGTGAGTTCTAGAACTCCATTCTGAAGCTGTAGAAACAGCTACACCTGAGGGACTCCTACTTCCAGCAAGATGCCAAGATGGAGGTCCAGATTTTCCTCCCTTTATGGCAGAATAATAACAATAAAACAACCTAGGGAAATATAACCATGGTTTTTAAGACACAGAGACAATTTTCTCTGATCATTGGAAACAATTATCAGAAAACAAGCAAGGATGAGCCCTCTGACTGCCCCCAGCTCACTGCCTTGAGCCAGTTTGTCCACCATGGCACCAGGAATGGAAACCCCAGAGGAGTTTGGCAGACTCTGAGCTAAGGAGATGGGGCTGGGAAGCTGGGGAGCTGAAGGTGACTGGAGTTCACATGACAGAGTACCAGAGAGGAGAAAACCACACACAGAGAGAAGCCTAGAGATCTGCAGAGTATCCCCCTCAAATATTCTGCAGGGAACTCTTGGATGCATGCATGTGAGGGAAATACCAACTCTTGGATGCATGCATGTGAGGGAAATGCCCACACCTGAAGAAAGAGCCTCCTGTAGTTAGAGAGAATGAAACTTGGCATTCATGTAGGGATGAGTATAGTGTGCCTTCCTGAGAACCAGACAGGGAATCCTTGTAATTCATGGGCCCCTGGGTAGAGTGCTCAGGAGGGCCTTGCCTCCCAGCACTGAGCATATAATTAGCCTTGGACTAAATATGATCCAGTCTTTTCTATCCTATCAAATCTTAGAAGTAGGATCCAAAAATAGCAATCATTTCCAAGTAAATTAACCAAAGCTTAAAAATGTCTAAAGGAATACAAAAAATATGCAGCACCCAACAGATTAAAATTAAGAATGTCTGGCATCTATTGAAAATAACCTTAGAAGCCAATAGAGAAGATAATGTAATTCATAATGAGAAGAAAAATTAATCATTTCAGAATCAACTCAGAACTGACACAGATATTAACATTAGCAGAGAAGCAGTTGCTGTAACTATATTTCTTATGCTCAAAAATTTAATTAGAACATGGAAAATAAGTAAGAATCAAATAAAACTTCTAGAGTTATAAATACAATGTCTGAAATGAAAAACACATGGGATAAGATTAGTGGCAGGTTAGACATTGCAGAAGAAAAGATTAATGAACTCAATAGAAACTGCCCAAAACAAAACACAGAGAAAAAAGAAGAAACCTCAAATCATCAGTGACCTCAACTGGCCATGTCAGGTGGACTGATATATGTGTAATTGAAATACCCAAAAGAAAGGAGAAAGAAAGGAGAAAGAGAACAGAAAAAAATATTTGGAGTCTTAATAGTTGAAAAATTCCCAAATGTAATGAAAACCTTAAACTCACCGATACAAGCAGGGCAGCTCAAGGAAACTCAAGTGGAAGAAGCATGAAGAAGCTTCTCTAAGATACATCTTACTCAAAGTGCTCAAAATCAGTAGTAAAGGGAGCATCCTAAAATCAGCCAGAGAATAACATTGTATGTCAAGTGTACTAAGAAACATTGTGTGTGTGTGTGTGTGTGTGTGTGTGTGTGTGTGTGTGTATACATACACATACATACATATGAATAAAAGGAGCTGGAGGGGGAAAGACTTGTACATACAAAGAGAAGAGTGACAGCTGATTTCTCATAATCAACTATGCCAGTGAGAAGATAGGGAGGCAACATATGGAATCTGCTGGGCCCCATTACATATAAAGGTGATTCTGGGTTGGTGTTTAGAAGGTGCAGCCTGTTCTTAAAAGAACCCCTGGGGCACATATTAGACCTACAGCAGTTGTAAAACGATCTGTAAAAACAATCCCCATTTGAGCTCAGGTTAAGACATGGGCTAATCTGGGAACTGGCATTATTAATTACCTGAGCAGTTGGGGCAGAGGGGATTCGAACTTAAACACTTCAGATTAACTGTCCCAGCATGATCAGAAGTGTGGGGCTCAGGATATGCCACTCAGTATTCTCTTCTTCCAGTCCTGAGGACAAGCAAGTGTTCGTAGTCTCTGCATCAGGTTATAACCCCACAGACAGGGACCACAAGATTCAAGGATTAGTCTGGCTTTAGAAGAGACTAATTAAGGAGCATGTGATCACTTCCAGCCCTAACAACATTTTTGTAGAAGTGGTTAGAACTTGTGGCCCTATGAAAAATCTCAGTGGCTTTGATTCTTTTTATATAGTTCATTTCTGTGGAGAATGCTATTCTTAAATAATAATATTATTATAATGCTATTCTTAAATAATAATAATGCTATTATTAAATAATAAGCATGGATTCTAGAAATCAACTCGATATTATCCTTCATCACTTAAATATGCTTTCATCTCCAACTATGAGCTGTTAGCTGGAAGACAATTGCCATAAGAAGCTGAGTTTGACTTGGTACCTTCCCCCTAATACCTTCCAGTACAAAAACATGAAAGCAAAACTTTCAAAAACCATTATTGATGCTATGATAAGAATATATACACAAGGGTGTATGTATAATGCTAATGGCTATAGCAAAGAGACCCTAAATATGTAAGGACTAAAACAAAATAGAAGACAGAAGTTATTTTCTCTAATGTAACATGTGAAGGCAGGTGTGTGCAGAGGGAAGCTCCCCTCCATGAATTAATTCACCTACATTCATGGCTGTTCTGCCATCTTTAACATTGATTTCCAAGGCTACACTTGTGGTCATCATCTACCAGCAGGAAGCAGAAAAAGAACACAAATTCACAACCAGAAATATTCTCTTATAAGAGTCAAGGTCACACCTCTCTCATTATCTGGGCTTAGCTCTTAGCCTCCAGCAGACAGATTCTTTCCATACACTCGTACACCACTGACAATGAACAACAATTCTCAGGCATTAGGTAGTCTAAATCCAAATTCAAGAAAAGCAAAATTCTCCATTGTCAAGGGACAGAGATTTGCTAATATATTCAATTTATGTTACAAAATAAAACACTTAATATCCTAGTAAAAACCAATGGTAATCCCATTACCTTACTACCCAGGGCTTCAATAAAAGCTATGCCTGTATTTGCATAAGTGTTTATATCAGCATGGTCCCCCCAGGTTATGAGTAACATCCACAGAATGACATGTTTTCTGGGTCCAAAGGGAAAATATGAGATATTAACTCCCACTCCCCATGAGGTACCATAATTAAAAGAAAAAAGGGAGGGATATATTAAAGAAAAGACTTTCTGAGTTGGGGTCTAATAAGTGAGGATGAAAAACAATTAAATTACTTTTATTTTCTTACATTGAATAAAAAATCGAGTGTACCTGCACTTCTCAGTCAATCCTCCTCATTATTGAAAAAGCAGGGGTGTAGACAGTTTCATTTGAACCCCCATTCTTGTTTATCTCCCCTCATCCGTGGGATATTTATATAACCCTCTCACTAAAGAACATACAGGAGTCTCAGAATAAGATCTGTAGCATCCTTTCTCTCAGACATGCCATTCTGTTGCCCAGAAGGCATTTCTAAATGCCATTTGCACACAGTGAAGACATATTTAATAACACTTACCAAAACAAAACAAAACAAAACAAAAACCACCTTTCTGTTTTCAGAAAAGTTCATTCTTAAAGGTCCATTTTTTTCATTGAGAATTACTGATCCTTGAGATAGTTTGAGAATTAGGATTTGAGAGTTAAAGAGTGTTCATGTTGCGATTTGTTGGATGAATGCTTTTCCCACATCACTTTTACATGAGCTTGGCCTTCTTTACTTGTTCCTACAACAAAAGTGTATCTAAATGCTTTCCCCCCCAGGAAGTTCTCTTGCCTGGCCATTAATATTTTCAGCATTGCATAAACACTTGCAATAAAATTCAGTTTTTGTACTAACCTGACTTAATTTTCAAAACACAAACACAAACAAAAAATAAAACACAAAGAAACAAAACACAAAATAGCTGCCATTACTGTCACTAAAAATTTTATTTACTAAAATGATTTACTTGCTGCAATGACACAAGGAAGTTCTTTCCCAGTCCTCCTCATTACAGATATAACTTTTTAAAAGGGATTTTGAAAACAAAAATATGTAATCCTGTAACAGATAAAATACATAAAGAGCAGACACCTAAGTCCTACGTTCACCGCAACAGAACCGAGCATGTGAAGGGCCTCATGGTAAAGTTGCCCAGTTGCTTCATAAATCCAACCACAGCCCTAGATGAACACGGTAGTTCAGATAAAGATCCACGCTGGAGAGAATAATGTGAGGCGTGCAGCAAAAGCCACACCATTTCTGAATATCCTGAACATTCTTATTATAGTAAGCTGACAGTTAAAATGAGATTGAATAAGTAAAACTTTTTTGGTACTTTCTGCCCTCTTACTATGAGAATGATACGCCATGGTAAATAACATGGTATCATAAACGAGTTCAGAAACAAATTTCAAAGTCTTGTGTAATCTGTGTGAAACTCATTGCAACGTGTTCCTCATTTTATAGCTGTAGGATTTTAGCACATTGTGGTCCTGTGACACTACAGAATGCTAAAATGCTTCTGAAAAGTAAAATTACATTTGGAAGAGTTTAGTTTGAAAATATGAGGCTTTTTAACCAATCAAAAGAAAAAGAGGAGGGAATTCAATGGGACAACAGTCAAGCAACAGAGAACCACTTAATCTCAGACTATCCTTCTAAAGCGGGAGACCTTGTAAGATATTAATCAAAAGTATTAATATTTAATATGAATAAAGGTGTTAATCAACAAATTCAGAAGTTTAGCCCTATCATGGGTTCAGCCACTAAATATAATATTTAGTACTGAAAAGAGAACACTATCCCCAGTCATTTAGCAAATTATTGGGATTTTAAGAGGGAGAAGCTTATTACATATTAGCGTTGATCTCCTTTTAGGAACATAAATCAGCCTTAACCAAATCAGCTTAAGCAAGGCAGAAATTTTTTTCCTGTTTATGGATGGGCTGGGGATTTAAAAAGTGAAGTTACAGGGGTACCTGTGCAGCTCATTCAATTAAGAGTCTGACTTGTGGGTTCAGCTCAGGTCATGGTCTCAGGGTCATGAGACTGAGTCCCATGTTGGGCTCTGTGCTCAGCAGGGAGTCTGTTTGAAATTCTCTCTCTCCTTCCCCCTCTGTCCCTTCCTCCAACATGCATGTGCTCTCTCTCTCTCTCAAATAAATAAATAAACAAGTAAATAAATAAATAAATAAATAAAATCTTTAAAAATTAAGCTCCTGAGAATCCACATTGGATTGACGGAGTCTGAAAGGGTTAGAAAGTGTTGACTTCACTTTATTACCAAACTCTCTGTATGCACAACAAGGAACATTATTATATAAAAATTCATGTAACTTTATTTTGGGTTAATTTCTGAGCTCTCATTTTGTCCAATACAAAAAGGGAAAAGAAGAAAACAAACTGTAGATATTTCTAGGTAAACTGAAGAATATGCAGCTATTTCTCAGTCTCTTCAGGCTTACACTGGGCTGTATTGATGTCTATCAGGCTTCATCTACTCCTGTCCCCTGTAGTTGATGCTAAACTTGGGGTGGGGGCATGTTTGCAGGCATATTCCTTCAGGGACAGGGATTGGGTGTCCATTTCTCAGTGTGGAGTTATCTCTTGTCCTAAGCCACCTCTCATCCAAGACAAACTTCCTTGTCCTGTTGGGGTCTCAGATGGGATGTAATGACAGGTAATTGGGCTGTCTCTGGTCCAATGTGCTGCCCTGGCCCACACTTGGCCCTCCAACTATTAAGCTTCCCTAGATTCAGCCACATCCACTCCTTAATCCTGGCAGGCACTGTCCACACCTTTCACATGGAGTACCTGGGTGGTTTAGTTGGTTGAGCATCCAACTCTTGATGTCTACTCACATGATGATCTCAAGGTGGTGAGATCAAGCACTCTGTCAGGCTCTGTGCTTGCTCAGCATGGAGTCTTCTTGAGACTGTCTCTCTCACTATCCCTCTGCCTTTCCCCCTGTTCACACTCTCTAAATGAATCAATCAATCAAATTGTAAAAAAAAAAAAAAAATTAAAAAAAACACAAAAACTCAGCATTCACTATTTTGTGCTCTGTCCCATCCTGACAACAGCAGTTGTCGTTGGACCAGACAATGGTGGAGCCTTTCTCCAGGAAGAGCTATGAGCAACAAGGAGGAGAAACAGCTTTTAGTGGCTTGAACTGCTGTCCCATTACATGTGTAAAAGTGATCCTTTCCTGACACAAACAAGGCCTTTCTCTTTGTAATTCCAGTTATAGACAACTTCTTTTTTTTGGTCTGCTAAATTGGGGCAAGCTGTTTCTCAAGGCTAGGTTGAAATGTCCAGGAGCTCCACTGACAGCACTTGAAGGCTCTTAACCTAGGAGTTTCGAGGTGTGCCCAATCAGCTATTGCAAGTCCAAAATAATAACATCAATTATTAAGCCAAAATTAATGGGTACATTTGTAAGGATTATATCAACTATGAGTGCAGACGTGTATAACTTATCCTGCCTTTCTGAGAGGCAGATGAGAATGATGGTCAAGCACACCAAGTCTGGGACAGTGCCCTCTAGGTTCGAGACCTCACTGAGCATCTACAGGCTGTGAAGTCTCACTGTGGCTCCCTTTCCTCTGTAATGGATAGAAGGAACTGGAGTGCCTACCACATAGGGTTGAGATGGGAAATAAGTGAGTTAAAGCATACAGAGTCATTAGAGCAGTACCTGACAATTGCTTAAAATGTCACACTTGTTTTTGCTTAAATATTCTGAGGGCTCAAAATTCTCCTGAGATCATCACTAGGAAAACATGTCACTGGGAACAATTTGAAACATGTCTCTGCTCTTTTTTCCTGGACAAGATCCTCTTCCTCTTCTTTTTCCTCCTCCTCCATCTTTCCTTTGTCATTCTTCTCCTCCACTTCCTCCTTTTCTTCCTTCCCCTCTTCCTTCTTCTCTTTCTGAATCACAAAACATCCTCTCTTCAGCTCATGGACCATTTTTCTTAGAGTTATCCCGGTCCACACCCTTCCCTCTAGAGCAGTGTGCTCAGTGCACAGTTCTCATTCCACTTACAGAAAGTTAAGGTTCCATCCAGAGACTTCCACCTCAACCACAATGAGTTATGATACATTTTTCTCTCTTGTTCAGCTATTTTTATGCCAGTGATACTCCTACTTTTGTTTCTATTGCAAAACTCTTGGCAACCCATATACCTTTCTACCACCACCAAGACCGCCATGCTTTCCAAGGCAGATCACTACCCTTCTGGAAGAACCTGTATATGAGCTTTGTGTTTCTGTATTCAATGCACCTATGAAACAGTCCCCATTTCCTGAATACCTTTCTCTCTCTCAGGCCCTGTAGGCTTTTACTCCTTGCTAGATTTCATGTAAGTTACATGCATGGGTTACACATGATCTACTCCAAGACTACTTAGAAACCATCACTGTTACATAGATTTGCATGTCAAGAAAACTTGTGGAAACTTGCAACATGCTTTGTGTGAAATTTAAATAATTTATTCTGAGTTGTCTCAAATTGAGCCAATATTGGGAATTTTCCATATACAGTTGAGTCTTGAACAATATGAGTTTGAACTGTGTAGGCCCACTTAATCATAATTTTTTTTTCAACAAATATAGCAGTACTCTAAATGTGTTTTCTCTTCCTTATGGTTTCCTAAATAACATTCTCTTTTCTTTAGCTTACTTTATAAGAAGAATATAGTATAAATACATAGGACATACAAAATATGTTTTAATCTATTGTTTACATTATTGGTAAGGTTGCAGGTCAACAGCAGGCTATTAGTTGTGAAATTTGGGGGGAGTCAAGAGTTTTATGCAAATTTTTTGACCACACAGGGGGCCAGTATCCCTAATTCATGTGTTACTCAAGAGTCAGTGCTACCTGCAAACCCAAAGAACTAAATATTTCAAAATAAGAGTTACTGTCTGTGTATCACTAACGTAAGATCACATCCATTATCTGATTATCTCTTTTCCCTTAGGGAGAACATATCACCTAACATATCTTAGGGAGAACATGACCATTTCTGCACTCCAAAAAGGCATATCCATACTTCATACACATTTTCAGCCATACACAGACATTTTTTGTTACACTAAAATCACTTCCCAGAAAGCTAAAGGATTGTCACTATTTTCCAAACACCAAGTCATCTTTCCACCCAATCTGGGAGGGATATAATAGCCAAACTTCTAAGAAGATAAATTCAGAGCGTCCCTTTCTTGGCTCATTTCAAGTATGGCCCTGTTCCCTTCTGTCTACATTTGGAAGAAGATGGGGAGGACAAGGCAATGTCTGGGAGACTGAGCACAGAGGTAGAGGCGAGAGAGAGGTGATGGCAAAGAAGGGAGTATCCACCATCATAAAGAGAAGCAGGTGTGGAGTAACAAGCCCAGAATCAATCTACCCTGTGGGCAGATTATTAACAGGTTTGTTTGTAGATTTCCTCATCTGTAAAATAAGACTACTAATGCCAAACTCCCCAGGCCTTGTGGGACTAGACGACATCCCTGATGTACAAGCCAACATCCCCGGCCTAGAGTAGGGGGTTACTACAAAAGAGGTCCCCTTAGGGCTTATGATTCAGCCTGCTCAAGTTATCAAGAATGTTCCCTGTGGTCTCTTAAAAGGTCCTGACTATCTCCCCAGAATTAAAGTTTATGTTTGGTGTTCATCCTACAATATGTAGACACTGACCCTATATCTGATTTCCATTCGCTTCCCTTCTTAGTTTTAGGGAAGAGAACCAACCGTGAGTGGGCTGCACAAGCTCAGGTTTCTAGTCTTTTGCATGCACTGGAGACAAGAAGGTTCACAGTTAGTGGAGGAAGTGGATGAAACTCATATCTCAGCACGTCGAATTACAAGTGAAATTTCCAATGACACTGAAGGAGGTTTTGTACTATTTTCATGAAGGTCCTTCTTCCCTCAGAGGGGGGGATCCCATCCAGACACCCAAATTCCAATAAGCAGCTTCCAAACCCCGAAGTTTCCATGTCTAGGACTTTCTGACTATGGATTTCTTTGCTCCCTGAGAGAGGGGCTGGGACATGGTTCCTGGCAAGCAGGACTCGCTCTAGTGAATTCTCTCTGCTTCCCCACCCCCTCAGGTTTCCTAGAGCTTGAGGCACAGAGTGGTGGCAGGAGAAAAACAGACAGCATGAGTGGATGGTGATAAGAAACTATGTGAATATGACTTCTGACATAGGACAGGATGAAGTTGTGTGTTTTTTTAATCTCATATTTCATGCAGGGCTGGGCTGAGGATGTGGCAGGCATGGCGTATGCCCTACGTTCACTGCCAGAGGGGGCTCCCTGCCTGCCACAGGTGAGAGCCAGCTCTGGGGTGCCTGCCCCAATGGGGAAGGGGGATGGAGGGGTCTGGTGGGGGAGGGATGGGGACTTGCCTCTGCCTTCCGTGGTCCTCTGGAGGACACTGCCACAGAAGATTCCAGAACTTCATGTCGTGAATGTCATTTTCTTAGATTGTAAATGAAACTGCAACAGGCTGAAACCCTTCTACTGCTCGATTTCTATAGTGCACACTCTTCTCTGAACACGAGACGATAGTATAAAGTATGTATATAAATGTCCAGGAAGTCTGGGCCTGCCTGCCTTCCGTTAAACGGATCTGAATGCTTTATCATCCTGCTGGTGCAAGTATACTTGCGTAGTAAGAGGAGATGTGTTCCATCAAAGCCAACCACCCCCAGTCCAAAAAAAATTGTCTTACTGTAAACAAATTGTCTTACCTTATAAATTGGACGCTGAATGATGGCCCGAGACACAGTATATTTTGATCTAAATGTTTTCTTCAAAATCTCTTACTATTTTTTCTCTTGATTTTAAAATTTTAAATGTCGTATTTACTTCTTGTCACCCCTACCTTTTTCTGACTCCTGTCCTTCAGCCCACAGCGTATTGGCAGTATGGTCGCCCACTCACCTCCATGTCCCGCCTCCAGACACAAGTCTCTTTAAAAAAGAGTTATCTACTCTCAAATCTTTATCACTGTCTACTATTTCTGGGGTTCTTTTTTATTCCTCTTCCCACCAAAACCCGGCCCTTCCTGTCTTCCACCTCCAAATCCAAAAGGGTCAAGTGCATACGTCATGCAAAGGGTTTGCAAAGTCAAGGACAGTGGACGCCGGCAGCAGAGAGATGATGCACGGCTAACTGATTAACCTGGAAACCTCTCATGTACGGAAGGCAGAAAGTAAAGTTAAGACACCTCAGTACGTGCCTACCACATTGAACCCATCCCACCACGAGGTCTTTGAAATACAACCTTCTCGGCTCCTGTAAACAGCAGTCTGAAAACCCACACGTGCTTTTGCTGATCGGTTCTCTCCCCGCTCAGCGTCTAAGGTCTTTGCCTTCCGTCTTGTTGCAGTGGTCAGTATATATCCGGGCTGCTGTCCGAAAAGAGAAAGGCCTGCCCATCCTCGTGGAGCTGCTTCGAATAGATAATGACCGGGTGGTGTGCGCGGTGGCCACGGCCCTCCGGAACATGGCCTTGGACGTCAGAAACAAGGAGCTCATCGGTACGTTCTCGCCACATTCACAACATCTCAGATTTTTAAGTAGAAAGTATTTCCTGGTGGGCCTATGTGGTCAAATCCATGGGCGGGACACCTGCACGTGGAGAAATGGTGCGTTTATCAGAGGCTGCGTTTTCCCAGCTGTCCTGTCTGCTTTAAATCCAATGCACTGATTTATCCCTTGGAATGTAGAGGAAAAGGTGATGTTTGTTGACATTCCTAGTCCTTGCAAACTGAAAGGTACCTCGATCCTCAGCACTGGATACCACCGTCCTGAGCCTCTAAACCTCTGTCGGGTTGTTTGCTTTCCATGTGGTGGACTGGAATTCTAATGAATGCAGGCCATACCTCCCTCCTACCCCTCCCCTGCCACCACTGTTTTAAGATTCAGTATGGATTAGACCATACAGGCTCTCTAAACCTATCTCAAAAGACTCAACTCCCTCTGATTCGGTATTCAAGAAATAAGAAGGATATTTTATTAATGAAGCATTCAGGAGATCATAGATTCATCTACTTATTCAACACAGATTTATCTGTGACCTACTTTGGTCCAGGCCTGTTCTGGCCCCAGAGAGTGTATCAGTGAGCCAGACAGAAGCCTTGCCCTTGTGGGGTTCACATTCGGGAGAGGGGGGTAGGTACAACAAACAAAACATACACATGAACCCTGTGCGAGTTAAGAACCTTCCACGGGGTAAAAGAAACTATACACAGATTTCAAGTGTTTCTCATTGAGATGAAATCGACCCAACATTGCGTTCACCACTTGGGAGTGCACCATCTTGATAGTATTCAGCATTTGCACGATGTCCTACAACCGCCATATCGGTCAAGTTCTAACACATTTTCCTCACCCTAAGGAAAACCCTATAGCCCTTAAGGAGGCACTGCATTTTCCCTCCTCCGAGTCCCTGGAAGCCACAGTCCCCTTTCTGTCTCTGCAGACATCCCAATGCTGGATCTTTCATGTAAATGGAATCACATAATATGTGAGCTTTTAGGTCTGGCTTCATTCATTCAGCCTAGGGCTTGTGATTTTAAGTGGGAAGTCAAGGTCAAGATAGGAGTTGTGGAAAGGTGACATTTGAGCGAAGACGTGAAGGAGGCGAGAGTGGATCGTGTGGATATTTAGGGAGAAGTAGCAAACAAGCAGCTACTTGCAGCTTCTACAGGGAGCCCCTGGTTGGGGAGCTGGGAGCCGTGCAGTGGGTTCAAGGACTTCACGGGGTCTCATGTGAGTGGGAGGAGCCCAATCAGAGAGGCTTCCTGGCTCCTCCCTCTGCAGGTGAGAAGATCCTTGGAGATCTTCTTGGAGAAGTGGTCAACAGAGGGGCCTGCCCAGGGAGCGGTACAAGCCTCCTCAGACATTTGTCCCCCTGCTGGGGCATCCGGGGTTAAAGAGATGATTCCAGTAGGGTCTGTGGTCAGTGCAGCATGAAGCCTGGCAAACCTGCTTGCAGGTAACAGGTGTCATTTGAGTTCCAGAAGCAGGGAGCTGGACCACCCCCCATGCCAAAGATTCACATTATGCAGCCTCTGGGCTGGGGAAAAGAGAGGAAGCAGGTAGGGATGGACAAAGGGGCAAGATTCCACTCTGGGGACAGGTGGAGTACCAAGCATGGGTGCTAACTTCATACACAGATTTCACATAAATACGTGGGTCTAGTTCTGCTGTCCTTGCTCCTGAGCGTGGCATTCTAAGCCCTCTGGGATCTGGAAACCGGCTACTTTTTCCTGCCGTTTCATAATACCCATCATATCCTCCAGGAAAAACAAAAGCATTTGCAGACCTTCATCCATTTATTTATTTACAGGGAAACCAGACTTCCAATCTGTGTCCAAAAAATGCAGTGATATTTTTTTAAGTTCGCGGCATATGATAAGGCCTGAAAAATAAACTCACAATTTGATATTTATACTTAGTTCGAATATGACTTAAAAACTGTCATGGGTTTTATATATTTAAACTAGGCCATTAACTCAGAAGTCTACCTTCTCCATATCTGCTTTTCCTTTCCTTCCATGGTCATTTCAGACGGGACAGAACTGGGGCTTCCAATAAAATCCTGGTGCTCCTGTATAAAATAGAGGGGGAAAAAATCAATAGCTAATCAGTCTACTGCCTGGATACTAACTACTAGGTATTGTGCGTTTGTGTGTTTTATTTCTTTTGGTGGATTAAAATATAACAAAATAGGGAACTATTGATTGCTTTTCTAGCTTGCAGGCATCTCTTTCTCAGAAACCAGTTATCTAGTACTCTCTCTGAGGCAGGAACATTTGGAGCTCCATATTGCCCTTGTTAAATTAAGCCTTTACTATCAAATGTCACCAGACAGGAAAGGGAGCCAGCTGTTTAAAAATAGAAGGGAAAATATCCAAGTCACTGACTTTATGGCATCAATAACTTTTTTCTTGAATGAGAAAAGCAGAATTTCACAAAACAAAACAACCACACACCTTTCTATTCTACCTAGGAGAAAGGAAACGTGACCTCTGCCAGCCTTTTACTTGACATGCTGTATCGACATAGTGATTTTTTTTAGGAAATGCCACACAGAACTTTGTATATTGAAAAGGAAGCTGCAGTGTCTTTGAACAAAGAACGGCAACAATGACAAAGAGTTGAACTTGGACTTCTCTTTTCTATCTCTTCTCCCCCGAAGCTCTGATGACCTCCGATGGTTTCAGGGTGTTAAAGATCATCTATATTCTGACGACTCTCGGATGGATGTCTGTAGCGTGAATCCCACACCTCTGGGTCCAACTGTGTGTCCAGCATCTCCGCTGGATGTCCATCCCAGATACATTTCCAGACTTGAGTTCCTTGACTTCCCCTCCGACCCCAGTCCCTCCACAGTCTTCCCCCAACAGCAAACGGGTTTCTCATTGCAGTGGGCCAGACTAGGCACCTTGCAGCGCTCTTTAACTCTTCAGTCCCCATATCCAGAATGTTAGCAGATCTGATCACACTTCTGCGTTCTCCCCGAACCTGCCACTTCTCATCTTCGTTACTTTCCCCCCAAACTCCCATCATCGCTCATCTATCTAGTTATTAACTTGGCACCTGCTCAGTCTCCCTGCCTCTGCCATCACCTCCTACTGTCCACTCTCAACACAAAACAGGACTTCTGTCCACCCCAGGTTAAGTGAAATCTTTGCCAGGCAGATAAGGCTCTACTTGACCCAGCTCTCTGGTTCCCCTCCACACTCGCCATCTCCCCTCTTGCTGTCACTAATGTGCTGCAGTCACTGGTTCCCTGAAGTTCCTTTATCACGTGAGCCATAATCCTGCCTCAGGGCCTTTGAACTGGCCATGCCTCTGCCTGCAGTCCTCTTTCTCCAAGTGTCTGTGAGCCTCTGTTCTCATCCCACTCAGCCTTTATGTTCCAGTTTCTGGCCACCCTTCACTTTGCTTCTCTCCACAGCACCAATCACCTCCTAATATATAGCATAGCACTCCTTTTGCTTGTTCTTTGTCCATCTCCCTGCCACTGGAAAGTATGCCCACCAAGGGCAGGAGTTCAGGCTTGTTGGTTCACTGGGGTAACCCATGTACTTAGAAGGGTGCCTAGATCGATAGTAATGACTTCATAAATTTTTGCTGAATAAATGACAAAAGCTTGGAGTGGCCTTCCCAATGTAGTCTACTCCTTGAACTCAGAGCAGAAGTGGGTAGCACCTACCTGATAAGAAACCTTTTAATTTATCTTAGATTTCTATCATGTAATTTCATGTTTGCGGTGCCGTTTAGGTTTTCGTGTATATGCGCATCATCTTCTCCTTAAGAGATAAGATACAGGAGTTGGGTACCATATTTATTTTTATGCCCTCTAGGGCCTTTGCTAACACTTTCCTGTGCCCATAGCAGGGACTTGGCATCTATTTGCTGAACTAATTCCCTGGTGGGTGAAAAAACACTGGTATTTATTCTAAAGAATGATCTGGAGGAGGTTTGGGGATTCCTAGATAGAGAGAGGAAGGGGTAGGGGAAATGTCTGTTTCAGCTTCTCACGGCTTCCAGGGAATAGAAGGAAAGACAGCTTAAGATGCTCCCGGAAATCCAGGACTCTTGCCAAGCTCAAAGTCATGCTGCTGCCTCCTGGGAAGATTGGGCAGGAAACAGTAACGTTTTGTGTGTGTGCCTTCATCACCGCCAGAAGCTCGTGTTGGCAGAATGGCTGCACCCCCTTCGGGTCGCATTGGCAGAGCTAATGGAGCACCCTCCCTCCTCTTCCCGGGCGGTGGCCGCTTGCCCCATTTTCCGGCAGGCGATCTGGAAGCATCCTCCCTGCTCTCCCGAATCCCTCCTTGGGCTGAGGAGAGGGACCTTCCACTGCCTCATGAACCTGGCCCTTTGCTGGTTTACCTTACCCTCTCTGCTTTGCATGACCCTTTCCCTTGATTATCACTTGGATGGTTGGGTCACCACATCTGGAATGATCTATAAGAACGTTTCTTTGACTCATGGCCCCACACATTCATATTACAAGACCCATCTTTCTCATTCAGCTAAACTTCTACTCACCCCTTCACCTAGCTGAGCTTCTGTCTAAGCAACATGCTGTCCATCGGTTCCAAGTTCTGAGGGCACATCAGACAAAATTTGACTCTCCAGGGTCAGGAATGGACCATCTCCTTAAAGCAGTCTGCTGGCTCCAAACACAGGTAACAGCCAGGAGAGATGGAGATGAAAGGAACCTAAATTTCCAGGTATACCTGTGGGTACTTTCCCACACTAATGAAATCATGAACAGAATAAGGGTAGTTTCTTACCTGGGAGTTAATTGTTATTTAAGCAGTAAATATGCATTGCTCTTTCTCTCCCCTTTTGGGGTTTTCAGATTATCTTTTTCATTCATTTGGGAAAGTAGGAGCCAAGGGACTGGAGGAATTCCCTTCCTAGCTTTTTTTTTTTTTTTTTTCTTGCCACAATGTTTTAAATATTTAGGTCAAAGATTTTATCTGACCACTGTAAAGACTTTTATCGACAGTTGTTGCTGGTTATATTTAAAGGACAACATAAAAACTTCCTTTTAAGTGAAAGTAACAACTCAATAAAGAAAAGGATAGTCAGCTCTGTCAATAGAATGACCTCCTCCATGCCAGATTGTTACCCAGGGAGCAGTGTATTCTCTTTTGGAGAAATCGAAAGAAAAGGGGAAATATCTTCATTATGTCTGGACTGTCCTGAATGTTGCATAGCTTTGTAAACATTTTCTTTTATTTAGTGATCTCAGCTGAATTTCCTGAGATGTCTATCCATGGAATCATCAACCTGCCAGTACTGATCTTCATCCAAACTTTGTGATACAATTTTACTCAGTTCTCTAATCACAAGAGTAGGTTATGAGGGAAGTAAAGAGATACCTAAAGCAGGGTCTCCATCTCCAAGAAGAGGCATTTCAGACGTTCCTCAGGAAGTTGTTCCTCAAAGTTTGTCTGAATTCTTTGGCCCAGGAGTGAAAGACATCTTGGTCATTATCCCCTGTGTGTTGAAAATACTACTTTGCATCCATAGTGTCTCCTAGCAAAACCAGAGAACAGTGGGCTCTAAAACTGTATGGCCCACCCATCAGCTAAAGTTGCAGGGGGTGCCTGGGTGGCTCGGTGGGTTAAGCATCCAACTCTTGATTTCGGCACAGGTCATGATCGCCGGATTGAGCCCCACGTTGGGCTCTGTGCTGAGCTTGGAGCCTGTTTAAGGTTCTCTTTCTCCCTTTCCCTCCGCCCCTCCCGTCCCTTCTCCATCTTTAAAAAAAGAAAAGAAATTTGAGCGTGTGTGTGTGGTTTAGTTTCTCATCTCATGTAGAGATCGTGCATATGGCAGAACATTCTGGGATATGGGCCTCCCATTCTGGAGGACAGCCATCTCACAGGTCAGTCATCACCAGTGCTTCTTTACCCATGTTCTTGACCCTGGGGAATCCCACCTTTGCCCAGGGAGAGACCAGCAGCTCTGGAGACCTCCATGCAACTGGAAGGCCATGCGATATTTGCATTCCTGGGCGTGTGTAAGGCTCACTTTATTAAGTAGTTTCGAGGACATTTTAGGAACATACCTTCTCTACTTTTGAAAATGTGTTTCTTCAGACCCTGGCAGATGTTGTTTTAATTAAAACACATGCAATTTCAATGAGTATTTTAAAAAGAAGCCCGGTTTCCCGGACGAGGTGATTTTCAGAGCACTCTTTGCTGGCTCTCTTTAATAACTTGATTTCACAAGCCAAAATCTAGGCAGCAGGAAAAATGTGTGCTTTGGCCAAGCCTTGGTATCTTCCGATTAGGTTCATGTGCGAGCCCCCAAACCCAAGAACCTAATCTCGTGAATGCTGCCTTGGTTTCCAGCTAAGCCATGGGTTCTTCGCTAATTAACTTTGGGCACCTGTTGGGGAATTTTAGTGGCTGGGCCTGGCAGATAAGAATTGCTTGGAAGGGAGTTGTAAATAAATTGAAGAGCCGATAATTATTTTATTAAACAAGACTTAATGATTCCCCCCTTAGAACTACACCATGCAGGGAAAAGGCAGACTTGACTGAAATTTCCAGTTGATCCAAATTTCAGGACCCCAAAGAAAAGAGGTAATAAAATCCACCTAACTTTACTCTGATGGGTTAGATATTCATTTTATGCCTAGCCAAACAGTTTCAGAAGAATGCTTTCAAGAAGAGAATGCATGAGAAATGAAATGGATCTCCTCCAATACGCCAGATCTTGAGAATCTAAAAGAAGGAAAGGGGATTTTAGCAGGATAAGGTTTTTAAATTGTATTTCTTCTCTATGTAGACTACCATCTTCTCCTCCTTACCCCCTCCAAAAAAAAAAAAAAAAAGAAAAAAAAAAAGGTTTTGATCGTGTGGAAAGAAATTATTTTTACTATCTAATAAGAGCTTAAAGATGAACACTCTTTGAGCCACGTGGCCTTATATTTTGTTGTATTTGTTGCAGTGGATGTTGAAGAATTACACAGTAGGCAAGGCTAGCCATAGCAGGGGTTCTGCTAAAGAAAAGGCACTGTATATTGAATGCACCAGTGGTTCTGCCCTTGAGGGCATCTCAGGCAATAAAAGAAGACAGAAACTGTAACAGTGGACCAGCCATCTCTGGGAAGGAGAAGACAGCAAGCTCTGGGCAAGAGTCTGGGAACCCAGGAGGCAGATGGAGGTTGGGGGTTCAGCGCCCTAGCCTCTGGGCAGTCTGTGAAGGGGCATAAGCTGATAGAGAGGAATCAAGCTTGGGAAGAAAAACTTATCTGTTCATCCCGTCAGACTAAAATCAAAGGGATGCTTGGTAAGAGGCGAGGGGAAGCAGAGAATCATTCCCAATGGCTCCTTGCCAAAATATCCTGATTTCAAGAAACTTGGTTGAAATTCAGAGATTTCTTCTCTTACAACCAAGAAAGTTCATGAAAGTTCATTTATTGTCTATAGGAAAAGACTGGTAGTGGTTTTTTTCCCCCCCTCAAATTTACAATGACATTTCCTTATTCAGTTTTGTCCATTCTAGTGTCTTTGAACAATGTCACATAAAATAAAAGGCTTTGGAGAAGAATCCTAAAGGGTAAGTGGCTTGCTTCCTGAAGTACCTAATATCCTTTGAGCACCAAATTTTATCATCCTTATTCTTGAAAATGGGCGACTGAACTTGACACGTTACCAGCCAGGATGGCCCAGGCATACAGAAATGTGCAACGTGTTGCTTTTACTTAGGAGTCCCTTGTACGCTAACATCAGCGCGGGAGGGTATTTGATGTATGAGAGAGATCAAATGACAAAAAAATCCCCCTGGTCCTCACATGGAGACTTGAACAGCTTAATTTGCTCGTCAGAAGGGAAAGTTGTAGCCATGAAATGGAGAATGGTGGGGTTCAACTTTTTAACTGACAGTTAATTAACTCCACAGACTGATACTACCTAGTGTCTGTGTGAGTGTCAGGTCCATTCAGGAATGAGCTTGTTATTCCTAAAATGTTAGAGTGCACTGTAGGTGTGAGAGATGACCCACAGGCTTCTCTTGCCAGCAGATGGTTACAGAGGGCCACTGGGTACTGCGACCAGTGGAAATACTGTGGTGAGCAAGGCTTCTCCTGGCTCCTTCGGACCAGAGTTCCCATGTGCACCAGGAATGGGTGACAAGTGTGTTGAAATTGTGATGCCCTCCAGCCCAGGCAAGTCTGGGGGGCACCTGAGTCTCCCCATCCTCCGGATCTGTGGCCTCCAACGGGGCATAGCTCTTGACCAACAGAGCTTTTACCTCCAGCACGTTGCAGGGCTTCTGTCCTCTATGTGCACCAGGCCAACGACACGATCGGGAAGTTCTGCCCAAGACAGGACTCCCACCATCACATTCCAGCACAATTTAGCCTCACCATGTTGCTCTCTTTGGGGCTCAAAAGTTTGGGCTTTCAAGTCATCATCAACCCAAACCCTAGTCTTTTACCTGCTTTCCTGTTTCCAGTGATAGAAATGGATAGAAACTTTGGGGATTGTTTCCTTCTTTTTCTTTAGCCCGGTAAATGCATTACAATGCCTTCTTTGTATTTCTTCAGGGAATTTCTTGAATTCTCTGTGTAATTCCTGTGCATCTAGCCTTTGAGTTTCACCCATAGCAGGACAGGTCCAGTGTACACCGTGGCTTCCCACCTGGGGCACTCTGCCCCCTTCAGCCTTCCTGGGCTCCCATGCCTGTTCACCTCGAGCTCTGGACAAGCACTCCAACTAAGGACAATTCAGTGTTTCTGTAATGTGCATGACACAAAATGAATTCGGCTACCTGATTTTTTTTTCAATAAAAAAAATTTTATTAAGCACCTCCCCCCCACAGGAGGCTCCATTCATTCTCTTGTGGGCGTGTCTCTCTTTAGATCTTGCTCAACATTTCCAGGAGCATTTGATGTATTCGTATGTCATCGTTTCTGTGACAAAACTTTCCTGGTTTTCTTCCTTCTTCTTTCCCTTTGACTCTCTCTCCTCCACTCTGTCTCTAGACTGTCTTGGGTCAATCTTCTATAAAGCCCATCATATAAATTCTTTATTTCTGATACTGTGTGTTCCAATTCTAGAATTCCCATTTAGCTCTTTGTTATGGTTTCCATTTCTCTGCAGAATGTATCCATTTTTTTCATGTACGTTGTCCATGTTCCCCTAGATAGCATGTATAGCTCCGATAAAGTCCTTGTCTGCTTATTCTACTCTCTGGGTTATTTGTAGATTTGTCTATACTGGCTATCTTTTCTCTTGATTGTGAGTCACATTTCCTTGCCTCTTTGCCTATGAGTGATCTGTTACCTAATATAAGCCAGACATTGTGTGTTAAAGACTTAGAATTGACTAAGGTAGATAGTACACACCTCCAAAAAAAAAAAAGAACACCCCATTTCTTTTATCAGGTTGCTAAGGTGGAGGGCTGAGGTAATCCAATATATATTTGAGCGATATCTGGACTTCAAATTCAGCTTAGCTGCATCTTTTAGTTAAATTCGGTTTTCACCACTGACTTCAAGTGTTCCAAGATGTGATCAGGATTTAACCTGTAGTTGCTCTGAGAAGCTGAGCACCTTGCTCGGTTTTCTAAAAGGATCCGTCTCTCTTCCCCCCCACCCCTCCTCCTCCCCTTCACACCCCGTTCTGCTGGAGAGCTCAGCTGCCAGCTGCTTGAATCATCGCATTACCTACGTTTTTCAGATCATTTTACTCTCACTTTCTCTCTTTATCCCCGTACTTGCTGTTCCTAAGTTCGCAGCTTTCCTTCCAGTCGGGCACACTCCCAGGGGTTCCCGCTGTTACTTTTCTCTCTCCTTCTCATCCCTCCAGCTCTTCTCAGTCCCGCACCCATCCCCCCTTCACTTCCTCCACTCCCTACCCGTCTTCCAAGACAAGTTCACCTTCCCCTGCCATCCTTCGCAAAACTTCCCCCAGAACTCTACGTTTAATTTTTTTTTGGCCCCATTTGAACTCTCGTGGTTATCTGTGCACCCCCCGAATTTAGCACCTAAGGAGTCCATGTCCAAGATCCGTAGTAACGCATAATGCGTCCAGTTAAGTTGACTTATCTCCTTGGCCAAGATGATAGCTTTTTAGAACCAAGAGCATCTTGCTCTGTTTTCTCCTTTTCTGCTTCTTCGGAAAGCCCAGACAATGCCTAGCATTGTGTTAATGGGGCAGCAGTCACAGGCAGGTGTTATGCTGTTACTGTTTTATAACAACAGGAGCTCCAGGGGAATGTGGACAGGATCATCCTCGTTTGCTGTGAGCACCTGCAGAACAGGGTTTTTTTTTTCTTTTTTTTTCTTTTTTTTTTTTTAAAGTCAAGCAAAGCTTTATTTCACGCCAAGCATCAAGAATCAGACCGAACGTTCGGGGACGCACCTCTTACAAGAGAGGGTGACCCCTCCCTGCTTTCCAGACTAACTTTTATAGAGCAAAGGCCATAGGGTGATTTTGACATCTGATAGATACTAACTTTTATTTGAATGACTAATAGGTTGAAGTTGTATATTGTGGTTTCAAAAACCAAGTTCCCGCGGTCATGTGTAGACTTTCCTAATTATTCAAAATCGGTTTGTAGCTTTAACCTGTACCGCAGCGTCTTCGGCCGTTGAGACCTGCCTGCCCTCATCCTTCTTCCTCACCGTGAACATACCACCACCAACCACGACAGCCCTCAACATAGAGCTACGTGCCTTACTTTTATTAAGTCAGCCAAAGCAGATGAGAAGCACTTTGTGAGGTTGTGGTTCTTCATCTCGGTTTTCCGTTGGCGTCACCTGGCCCCATCCCCAGAGAGGCCCAGGTATGATCATTTATTGTGAGGCTTCCTGGGGGATTGTCATAGGTAGCCACGGTTGAGAACCACTCCTCTAAAGTCCAGTAAAGCCCGTCATAGATCAGGCAGCCTGCTGGCCTCCTGCCAAGCTGTCTTCTTTCAATTTTGAAATATTTTGTAACGGCGAGCTTAACCCTAAGGATCTTTCTCCAAGACATCCCACTTCTTTGATTGGAACAGAATTATTCTCCAGAAATTATTCTGTTCCAACCTTTCCCCTACAGTATTTTATGTCATTGATAATGGCTTTGAAACAGCCCATTTCAGGGAACAGTGCCACTAATGGCATTGATATCTAGAGTCAGACAAAGCACAGGAATGTCCAGTGGACATTAGGACTCCCTTGTTTTAGTATAATTTCTCATACCATACTTAGGTGAACAGATCATGAGCTTCTCCGGCTCAGCAAAGCGCTCTAACTTTACCTTTTCGCTTAATAAAGCTTATGCTTAAAGCCGGATGTAATCAAGAGGATGAGTGTAGAATGAAAGGGTAGCACGGACAACAGAGGTCAGTACTTAGAGGACCACAGGGAGGGTCTCATATTTTCTCATGTGGCGGGGGCTGCCTGGATGGCCCGGTGGACTAAGCCTCTGACTCTTGGCTTCGGCTCAGGTCATGATCTCAGGGTCGTGCTGAGGTTCCGTGCTGGGTGTAGAGACTGCTTGAGGTTCTCTCTCTCCCTCTCCCTCTGCCCAGCCCCCCACATTGCATGAATTCTCTCTTTAAAAAAAATTTTTTTTTTTTTTTTTAATTGTGACAGGGGGCAGGATTTTCCCTTGATGTCACCCTCACTCACTCAGGGCATCCGAGCTCCCTGCCCTCCAGGCCCCTGCGTGCCTGAGGCATGGCTAGCTGAGAGGACTGAGGCGCTGAGCTGCTCTCTACCGCCCCCTGCCCCCAGCTCCAGTCTTGGCTAATTTTTGGAACCTGAAATCCCGGATCCTGGAAGCAGCATCCAGATGTTCCCTGTCCTACTTAGGTCTGTGGCCTCTGACATCGTGTCTGCCTAGGTGTGTAGGTTGAGAAAGAAAAAAGGATGTTAGCAAGCAAAGCAAAGGAGAAGAAAAATAAACAGGAAATACACAGATTCATATTTTGAGATGTAATCCTGCCTCACAACCATCCTTCAAAAACGCTAGAGTATTAGGATTACCTTTTTGAGAGCGATTTTTCTTGAACTGAAGCTACTTATCTCTTTCCAAATATACCGTTCTTGGCTGCTACCTTATACCTTATGCCCATGATTTTTAAAATGTGTTCTCCGGGACACGCAGAGGGGATGCTAGGCAGTGTGTGTTTTCAGTTGCTTTTGAGTCTGTTGTGACAGGATTCCTCAGACACCTCTCCATCTGGTCCCCTTCGCCACCCCGGCCATCAGTGTGTGTTGGTGCAGGGTTCTCTGGGGTTTGGTGGGAGGCTGCATCTGGTACGGGGACAAGTACGGGTTCCCTCGAGGACCAAAGTTTTGACCTTTGCTCTTTGGGCAGGATGCTAATCCACCCAACTGAGGAGTGGCAGGCAGTGGGGAGACCCAAGGAATAATTCCATTGGCCACACTGAGCTTCCTCAGTTGACCTGATACTCAACATCTCAGTGTGAGTGTCACCTCCCTCTGTGACACCTCACTTACGTACAGGAGAGCAATACTGGAATTGTATTCTGTTGTCACCAGCTCTCGCTATTGGTCCAGGTTGGGGGATAAAAAGAGGTCGGATGGAGGTGTCTGAGCGGCTCAGCGGGTTAAGCCTCTGCCTTTGGCTCAGGTCATGATCTCAGGGTCCTGGGACTGAGTCCCGTATCGGGGCTCTCTGCTCAGCGGGGAGCCTGCTTCCCCCTCTCTCTCTTCCTGACTCTATGCCCACTTGCGATCTCTCTCTGTCAAATAAACAAATAAAATTTAAAAAAAAACAGGTCAGATGGATAAAAATAGGTCAGGTAGGGAAAGACTATTGGCAAGGATAGTTGTTGATGAGGGAAAATGGTGTTGTTTCTAAAGCATCATCATAGGGAAAAATGTACCTTCTTCCTTGAAACAGAGGGCGAGAGCTAGCCAAAAACATGAATTGCAAAGCAGATGGGTTCCCCTAGGTCTGTTGTTCTAAGTGGTACGCATGTGACCATGCTACCCAACTGGACAGTAAGGATCTATGAGCAACAAACAACGAATACCAAGCACCCAGCAATGAAGTGTAATGTGCAACAAAGTGCCCCTTAAATGGGTGAGTGAGCTCACATGGTAAATGTCATTGCATCCACAGTCATTGGGTGCACATGGGAAGGGACAGACCAGCTGAGTCGTGCTTTGCCATTTTGCCACCTTGGCTTAGGGGGGCATGCCAACAACACTGCTTTCCAGTTTCCCACTGGTTCCAAAGGCAACCCCAGCTGAGCCTGCCGGGCTTGAGGCAGAGACAGAGGGAAGGTTTTGGCGGGTGTTGGAATGGAAGCCATATCTGGAGAGCAGTGCTGCAGAAAAGAGGAAACCACAGACAAGAGACAATATTAATGACAGGAGTAAGTAGAACCCGTACTCCACCGGTCAACCTGTGCCCGCCTGCTCCCTGAAGCCCGGAATAAACCGGACGTAACATACACAGACAGAACCCCAGGCTAGCTGGACTAACAAATCCGTTGGTTGGTCTCACAAGGAGTAAGGGCTTTGAAATATAGCTGGACTTCACTAAAATTTGATGAACTCGTTGTTTTTCTCTTAATATTCTGCTAAGTTTTTGAAATAAATACTGCATTTCTGTGTTGCTTTGGTGAGAGATTTTTAACTCATGGGATGGACAAAGTCAGGTGGACCCAGGCCTGGGGTAGGAATGCGGTCAGCTGCAGGCCGGCTGCAGTCCTGTCCTCTGGGAGAGAGGACTCACGTTCCAGCAATCTCCTACTTAATGTGAGGGGAGCAGAGGCAGTGGGAAAGGAGAGAAAGGTGTGTGGAATGGACACGCCCATCATGGACACACATCTTCTGGGACCTGCCATGCTTCCTTTCATGGCTGTGTCTTCTCATCTTACCGGTTCTCTGCGCATGGATGGTGGGAGCCAGCCTCCATGTTGTTTGGAAATCTCCAGGCTCGGGGCCTTTCACAGATCATACTTGTTATCTAGTCTTTGCTCAGTCTTTTCTCTCTCTCTCTCTCTCTTTTTTTTTTTTTTTAAATCAGAGACCTGTGAGATTCTTTATAGGAAACACAGAAAAAAGATGGTTCAAATCTGTGCATAAGATTAACTCTGTAACTGGGCCGAAGCAAGCCGGTACATTTACTTGGAGGTCAGAAAGGGAATGAAATGGGCCCTGCCTTCCTCTTGGGCTTCCTTTAAAAGCCTGGGGAAGGGCTACATTCCTCTTTTCTCTGATGTTCCCTGAAGTTCTCTCTCTCTCTCTCTCTTCCTTTTTTCCCAAAGAGTATATGGGATTTTATTTAATTCTTAAATTCGGAAATTTAACAAATTATAAGAATCAACAATTCGTCTTCATTCTCTCAAGTATGACTGTCATAGTCCCGGTGCAACCGTTACGAGCCTTTTGGGGACAGCCTGACTGTCCTTGTTTCCATTAGGTTAGGAAAGGATGTTTATTTTGTTGTTGAATTGCTTAAGGAAAATTTAAGATTTTTTTTTTTTTTAACAAAAGCCATCCACTGGTATTCATTTATTCATTTACCTTTCTTGAAATACAAAAGATTCTATTTCTTAATTGCAGTTCCCTGGAGTTCTGAAGTCCTTTTATTCTGTTTCCTAATGCCACTGGCATTTCCAGGGTCTGGTCTTCCCACTCTCCCCACCCAGGATGGTAGACGCCCTGCCTGACAGGGGGTTTGATCACCGCGGACTGGAGGAAACATTTTATTGATAGAATCAAGGAGTTAGAAACATTACGAGAATTATTGAGAGTCAGGGGTCTGCTACTTATTGTTTGCGTGTGAACTTTCTAAAAAGGCTTTGGAATGACTATTTACCGCCCTCACACTTTTAAGTTTAAATTGTTGTCAAGGATGTAGTTTTCTGTGTGACATTTTAAAAATAAAATTGACACACCCCTCTTCTGAATCTAGCTAAGAAAGCTGAATACCATAGTGGTTTAATATCCACCATTATCCCTTTTAAGAATGTATGAACAGGTTCTTCATTAATGTTAGAAACTGTACATCATTCCTTTGCTCTTTAAACACATGACCACTCCACATTTCCTCGAGAATTTTACACTGATCGATGTATTTTATGCTTAAAAGTCTCTCATTGATCATTCTTTCTGCAAATAAGATATATATATATATATATATATATATATATATATATAAATTAAAATGTATTTTTTTAAATGTCTATATAGTATTCGGTTTTAAGTTAAAATTGTCTTATGGAATTAAGTTGTTACTATAGTTATTAGCAGGATATAATTGATCAAAATAACATGTATAATAAATCTTGGTTAAAATTTCTAATATAAAAAGTAAAATCGTATTGGAAATTTTTTCCCTGGATGGATGAACCCCCTTATCCCAATCAATTCACAGAGTCAGAAATGAAGATTACTTATTGCATGAATGAACAAGATTCAGTATCAATCATTTCTCAATTTTTAAATAGATTTAAATACTGAGAAACATTACTCACATATATAAGGTGGAGGGAATAGAAGATCTTTCCTTATAGCAATATCACTCCATTCTTTGACCTTCTTACACATTTTAATTTCAAAAATCTCATTGGGATTAATCATCAGAAGTTACCTTTAATCACCTCTCAAATGACAACTCGATTAAGTTCTCCTTCAGTGTTGAAGAGGGTAAAGAATCAGGGACTGCCTTGTTGGGGAAAAAGATGAGCTGCCCACAATTAGAGTTGCTTCCTTCTCAACCCAGAGGCTCGCACTCTGCAAGCAGCCTTGATCTGGACTCTGCAAATGTTGGCCACTCCAGAGAGATTTGCCTTGGTTTTGCTCGTGGAGAGGGAAGGGAGGCTGTACATGTGCATGTGGGCATGCCTTCAAGCAGATGGGTCTTGCTGTAACCATGCGTAGGGAAGCCGAGGAACTGCAAATGGGTTCCCTGAAAATTCCAAATCTTGCATCCCCTTGGGAAGCCTTCATGAAATGACGGGGGTGCAGAGGGCCCGGTTTGGAGCGACTGCCCCAAGGTAGCCTGACCCTGATGGAGCTCTAGCTCTGCATTGTTCCCACATGACTGTGGGTCGGTAGTAGAAGGATGTGCTTCTTGATGAGTTAGCTGCGTTTCCACAAGCCGTTTCTACATGGACCAGTTTGGGGCCACAGTTTCCCAGAGGGAGCTTACCGCCTTGAGAAAAGCAGCCAACTGTGTGGTAAGAAGCACCAGGCAAGATTTAAGGATTACGTTTGGAGCTAATTAAGACTAAGGTATGAATTTTACGCTAGACCGTAATTTCTTATCTACATATAAAAATATCATTATTGGGACAATGAGTATAGCATGTTTAAAACTTCCTGGGGACTAATTAACATGAAGTCCAGTTCTCCACTAGAAGCTTCACGATTCAGTTCTCATACCATAAAAATCTAATATGATGTTTAATTACAGTCTCCAAGATACTGAAATAAGAACTAGCTGGATATTTCAAGAGGTTAGCATAATTTGTTCCTTGTGTAGTGCCTTCCACGTGCAGAATTAATTTATCTCCTTATTCATTCATTTGACCAATCGTTGTTGAATGTCTCCTATGTGCCGATCTCAACAGACCATCTGAGTATCTGCTCTGTGGGGCTTGTGGTTCCTCTAGAAGTAGAAACAACTTCCAGAAGAAGCTAGCAGTATTAACTAAGTGCTCTGGACGTGAACAAACGAGTCTAAGGGAATGTAGTGTGAGGATGGGCGGTGGTCAGGAGTGCCTCTACAAGGTCACATCCAGCAACTCCTGAGTGATGGACTAAAGCCCGACATTAAGCCATCTGGAAAAAGAGCTTCCTGGGGAAAGGGAACAGCCACAGCAAAAAGCCTGCTGCAGGAGGGAGCTTGACCTGCGGCAGAAACAATGGTGAGGTCAGCGTTGTTGCGATCAGCAAATGAGACAGGAAAGGTCGGAGAGGATGGTGGTGAGGGAGAAATCCCTTTAAGCCTGGATAAAGAAGCTGAAGATTGGGGCAAGGGGAAGAGTGTGGTGGGATTTACAAGACTTGGAATCCTATGTGGCTGGCTGCTGGTTGGAGACTGTAGATCTTGGGAAGGCCAGTGGGAGCTTGATTTCCATAGTCTGGGAAGGAGATCATGCTGTCCTGCACCAGAGCTGTAGCAGAGGGTGTGGAAAGCATTTTGAAGGTGGAAGCAATAGGATATTTTGGTGGATGGGGTACAAACTAGGGATAATAATAGTAAACAGTAAAACAGCAAAAGGACAGAGGAGATTGGCTGGCAGAATCCAGAGTTTGGTTTGAAATGTCTGAAGTTTGAAATGTCTGTTAGACATGAAAGGGAATATGCCTCATACGGAGTTGGAAATACACGTTTGAAGCTCAGGACTGATACATTAATTGGTTCATCATCAGTGATAAAAAAAAAAAAAAAAGATATTTAAAGTCACAGTCCAATTATTTCAATTCTCTAAATACAGAAACAGCTCCGGGAAGCCTCATCTGAAAATAAAATGCCTAGCCACAGGTAGACAAGCATTTCTTGGCTCATTAACCAAAGATAGGTTTCTTACATAATTTCATTCTTCTTTTTTTTTCTCCCCCTTTGAACAGAGCAGACAAGAGATAATGTTCTTTCTTTGCATGAGTGCGACTGAAAAATATAAACCCACATATGTTCAAATAATTTTAGCATTATCTGTAGGTCATATTGTGAAGCACTCTTCCGTTTGTCTTCCTTGCTGAAGGAGAGTAAGTCACGCGTCCCTACGCTACAGGAGAGGCGACGGTGCCTGTTCATCTCCCCCAGGGGGAATATTAGACGGCTGGGGAGGAGAGTAGGACGAGGGTCAGCCCTTTCAGACTGACCAGCACCTTGGGTTTCCATCCGCTGGTCTAGACTCTCTTCTCAGGTATTATTTGTTTTACTTTTCTTTCCTGAGGCTCCTTACTCTGCACGGTCATATTTTACTACTGAAACCTTCATCCTTCAAGTCACGTGTGTGTGTTGGAGCCAGACCCTATTATGCGGCTTCTGGGAATTGACGGATCCCTGTGAACAGAACTGCGTACCAGTCATCCTGTCTCCTGTTCCCCACGTGGCAGGAATGGTTTCCGGGGCTCTACATGTTACTTAGCCCAGGAATATGTTCTATGGGAGATGCTGCTAGTATATTTATAAATGCGACAGGGGTAGCTCCCTCCCCTCGACACGATGTATGCAAACGCTGGGGTCGTCAACTTATCTTCCATTTTTCAGCTGTGCACAGGTCCTGGCAGGAAACTTTGTCAAACATTTAGAGGTGACAGTAGCCTGCAGTGAGGCGGACGCTTGCAGGAGATGGAAATCTAATTGATAGAGAACCATTCGAGACACCTTGTAGTCCAACTCGCCTTGTTCGGCAGGAAGAAATATTTTGCTTCCTTCTTCTTTTTCGGTTTTAGGGATGGCTCCACAAAATCACAGTCTCCCTTCTATGGCTTGATGTGCATATAGATACAGACATAGGTGTAGATACGGAAATTGGATGCAGAGAATTTCGGGGATCCTTTTTCCTAGGACTTGAATACTTTGTTCCATTCATTGGAATTTTGGTTGGCTACAGGTGAATGGTTTTCCTAACCTTGTGTATCCCTGGGTCTTTGTATGCCACCTGAATTTTTATAAGCAAAGTGATTTTTTTTTTGGCCCAGGACATTTTCAGAGATGTATGTGACTCATGTGCCTTGGAAAATCATGTTGGTTCTGCCTTCATAGTCCCAACAAAGATTGTTCATGTCTTTTCACTCCCGACTGAGCCCCGGCTCTGGGATGGTCCACAAACCCACCCTGGTAAGCGATCACTACGCCCCCAACTCCCTCTTCCCACTTCCTCTCGTTTCCTGGCTGCTTTAGGACTGAAGAGTCTTTCTGGTTCTCAAACACAGCAGGCCAGCCTTGGGAGAGCTGTCCTACACTTAGAGGCACGAGCCAGAATACGGACGTTGGCGAAGGCATGCAGTTTTCTAGAATGCAGACTAAAGGACACGCGTAGTTGTATAAATAGGCATATGTCACAGCAATAGAACACAAGGCAGGGATTCCACACACAGAGATGAAGTGAAAAATGCTCAGCAGGAAATCGCCTTCAGACATCTTCAGAATGATCCACGTCCTGACCTGACCCCGAAGCCCATGTCTGCGTCTCTGGCATGGAGCCTGAGCGAGCTTGACTCTGTTTTCAGAGCTCTGCAGGCAGTTCTGATGCACGGTCAAGGTTGGGTATCATATCTGTTGTATTGTGCTAATTTTCACCAGGCCAGCCATTTCTGCTTATGAACACATACGGCCCTTTCCACTCTTCCTGGGCCGTTTCTTACTGAGCTCGGAATTACTGTTTACAGCAAGTATTAGCACCTTCAACAGACTCAAGTCAAGTGCCATGAAGATTGTGCAGTGAAGCCATGAATTTAAATTACACAAGCAATTTGGAGGAGAGATGATGTCATTCTGAAATAAGTTATGAGAACCGCCCCAGGTTGCATTATACACTGAACAGAGGACTACAGCTACAGTTTTTTTTTCCTGGATTTATTTAAACTCATTTATTCTCTATCTCCTTTGTCAGTGTTTCTCCAGGAAGAGTCTAAGTCCATTGACTCAGTGAACACAAACTGAGTGACAACCACGTTCAAGGCGTCGTGTTGGGGGCTGTGACTCAGGGACAGGTGTTTATTGAGGTTCCCGGAAGGAGATTCACAGATAGCCCTGAGATGGGAAGGGCTTGTTCTCAGAAATGACCGCCACTGTTCACACATCGAATTTTACTTCAGATACGTACCTAGCAAAGGCCCAGTAGTGGGAGACACCCAAGTCTCTCTCCTCCATGGTCCAGAGTTCCAACGTGAAACTCAGTTGGACTGAGCAGGTGCATCTCAGATCCCACACCACCGCGTGGACTGCGACCACAGAGCCCGCTTCTCTCTGCGGCCAGGAAACCTGCTCAAACCCAACAGTATTGCAGAAACCTCCCCATCTGGTCACGTGGCTCGTGGCCCTGCCCACTGGGGCTTCCGTCACACCTCTGTAGCCTCAACCGTCTCACACGAGGCACAACTTACCTCGAACACACCCAGGGCCAGCTACTTGGAGCCGTGAGTGCCCAGTTCCTAGCTTCTGGTGGTCGAGGGGAAAACTTGTCTGCCCACTTGGGTCCGAATGATGTAGCAATGGGGGAGCAGGGAGAGTGGTGAGTTCACCAGCAATAGACGAGTTAACAGGAGAAAAGCTCGAAGTTTATTCACGTGCAAGTGAGCTATTCAGTAATCCGAGTATGTCACTGAAACACTCGGAGGAACTGTTTATACACCAGCTCAGTAAGGAGATTGGGGGACGATAGGACTCCTAGGGGACACAGATGGAGGGTACTTCCATAAAGTTTATTTATGCAACTTCTCATCCCGGTGCTAATAACCAGGCTTCTTCTTGGGCGGGGGCGGGTGGGGGGAGCTTCCCAGAAAGAGATTTGTGGCATCTTCCTTCTCAGCAACCTCTGCCTTTCTTCAGATAAGGGGAGCTCAGAGAAGGCTTCTTTCTACATCTGCTGTGTTTCAGCGGTCTCCAGTTTAGAGTAATCTTTATGTCATTCCATCGGGTCCCTTCGAGACCTCGGGAGTTCTTGTTCAGGCTTCCTATGGCTGCAGTTCCAATGGCCTTAACTTTGTCCTTTTCTCAGACCCTTTTACTCTTTCCCCGCCTCCGTCAAGCCTGTGGAGTAAAAGAAAGGAGTTAGGTCTTGCCAGACCCCAAGCAAGCATTCACCTGGCAGGTAGAAAATGGGCCCGTTCACACTGTTGAGTTTCAGCTGAGCACGGAGCAGCCTTGAAGCCTGTGCGTTGTTCCGAGGAAGCACATCGAGGCTCTCGGTCTGTCCTTAAACACTGGAGAGGATACCAGAAGTAAGAAGCCAGAAATAAACGGGCAAAGTTAGAGGATGAAAATGTGACTACTCTTCCTATACATATCGACATCGGGTGTGTGGGACCGCGTCGTGGAAGGCACGCACAGCTCTTCGTAAGAATAGGATTATGAAACACAAAAACAAATGATGCCCGGAGCAGAAACCTTGAGTCATCTAGAAGGGGTTGTGTTTTGTTGATTATCCTGTCTAGCAAGCCTTCGGCTTTAACACAGAAAAGGCTCTGAAACTTCACGTACAGCAGCTCTGGTAAAAGGCAAGTGGTGTTTTTGAGAACAAGCTGGACGTGATGTTTGCAAGGTTTGCAAGGAATCAAGGAAGGCAAGAGGAAGTGTGTCTCTTACCTGCTCCCTTGCTAAGCTGATATGCCTTTTATTTTATTTTTAATTATTATTACTTTAAATATCAAAAACTGATGACATACCATTTGGTGACTAACATAACATGATTAAAAAATATATTATTGGGGTGCCTGGGTGGCTCAGTGGGTTAAGCCTCTGCCTTTGGTTCAGATCATGATCCCAGGGATCTGGGATCGAGCCCCAGATTGAGCATCGGGCTCTCTGCTCAATGGGGGCTCTGCTTCCCCCTCTCTCTCTGCCTGCCTCTCTGCCTACTTGTGATCTCTATCTGTCAAATAAATAAATAAAATCTTTTAAAAATGTGTGTGTATATATATACACACATATATATATGTGTATATATCATATATATATATATATATATATATATATATATAAAATTACTTTTTTTAGTGAGAGAGAGAGGAAGCATGAGCAGGGGGAGGGGAAGAAAGAGAGAATCTCAAGCAGGTTCCTCTCTCAGCAAGCAGCCTATTACAGGGCTCGATCTCACAACCCTGAGGTCATGACATGAGTTGATATCAAGAGTCGGACACTCAACCACCCAGGAGCCCCACTGATATTCCTTTTGGTATCTTTAACCTTGGCTTATCTTTTATTTCCGGCTCAGGGACAGGTGGTGGTGTACATTTTCTAGCTTGAGTCCCTTGGGAAGGTTCTGTACCTCTGCCTTGGTTTCCTCATGCAGCTGAGGACTGTGTTGGCCCCATAGAGCTGTCCCAAGAAGTAAGTGAAGACACACGGAATGCTTAGAACAACACCAGGAACATGGCAACCCTCACCGTTAGTAGTTCCTCCTCTGCCTCGGGACGAACTCGTTCTAGTTCTAACAGCACTTTCTTTCCTATTTGCTTCGGCTCTTTCCTAGATTTCTCGTGGTTCCGTGTAGGATCCCATGTGTTCCGAGCCCCTGTTCCATGAGGAGGTGAAGAACGTGCCGTGTGATGCTTTTGCATGCCTGTTAGGATGAGGACTCTCTCCTATAGCACGTTTTTCGTTTTAGTGCAGCACAAATCTTTGTTTACGCAGATGCTTCATTTTTCCCAATAAGAAATGTACTCCTTTTTTTCACCAAAATTTTAAAGCTTGGGCATCAAATCTCTATTCTTCCCAGCAGCCCTCTGGTAAATAACAGAACAGTGAGAGGAAGTATTGACAATAATGAGCTTTCTGCAAATGACACAGGAGCTGGAATCCCAAATACCTATAATTATATTCTCCTACCCGTGTGCAGACTTTGATAAAAAAAGGGAGCCCGTTCTGTTATTCCTTAATTTTAAGAGGAAGAAACTGCCAAGAACTCCAGGCGTTAATTACCAAAACAAGCTCGCTTGAAACACATGCAGATGCATGAACACAAACTAGAAGATCAAATATAATTTGTGGCCTCATACATGGACCCTTGTCAAGGGGTTCCCTCCTTCCAGTAACTGTGTCTGTCTTTAATACGCCACAAAGGCTGCACTGTCTAAATTGCGTGCCAAAAAAATAGCCCTCTCATGGTGTCTGTGGGGAACAATGAAACACCTTAGGTAAAAAGTACATTTTTTAGGCAAATCCTTTGAGACAAGGATCCTGAGGAAGGATTTGAGTGCATGATCCAGTGTGGTCGAATTCCTTCTTCGGTATTAAATATGTTTTGCTTTCTACCAAAGAGTTCAGACTCTTCCTACAGATGTCGCAATTCCTGTTTTACTCGTGGCATCGTTTTTAAGTTTTTTTTCCCCCCTCATCTCTGGAACTTCTCTGATATGCTTGCCTCCACTTATAAAAACATCAAAGCCTAAAAAGAAATTATTAGAAAAGACGAAAGGAAAGCACCTTTAGTTTAAGCTTCCAATGATACCCAAGTGAGTGGTTGCCTGAGATCAGGTGGCCCGGAGGTAAGCTTACCGTGGCTCCTGTCTCTCACCCTCTTCTTATTCTGATTTCTCTTTGAAACTGTGAGTAAACTGCCAACAGGCAGTCATCTCTTTAAGAGAGGCTGTTTAAGTCTGAACCTAAACTAGCTGTTGCCCTATTCGCGTCTTGTTTTTTTAAGAACATGAAGATCAACAGAGAAAAGATGCCATAGGCACAGACCAAAATAATGCCTCCTTAATTAAAATATACCAACCTTAAGTGTTATACAATCATTTTTATGGCATATCTAATGAAGGGCAAGCACAAAAGGCTTGTTGCCTCAAATGCTCTTATCAACTTGTATTTCTTGAGAAAAAAAGTGGTCGTCAATGGTATATCATGCCGGTTCCCCAGGCATCATTGGCACAGGCTTTGCTAAAATGAAGCTGAGTTTACTGCACACGGTGAGGGGAGACATCACTCAGGGAGCTTTGCCGATGTCTGAGAGGGGTGAGGGGCCACCAGAGTTTCCAGGGAGTCTGAAGTTGGATGTAAGGTGGGGCTTCCAATGCCAAGACTTTCTGAGTGGTAGAAACAGGAATTCGAAGAGTGACAGAGTACAGAGCCTCTGTTGATGCTTTCAGTTGAAGACTCGATAGGTCTTTCCACAAGTTTCCAGATTGAGCAGTCAAGTTATGTGTCCAGACCAGATTTGCTTGGATAGTGCTCTTCATTAGGACAGCGAGACAGTAAGGTGCTGTCAGGGAGGTCAGGAGTCTGTGCGCGTCTCCTCCCGGTCCAAGCTGGATGTAGGTAGGGGGATGGGGAGGTAGTTGGCGGACGGGGCTTCGGTTCTCCATGGCCTAAAAGGAGACATGCGTCTTTTGCTCTGTTTCTTTATGGACAGATAGCCAGGTGGCATGCACAACTCACAGAGGCACCGAAGATACAAAGTTATGATGATCCAAATGCGTTTGCATTTAACTTTAACAGGATTTGGGCTCCAACGTCCCCAGCTCTCTACCCGCACGCAATCACTCCCTCCCAAATTGGTGTGCGAAGTGTGACCGGGGATATCTGCTCTCAGGGAGTGGGTCAGTCAGCTGGGGACCCAGCACCAGCCCATTTCAGACCACACCGAAATAGTCACAGATGTGCGAATAAGAGCGCGCACTTCAAGTGTTGTTGGAGTTCACAGAAAGGAAACAATATGGGGTGGCATTACGTATTAAACTCACAGCTTTAAGTTGAAATTGAGTATTTTTTAAAAAAGATTTTTATTTATTTATTTGTCAGAAGGAGACGCAGCAAGAGAGGGAACACAGCAGGGTGAGTGAGAGAGGGAGAAGCAGGCTTCCTGCCGAGCAGATCCCCAGGATCATGCCCCGATCTGGAGGCAGACGCTTAATGACTGAGCCACCAAGGCACCCCTGAAATGGAGTATTTTTAAGTAAAATTTATTTTGAAGTTTTTTCGTGCTTTCGGGGGGACCATAGGTCTCGACACGTCATTACTATTTATTTGCCTGTTGAATAAGTCCCAGAGCAAACAAAATCTCAGATTATCAATAAATACCTGCCAAATGAACACACAGTTGGTATCTGTGCTTCAAATTCATAGAGACTAGACATTACAGGATCTATAGCTTTAAAAGATCTATTTCTTTAAAAAGCAGGGGGAAAAATCTCTAGCAGTTCTAACTTCCCAGTTAGGAGAACACTTTCATATATCCTACAGGCTTATTTATTAGTGTCAAATGTCTACATTTTTCAATCTATTACTTGTTTTCTCCTGGAATTAGGCCGAAAGAAGAAGGTCCAAATGCACGGACTGAATTAGTGGCTCACGATGTAATTAAAGCTCCTCCCACTTAGAGCTGTTGTCAGTCCATCTTTACTGACTACCAACACAGAAGTTAACTAGTGGGATTGACCAGGGAGTCACGTCTCCATGTTTTACATGCTTATGGCCCTGGCCAAGCTGCCATATGGCTGATTGCTCGTACCCCATCCAGAATTCTCTTAAATGTCAGTGAGCTTGCGTACCTCTCTGCAGGTCCTACTCCCCGTGGGTGCCCACCCGTGCTCTTAGCCAATGTGTAGATGTTGTGCCGCATCAGAGAGATGGCAGCAACTCTCAGTAAGGAGTGTCCTTGAGACCCACGAGAAGGAAGGCCACCAGCCAATCTAGACAAATGCACACGTTCTCTTGCTGGTGGTGGCAGGGGGAGAGGAAGATGTGGAAACAGACAAAGACCAAGCAAATGGGAAGAAGCAAAGCCTATCTGTTCTGAGCTCCCTCTAGCAAGGGAGCCAGCCACACGACCTACTTGTATTTGGCAGAGAGTCAAAGCAGGCAGCAGAATGGAAAGCTTCATAATCGAGAAAAGGGAAGGATCAGCTATGTCCTGACTGCCTGTTGGCGGGAGAGGGGGAGGATTAACAAGAAGAGCTTAGTTAGGGGCACATATTTGGCTTTCTGTACTTGATCCAAAACTGATCACTAAATTAAGGAACCTGACAGTTATTAATCAATACTGGCCATCTGGGGCCAATTATTATACATTTACTGTTCAGCTCCCTAGATTGTCACTGGAGATACCTCCCTGAAAGTCTGACTTGGAGCAGACTGGTTTCCTGAGTTTACTGAGGATTAGGGGCTGGTTTCCGCGGCAGGCTGCTGTAGGCTATGGAGCAAGTTCTGGTTTTTTGTTTTGTTTTGTTTTGTTTTGTTTTTTAAGATTTTATTTATTTATTTGACAGAGATCACAAGTAGGCAGAGAGGCAGGCAGAGAGAGGGAGGGGGAAGCAGGCTTCCTGCTCAGCAGAGAGCCCGATGCGGGGCTCGATCCCAGGACCCTGGGTTCATGACCTGAGCCGAAGGCAGAGGCTTTAACCCACTGAGCCACCCAGGCACTCTGCAAGTTCTGTTTTTTTACACAGTCTGGCCATTGTCTGTTCATAAATTCAGTCTCTCCATGGTGATCTGTGGGGAAGTTATAATGTAACAGAGCTCTAATTCTAAATTATGCTTTACTATAAATTAGTCTTTCGTTAGAGTTGTAATAAAATTAAACATAGCCAGGTTATTTGGAATCAATTATCTACTCTGGGTTTTTCTCCCTCTGATATTAAGTATCTAAGCCAGTCTGTACAGTGGGCACGAAGTGTAAAGGAAAGCACTGGAAGTATAAGAAGTAGGAGCTGGCCAATGGGAAAGATTGACCTAACTCCATGTCTCCTTGGATCTGTTTTCCACTGGGGCCTGAGCTGATGGATGCTGTGTTTCCTTCTTGGAGCTCGTGGTCAAAAGATCTAGGAACCAGCATACCTGAGTGAAGAAAGAACCTGGCTTTGTAGGAAAAGGAAACATATCGGAAATTGATAGGGAAGGAAGGAAGAGTTAAAGAGCAGAGTTAACATCTCTTGGCCTGAAAAACACTTACAGAATTCTACAGTGTGAACCATTTAAATAGCAAATTGCTAAGAAGAGATCATTCAAGTGCTGCTTTATCCAACCTGAAAGACTCTTTCATTGAACACTTTCTGGGCCCTGCGATCAGTCCGGCCCTAGAAATATCTCTGTTATCATCTGTGAACAGCTGTTTGTAACCACACAAGAAAAACCGCGTGTAGCTTCCCTGAGACAACACATGGCTCATGCCTTCCAAACCTGGTATTTAATCGGAACGACTGACTCCTAGAAGATAGCAAATGGCGAGCGATTTCCTCCTTAAGGAAAAACACTCTTTATGTTACTTTTTCGCACAGAGAGTAATGAAACCAGTTATTCATGGAATCCGTACGAGACCCAAGGGGCTGGATTGGGGGTTGGGAGGATGGCACGTATTTCCGGACTTGGAAGACTATGGAGAAGCCTCGTAGATGAGGAATAGACCCACATCTGCCATGCGTTGCTAGATGGCAAACATGGCTCTCCAGTGATGTCAGCTCAAGTGCTCCCAGGCTCTCCCTGGGAAGGGGGCTGTTTGCCTGCAGCTGGTGAGCTGGGGAGCTGTCAAAACACCTCTGACAACTCTTCCATCCTCATTTGTCAGGTTGAAAGTTAGTACGCCACCCGTGCCAATGCCTGTGTAGACTTTTTTCTCCCCTCACGTGCCTGTTCCCACCATTGCACTCTGCAGACAAGTGAGAGAGAAATGTGACAAGCAATTTGTGTTATGTCAGTTACACCAAATCACACCCCTCGTCTGCCCCTCTCATCGCACGAAAGCCTCCCAAAGCCCACGAGCCGTGAAGTCCCAGGGACTTAGAGGTTATTGAGGCAGAGTGAGACGTCGAGAATGGACGTGAGCAGACGTCAGCAGGGAGGGTCCTCCTGTCAGCTGCTGACGACACCTGTCCCGTGACTTTCAGAAAGTGACTTATTCGTTACCTGGTGTAAATGTTTCTGTCCCCCCCCACCACCACCACCAAAAAAAATTCATATGATGAAGTTCTAAACGCCAGTGTGATAGTATTTGGAGGCGGAGCCTTTGGGAGGTGATCAAATTTAGAGAAGATCATGAGGTTGAGACTGTTATAATGGGACTAGTGCTCTTTTGTAAGACGAGGACCCACAGGCACTGAGAAACCGCTAAGGGAGCACAACCAGAGAAAAATGCTGTCTACGAGCCTGGAACTCCAGGAACTTAATCTGCTGTATCTTGATCTTGAACTTACCATCACCTGGTCTTCCAGGAACAAATGTCTGTTGTCTACTGTCTGAGCCACCCAGGCTGTAGGACATTGTTGTGGCACCTTGCTGTGAATCTCTAGAGCCCTACCTCACAATGAGGGACGGTTTTGCCCCCTTACCCCAGGGGGATGTTCAGCAACATCTGGAGAAAGTTCTTCTTGGTATAGTGGGTTTGCTAGTTGGCATCTAGTGAGTAAAGGCCAGAGATGATGCTAAGCATTCCGCAGGGCATGGGATGGCCCGACAGCCCCCTTAACAAAGCAGGATACGGGCAGAATATCAATGGTGCCAAAGGGCAGGAAGCCAATTCCAGATCCTACGCAGTTGTCTGCATAGAAACCTTGGAAACCCGAATATCCCATTTCTTCCCAATAACAAATTGCTTCCTAACTTCCTCTGCTGATTCAGAAAAGCACCCCCACCAGGAAACCCATCAAAGCATGACTCTTGGCAGGCCAGATGACTCCATCTGGAAAAAGCACAGGTGGGCCCCTCCAAATGATGGTGCTGTGTCCTCTTGCACACACACAAGACTCCATGCCTCCCTGTTCCTGCTGGTTCACCACGGAAAACGTGCAGGGCGGGGGAGTCCCAGCAGCTCACAAAAGTAAGATGTTCCTCCTGGGGCCGGTGATTGCACTGTGAGAGAATGGTCCGGAAACACTGTGTGGCCAGTTCTCTCCAAACTGGTTCTCTCACTCTGCATAGAATCTTTTGGTTTCCTAGGCAACAAAATGTGTTACTGAAAAACACATGCATGCAAGATTTTTATGATGAAAATAAAACAAGCAGCTACTTTCACTTGGGGAATAGCTTGGGCTTCGGTTTTAAATACTGTCTTGGGAGGCCTGGCTGGTGTTTGTGGCAGTTGTGGTTGGGTAGGGCTGTGTGAGGTTCTGGTGGGTTTGTTCATGGCTACTTTCCAGATGCAGAAATTGGATTATGCATCCCTTAGTGCAGTGTTTGTGGAATGAATGCCTACCTTGGTCCAGGCCTGTCCCAGGCACTAGGAGCTCGGGTGGTATGCACCTGTATCCCTCGCCTCCAGGAGGTGCCTGAGGTGAACAGACCCTCACATTCTGCTAGAAATAGGCCTGCCCTGGGGGTGCAGGGGGCAGCTAAAGCAGCTTCAGGAGATGGAGAAATTGGAATACTTGCCTAAATGACATGACCCATGAGCCGAGGCTGGAAAAATTGGGAGTTCACCAGACAAAGGGGCACACAGTGCAGGAAACAAGAACAAAGGGAGTTAAACCCGAGCACTGAACTCCTGTATGATATTCACAAAATTGTAAGCAAGGCCTCCTGGTGGGAGGGGACAGGCTCCCGTGACCTGCAGAGGCTCCAAGGAACGTGTGTTTTGTCTGGTAAGCGACCAGAGCCACGGATGTGGTCAGCAGGGGTGGCATGCCCAGCCCTGCTCCCAGTTCACTTGGGCTAGGACAAAGACATAATTCATTTGTATCTATTAGGGCACATCCAGACCCCTACCACAGTATCACACAATGACATTGATGGGTCTTTCTGTTTTTATGGACCTCCCAGTGAGCAAAGTCATAGTATTTATGTAAGTTTTCCAATTTCTCCACATCCCTAAACCTGTATATATTCTGTCCCTCACTCAGGTAGACAAGAAACTTCCTTGGTGGAAATTGCTTGCCTTGTCCCAAACCCAGAGCCCAGCGCAATGGAGAAAAACATGGAAAAACCCAAAAGCATTTTATTATCGTTGCTGTTGGTGGCAGAGACTTTGTGTTACATGACTTATTCCCCGTGTTCCTTCAGAATCAATGTCCCAGCCCCCTTCCTGTGACGGTCACCTTCCTGGACAGGTAGAGGTGCGTCCTGGTTTCTCTGAAGCATGCAGAGCTCTGCGTGCTGGTGGTCTTTGATTTCCAAGATAGAGATCCTACTCAACCACTCACTTCCCAGAGAGAATTACACCTTCTCTGCAGAGGTGTTAGCAGTGATGACACCTGTCTAGTTAGCCCTCCAAAAATTCATGAAGAGACTGTTGAAAGGAGTAACTTATTTTGACAGAATTTGAAACTTTATTTTCTATTCCCAATAACATTGGAGATTATCCCTATGAAGACTCCTGGGCTCTGTGTTGCTGTTCAAGACTTTCTAGAGAATTCTGTCTTGAACTCACCAGCACATCAGCGCTGGGTCTGTGTGTTATTGACACTGGGGAATGCAAAGCCAGTTGTCTTTTTAGCACGTTAGGATGAAGCAGAATCCAGTTGTAGGACTGCAGTGTTTGCAGCCGATGGTGTGGGCTGATCCATCATCATTTTTACTTAACTAGTGTTTGTTTACTTTTTGTTATTTTGTCTTACACGCTAATGTTAGAGACCCAGGAGGTGGGGATGTCACTCAAGGAGATGCCCAAATGTTCTCGACGTGGAATGACAAATTACATGGGACTGCCTATGACTGATGGCGTGTGAATATTTGTCAAAAAGACAAAAGCCAGTTAACTTTTACTTGTGGTTTCTTCAAAGTTGCTATTCTAAACTTGGGCCAACAAGTCATTGAACAGTGTATCAGTTTTCGAGGGCTGCCGTAACAAAGCCCCACTAATTTGGTGGATTAAACAACATGTATTTCTTGTTTCATGGTAGATGATTTGGGCAGGTTTCTTCTGAGTCTCTGCAGGAGAATCTGTTCCTTGTCTCCCCCAGCTTCTGGTGGTCTGCCGGCAATCTGGGACATTCCTTGGCTTATAGAAGCATCTCCTCTTCTCTGCCTTCATCTTCACATGGGAATGTGTGTGTGTGTGTGTGTGTATGTGTGTGTGTGTCCCATTACTCCTTTATATAAGGACACCAGTTATATTGGATTAGAGACCTGCCCTGCTTCAGTACGGCCTCCCTTAATAACATCTGCAAAGACCCGATTTCCAAATAAGGCCAAGTTCTGAGACAGTGGGGCCCAGGACTTCAACGATGAGTCGGGGGGCACAATGCCACCTTGAATTCACCCCTATCCCACACCACGTAAACCATCAGCTTCTCTTCACCTCAGGGCTGGGTGAGCCACTGAATTTCTCTGGTTAAAACCAGCAAGGATGGCAGGCCTGAGTCTTTGACTCAAGAGAAGAAGGAAAGGAGAGAATGCAGAAAAGGAAAAAGAGCACTCATTAGGAAAAATGGAGGGTTGGGGAAGGGAAGGAAGGTAGAGTGAGGTGAATGGTGGCCCCAAAACAGATGCCTGCATTCAAATCCCTGGAGCATGTGAATGGGACCTTATTTAGAAAAAGGGTCTTTGTAGATATCATTAAGTTAAGGATTTTGAGATAAGCTCCTCCTGGAATCCCCAGCTGGGCCCTAACTTTGAGGATAAGCATCCTTTTAAGAGGCAGACTGGAGCTGGCCGAGATGCACGGAGAAGATGGAGGCAGGGACTGGAGTCGTGCTGCCCCAAGTCAGGAAATGCCAGAAGCCGCCCGAACTCGAGGCAGGAAGGAGTCTCTCCAAGAGCTTTCAGGAGTGTGGCCCTGCTAACACCCTGATTTGAGACTTCTGTCCTCAAGAACTGTGGGCAAATTAATTTCTTATTTTTAGTTTTTTTTTTAAGATTTTATTTATTTATTTGAGAGAGAAAGAATGAGAGAGAGAGTGAGCATGAGAAGTGGGAGGGTCAGAGGGAGAAGCAGACTCCCTGCTGAGCTGGGAGCCCAATTAGGGACTCGATCTCGGGACTCCAGGATCATGACCTGAGCCTAAGGCAGTTTCTTAACCAACTGAGCCATCCAGGTGTCCCTAATTTCTTATTTTTAAAATCACCCCATTTGTGGTGATTTGTTAAAGCAATCACAGAAACTAACGGAAAAGGAAAGAAGAAAAGCCCCAGGGAGCCCAGGTATCACCGACGGTGGCCAAGGTGGGCATTGCCCTGAAGTCCCCAAACCCTCTGAAGTTGTGCTCTAGCCTGACTTCCTTGAGGAAGAGCAGATGCACCAAAGGAATCCGGGCCCCGTCCTTGAATATCACTATTTATTCGAGTCCCTCCCCATCACTCCACTCCTGTCTTGACCTTCCCAATCTGTCTCCGGAAGGAAAGCAGTTGCTGTGAAGAACTCTCTGTAGCTTCACAGACTTATGTGAGGCCAAACACACACCTCTAATCTTCATGCTTCCAGACAAGCTAACAGCCCATACATGCTTAGAAGCGTACTCGAAGTTTCTATGGACTGGGAGAAAAGGTAGCAGAGACTGCTCATCACAGATTACAAAATGTGCATAGAAAGCATTTTTAAAATGGGAAGACTCCTCATTGTTTTTGTTTGACACTTGGTTTAGAATTGCACGGTTTCGATTGTTTTGGTTTGATTTGGTGATGCTCACCATGATCCTTAATTACAATAATTAAACTGTGTGTAGACTAGTGGTAGGCTCCTAGGCGATCCTTTTGGATCAGGCTGAATTAGGCTCAACAGGGTCCCTGGGCAGAGTCTGCAGAGCGTGCTTCATGTCGCTGTTTTAGAAGTGACACTACCAAGAAGTCATCCCTACCAAGTGAATGGACCCATGGCACCAAACCTCACTGCAGTGAGAGCGGCGCCGGCCAGGAAAATCATATTCCTGCCAGGCGGAGGGTGCTGTCCATGGTACAGCCTGTGAGTCCATCCCTCTCAAAGGAACATGACAGCCTTTCTCCCTTGCCGGGGCACCGTAGTGTGTGAGATGAATACGCATTCGAGTTTCCAAAACCTGTGACAAGCTAACAGCCCATACATGCTTAGAAGCATGGGTCAGCCACTTTGCTGGGCTTTAGGGCAACCTAAAACTCGAACACCAGCCACTTTGCTGGGCTTTAGGGCAACCTGGTGCAGCTCTGGGTGAAATTGTTTCTTGCTTTTTTAAAACCTTTGTGCAATCACTTCTGTATGTCATACCTTTCTCCTTTGTTGCAAATGAAACCCCATGACAATAAAGAAATTGCCAGAGGAGTATCCAGCTTCCCCCCCCCCCAACCTTTCCTAGAATTTTATAGTATTAAATGTTGCTTGTTATAAATATGTCAGTAGCTGGGTTCAGATCTAATATTGAGGGTTTTTAAAAAAATTTTATTTTTATTTTTTAAATTTTTTTAAAGATTTTATGTATTTATTTGACAGACAGAGATCACAAGTAGGCAGAGAGGCAGAGAGAGACAGGAGGAAGCAGGCTCCCCGCTGAGCAGAGAGCCCGATGTGGGGCTCGATCCCAGGACCCCGAGACCATGACCTGAGCAAAAGGCAGAGGCTTTAACCCACTGAGCCACCCAGGCACCCCTAATACTGAGTTATTTTGATTGAGATTCACGGAAACAAAATTTAGTCCACTTTCAGTTTTCTAGGCTCATTTTTTGTTTTTTGTTTTTGTTTTTTGTTTTTAATTTATTTTTTATTTATTTTCAGCATAACAGTATTCATTATTTTTTCACCACACCCAGTGCTCCATGCAATCCGTGCCCTCTATAATACCCACCACCTGGTACCCCAACCCCCCCCCCCCCCGCCCCTTCAAAACCCTCAGATTGTTTTTCAGAGTCCATGGTCTCTCATGGTTCACCTCCCCTTTCAATTTCCCCCAACTCCCTTCTCCTCATTTTTTGTTTTTGTCTTTAAAACTTCTTTGTCTTTTTAAAATTCTTTATGTTCATGTCTCATTTCTATTTATTGCCTTGTGAATCATCCACATCATAGTTACTGTTGCTTCAGTATAAGACAGACATACTCACCAAAGTTTTCAAACTCATCAAAATATAAGTACTTTAAGTTTTAGTTTTATACACAAAACATAAGCCTCCAATATGAACACTGGCATTCTGAGTACATTAGAGAGGCCAGAAATCCATATGAAATGTTTGCCATGGTTAGTTAATAAAGGAAAACAAGCAATATTATATAGCCCAAGATATCTTTACAATTCATCAGAGAAATGTTTTCCCTATCCAGGGAATTTAGAGAAATAGCTAAAACACAAACCAATTTTTATTAAAATAATTTGTCAATATCTTTGGGTCCTGATGTTCTTTTTGAAATTGGAATTCTGTGCACAATAAAAATTCAAAACATGCCACATTTCTTTACTCTGGGGAAAAAAAAAATCCACAGACAGAAACTAGAAAATAAGCTCTGGCCCAGAGATTTTGTAAACTAATACTATTAAGAACCAACCTCAATGTGAGGACAAATGATGAGAAGCTTTTTTAAAGCAGAGGTATTCTTTCTTTCGTTAGTAAGGACTGCTCTGAATCCTCATGTGTGTAATGAAGGACATTGTCTCCTAAATATAAGGGAGGCAGGAATTTTATAAGACCTTGAACATGTTCAGGCCTGGGCATATAATTTAGAGCCCATGATGTGTGTTAGAGGGATAGACTGGCTTGTGATCCAGACAGCCCCAAGCTGCCTCGAGTTTCTTATCGTCTGAGGTTTGTTACAGCTGTGAAGGTAGATCATCTAAGCAAAGTCAAACCCTAGCGAACCCATCACCCAAAGCCCCTTAAGATCCATTGACCTCCAAAGCTCAGCTCAGTAATTTAAATTAGAATTAGAATTGCCAAGTAGAAATCAGCACTTGGGTTGGCATGTCAGTACTAAGAAGAAAACCAACTTGGGAAACAAAATTAAGTGACTTTCAATCCGTGAACCTCTTCTATTTGAGAACCTGTATAGGGAATTCCTCCAGAAGCAGCTCATTGGTTGAGAGAGAAGGTGAATTATAGCTGAGGAACTGTATCTCCTTCTTCTGTGACATTTATCTCTCCGGTTTATGAAGTCCTCTGTGAACAAGTGTGGGGGTAGGGGGAGTATGAAATCAGAACACGATGGATGCAGTTAAGAATAAGGTGTGTGCAGGGCGAGCTGCTCCTATTAGCCAATACTTTTAAAATACACTACTGTACATCGTCTCTCCCCGGCCATCTCTTTTATGTAACCAGAGCAATTCTTTACTTCTGATCTCACCAACATTAATCAAGTTGTTATGAAACTGGGATTTCTTTGCAGCCGAAGATCTAGGGGTACCAGTGATATGTCAGCATAGTAACAGGAAAGTAACATCACTGCCCTTATTTGGCAGGCCCATCCCAGGTGAACCCCCAGCACCCCAGTTCTCTGGGAAGGGAATGAGTGGCGGGTGCAAAAAGATTTCCTTCTCCAGATACATTGGGGGAAACTCTCTTTAAATTACATCCAGCCAGGGGCTTCAATTATCTAACGGCAGGACTGGCAGAGCCTTTACTTTGTTAGTGTAGATTGTAAACCGCTGAGTTGAGTGTCAAGCACTGCATTTCCCATGCAACCCTACAGAGAAACCCTTTCTAGAACACAGTGTCCCGGAGCATGAGGATTCCCAGGGTCTGTCATAGAGGTGGTAATAGAAGCAGGATAGGTGTGAAGCCATTTCTCATCCATCTGAGCACAATTGGTCCATCTTCTTACATTGGAGAGGCAAATGTAAATCATTTGTTGATGCATCCGTTAATGTGTTATTACAGATCACTGTCCTCAGTTTATGTTATCGCTGGAAAGATCAGGTACGTGTGCTAGCTAACTAGACACAACTCCAATGAGTGTGTGTAGAATGACAGAGTCAATGAGTCTCAGGGCAGGTGTCATTCGGGGTCGAAGATTATACCTGTGACATGATTAGACCTCTCTATACACGTATGATGGACACAGCATAACATACATTGTTAATCCCTAATTGCACACCTGAAAGTCATGTAATGTGTGTCAACTAATGGCCAAAATTAGCAATCAGGAAACAACATGTGTTGAAGAGGATGTGGAGAAAGGGGAACCCTCTTACACTGTTGGTGGGAATGCAAGTTGGTGCAGCCACTTTGGAGAACAGTGTGGAGATTCCTCAAGAAATTAAAAATGGAGTTTCCCTATGACCCTGCAATTGCACTACTGGGTATTTACCCTAAAGGTACAGATGTAACGAAAGGAAGGGCCATCTGCACCCCAATGTTTATAGCAGCAATGGCCACGGTCGCCAAACTGGGGAAAGAACCAAGATGCCCTTCAACAGACGAATGGATAAGGAAGATGTGGTCCATATACACTATGGAGTATGATGCCTCCATCAGAAAGGATGAATACCCAACTTTTGTAGCAACATGGATGGGACTGGAAGAGATTATGCTGAGCAAAATAAAAACTTTTTTTAAAAAAAGAAGATTATATCTGTGGAAAGAGTTCAGAGGCAGAGGGAGGAGGGCCGGTCCGAGCAAGGAGCTTCTAGCCAAGTATTTCTAACCATAGAGAGGTACCAACCCCAGAAGACAGCTCTGTAACCTTACCCACATTTTCTAATCTCTTTGGACTGCCGTTGTCTTCTCTATAAATTAGAAATGCACCTGCCTTTGTTATACTCCTAGGGAGATGCAAAGCAGAAATGGAAACAATAGATGAGACTTTTCTTGAAAAACATAAGCTACTCTAGAATATAATCTATAAGCAGCAGCATGTGAAGAAAATCTGAAAAAAAGGGTTAGATTTCAATGTATATCAAAAAGAGACTGCCATAAACACAAAGAGGAAATTCAAAAACAAACAAACAAACAAACAAACAAACCTGTAGCTGACTTCCTTTCTTTGTGACCTTTATTGAAACGAATTTTTATTTTGCCGGAGGGGTTGATGAATTTGAGAAGGCAACACGAAGTGAATGAAGTGTTGTAATCCATCATTATCTGCATTAATCAGTGCATTACCGTGATCCCGGTGTGCTCAAGTCAGCTAGGAGGACTACCTTCAGCTTCTGTTCCTGAAAACAAACTTTGCTTATGAAAATGCCGAACTCCTCTTGTCTCACGCCCTTGTCTTCTGAAATTTTCATCGAGGGAGAGTTCTTGGGTCTTCATTGGATGACAATCTTGACCTAAAAATAAAACGTCCTCCAAGGTTTCTCCCCTGAGGCTAGAATCAGTGAGTTTAAGTTTTCACCTTTACTTCCTTACTGCTAAAATTAGACAATGAATTGAGATAAAAAATTTTGGGGCTATCATGCTTAATATTTAATCAAATTATTTAAGTCCTGTTATAACGTGTCTTATCAGTTACTTGACTCATTTTCAATATTTCTCAAGAATCAGTTTATTTCTACTTCAAAAGGTATTTCAGCAAACTTCCTTTTAATTAACTGTCATTTTTATTTTTAGAGCAATTCTTACACAAATTAAATATGCTTATCTTAACCACCTCCTTGTCCATATTTCTACTCATTACCTTACTTCTCAACAAGTATAAGAATTTCTCAGAATCTCATTCAGTGAAATCCTCTGGATAAGATCTCAAGGTGCTAAAAAGTACAATTCTTCTTTTTGTCTTCCAAACAGATGGAATAGGTTATTTATTTAGAGGTAATAACTCTTGAGAGAACTACACACCATACACTAGAAATGTATAAAATTCTGCTTTTTTATTTCCATTCGGAGGGCTGAATTATCATTTGAATCATTTTCTCAGACCAACTGCTTACCAATTCTGGCATGTGAAATTGGTCCTTATACGTGTTGTAAGTCTGCATTTTTTTAAAATCATAGTTATTAGAAAAAAGCATAAGGAATTTTTGTGTTCCTTCCAGAATTTGTCTCAACCTCTGTTCACAGCCCAGTACTCGTTCCTTGGCTCCAGCTGGTCCTGTTCTATACCTTGGCTCTCTCTATTTGGATAAATCTTTCATCAATTAAAGCAACTGGCAGATCCATAAAAGAAGGTTCATTATGGTTCATTTTTTAGAAAATCATGCATCTCATTAAATATTTATTCTAACCCAGTAGGAGCAAAGGGACAGAGGTGGAAATAAACAGGTCCCATTCTGGGGAAAGGGGATTAGACAAGAGGGCTAGTGTGGCCACAACTACTTTCCATTCTGTGCAAGGAAAATGCAGAGTCCATTCTGCGAGTCTTCACCTCCACACCTAGAACCCGGGTTTTCCATCTCTCTGAGCTGTAACTTTTCAGTGCTGTGGTCATGCTAGCTGAGAACAGGGTTCCTTAAGTCATACAGCACAAGCCAGGTTTGGGAGGTTGTTGTGGACGTTAATTCCACCTACGAAATGCATTTGTTTTTTTAAATAGGCTTGTCATGCCTAATTAAATTATATTTGCCTTTAAATCTGACATCTATGGCATGATTAGGGATACAGATTTGATTTTTTTCAATTATGTTCTACTAGAAAGGAGGATAGATTCTAGTTCAGTCCATGAAATCCTAGGGTCAGAGAAAGTAAATCGATTAGTCAAGGCATTTTTTTATATTATTTAACTACCATTGTTTGTTGCATTGACAAGATCAGTCAGCATGTGTTGTTATATTTACAGGATTATCATTAACTTTTCCTGATAATTTATTATCTTACCTATTTTAAGAATTTTTAATGTAGGTTTTTCTAAATTTGGAAGGATTAATTAGAACAAGATTCCATTTAAGAATGTTCAATCTAGTTTTTATAAACATAGCCTATTAAATTAAGCATTAAAGATGGAGAAAATAGAAAAAAGGAAGCTTTTGTAACATGCCCAATTCAAAACAGAACATCAGTCACAATTAAATTTGTTTCAGTTAGCCTAAGTAATTAATCCTCGTTCTCTTGATCATGGCTTAGTTAGCAGCCTTTCAAAGTGAATGAGTTCTGGAAATCCTGACTGACTCTTCTAACAGTCTGAGAGTTGTTCATCTGTGGTGAGGATACCACCTTTACAGGGGCACCTGTAGGCAAGAGCCTATTTATTTATTGCCTCAAGTGTTGAGAGTACCTGTTGGAGTTCTTTAATCGGGCTATTTTGGTGTTTCTTCCAACTGACCCAATTATAGATCTGTGGCTCTGGTAGGCGTCTCCAGGCAGGCATGAGGGAAAATCAGAACCCACCTGTTGACGATAAGGCTGAATAGCTCTGATTACTCATCACAACCAGTAATAACAAAATTGAGACAAGTTTAGTTTTATACGGGGTTGGTGACTAGCATCTAAGTACACATTATGAACAATGAGGCACTGAAAATCTCTGGGATCTCATGATCTATCCTGTAGAGATTATGTTAGGATTACCACCAACTGAAAAGTCTCTTTTAAACCTAGAAATGGAATCTTTCTTTCAAAAGCTTGTTGACCATTAGCATGCTTTTAACCAAAGTGGAAGATTCATAAGGGCTGAGGCATAATCATATTACTTTCCATGATTTAGTGGAGGTGGAGTCTCTCTTGTTCTTAGTTGCCAGGTCTTTTTGTATTGGAAGCTTGGTAAGTAGGCCATCTTTCACACTAGTATTAAATAAAATAAAAACCTGAAGAATGGCATTTCTAGCACCTTTGCTTCATAAAGTGAAGAAGAAAACTCTTTGATACTACCCAACAATAGTCCAGGAAAACCCTAAGATGGATTTAGATGTAAAAGACTTTTTTTTTTTTTTTTTTTAATATTTATTAGTTTGACTGTGGGGCGAAGATTTGGGGAAGACAGTTTCAAGAACGAGTTCTCAGGACACACAAGATAAGAGTACAAGTCCTTAGTGTGTAAAAACAAGAAGAAACTGCAGCTTGGTTCAGAATTTTCCCATGTGATCAATATTCAAACTTTTTCTGTAGCCAAACAATGCTCCTGAATGTTTCACCTCTTGGTCTGTAAGCCACATAAATCCGTTTTAAAATACAGATTTTTTTGTATGTTTTCTCCTCTTTTATAATAAAGTGTTTATGTTAAATACCCTTATAGTTTCACAATGACATTCTTATGTCACATCAGCTCCAGAAGTTCCAAAGAGGAAGAAAAGGTGCAGGCACATTACAGAAGGAGCTATGGCTATTTACAGAGCATTGTAAAAAGACTAATAACCTCCCTTTGGTAAGGCGGAAAGGCTCTTTTCACATTTACCTACAGACATATAATCACCTGGAGATCAGCTTTCACATCTTCCGCCACTGATCAAAAGTAACTTCAGACTGGGGAGGGGATTCTGGTGAAATGGCAGAGCAGGAAGCACAGGTATCTGGTTCCCCAGACTGGCAGAATGTGTCTGATATATTTTGGAACTCTGGAGTCTAACGAAGGCTTGCGACTTTCAAGGGAAAGCTTGGAGGGTAAATGATGATCAATTTTGGTCCATTTCCGTTCTTAACATAGTGTCAGCTACCAGCCCTCACCCAGATCAACTTGGCTGGCAGCTGTGTGTGTGTTCCTGAGCAGCTTGCATGCAGCGGATGGGAACCAGGGTGGGGAGCGTGAGCCCTGTCCTCCAGATATCAGGGATCTGCCTTCTGATCACTGCTGCTTTTGGTCATGGAAGTACAGACAAGAGGACAAGAGCCATTTTTGCACACCTCTCATTGTTGCAAGCCCCTTCCCTCCCTTCGCTCTTGCTGAGGTGACTTCTAGGGAAGTTAAAGGGTTGGCATCCTCCCTTCCCCTTTGATTTTTCTCCCCTTTGGGGAACCAGACTTTAAAGACTAGGACATTCTAAAGCAAATGGATCGGCAAAGGAGAATAACAGTCCTGCATGTGCCCAGAGAAAGGCACAAGTTCAGACAAGACCTGAGAAGACCTTAAGTTTATGCCTTCGGCTGATGCTCTGCACAGAGATAGCCTACCAAAACCAAAAACAAAACAAAAACGAAAGACAACAACAATAAACTTGGGGAAGGAGATAAATCTGATTTACAGAATTACATTATTAGATTCCACTATCTACTATTACACATACACACATATAATCATAAGGCATACAAAGAAATGGAAGGATGGTTCATTCAAAGGAAAAAAAAATAAACCAACATAACTGTCCCTGAAAAAGACCAGATAGCAGACCTACTAGATAAAGACGTTAAAACAACTATCTTAGAGATGCTCAAAGAACTAAAAGTTGATGTCGAGAAAGTCAAGCTAATGATGTCTGAATAAAATGGAAATATAGTTAAAGAGATAGAAAACCTAAAGGAAGCTTAAAAAAAAAAAAAAGAAATTCAAGAGCTGAAAATGACAGTAACTGAAATGAAAAATTCACTGGAGGGATTCTAAGGCAGATTTGAGTGGGCAGAAGAATCCATGAACTTGAAGACAAGACAGCTGAAATCATAAAGTCCTAGGGACAGGAAGGAAAAAAAATAAAAGTGAACAGAGTCTGAGGGCTCTGTGAGTCACCATCAGGCAGACCAACATATACACTGTGTCAGTCCCAGAAGAAGGAAAGAAAGAGAAAGGGTCAGACAGATTATTTGACAAAATAATGCCTGAATATTTCCCAAATTTGATGAAAGATGTGAATATAAACATCTAAGAAGCTCAACCAATTCTGAGTAGGATAAACCAAAGGGACCTACACTGGGACACATAACCAACATGTCCAAAGACAAGGACAGAGAAAATCTTGAGAAGAAAAAAAAGAGAAATGACTCATTACATTTAAAAAGATCTCAATAAGATTCTAAGCACATTTCTCATCAGATACTTTGGAGGTCACAAAGCAATGGGCTGTATTTTCAAAGTGCTGAGAGGGGGAAAAAAACCCTGCCAATCAAGAATCCTCTATTACAAAAGTGCAGAAAAAAGAAAGATATTCCAGGTAAATAAAAGCTGAGGGAGTTTGTCGCTAGAACTTCCTTGCAAACAAAAGTAATCCTGCAATTTGGAATAAAGTAACTAGGACCATATGAAGAAAAATAGAACTCAGTCAAGATAAATACATGGGTAATTACAAAAGTACTATTGTCATGACAGTTTGTGACTCTTATTTTCCGTGTTTTATGAGTGATTGAAGAGACAGATGCATTTTTAAAAAACAATTATTTTTTGTGTTTAGACATGTGATATTTATAAAGATGGAATTTTGTGACATCCAGAACTGATAAGGGTGGGGATGAAGCTATAAATAGAGTTTTTATATGCTATTGAAGTAAGATGGTATAAATTTAAATTGGAATTTTATAACATTAGAATATTAAATGTAATCCCCATGGTAACCACAGTGAAAATAGTTATAGAATATATACGAAAGGAAATGAGAAGGTAATTAAAACATTTCACTACCAAAAAAAAAAAAAAATCATATAAACACAAAAGACACAGGAATGCAGGAACTGAGGGACAAAAAAAAGCTACAAGGTATATACAAAACAAATACCAAACTAACACAAGTAAGCCCCTCCTTGTCAGTAATTTTTCCCCATTTTTTAAAGATTTATTTATCTATTTCAGAGACAGAGATCAGGGGAAAGGATATAGAAAGAGAGAGGGAGTCTTCTAAGCAGATTCTACACTGAGGGGCTAGATCTCATAACCCTGAACTGGAAACAAGAGTCAGATGGATCAACTGATGAGTCAACCAGGCACCCCAGAAATTATTTAAGTACAAATTGATTAAACTCTCCAATCAAAAAGAGAATGGCAAAATGGATTAAAAAACATGATCCAACTATATGCTGTCTATAGGAGACTCATTTTAAAGCCAGATGTTATGGGAGAGAGTCTTCGTTATATGGCTGGAGATTTTGATCCTTGAGGTCCCCAGGGACCTTGAGGTCCCTGTGGGCGTTGGTGCTCAAAATAAAGATAGCCAGAAGGACAGCAGCAAGAACAGAGCAGTTTATTAAAGTGAAAGTACACTCTCAAAGTAGGAGAGCTGGACAGGTTCCATGAGGTAGAAATGGCCCCTAGGTTGTTTTGGGATTAGATATTTTTGGATCTCTCTGGGCTGGCAGGAGCTGTGACTTAACAGTGGGGTGGTCTCTAGTGGAAGCTATTTCCAGTCATTTGGGAAACTTCTCCCACAGGTTGGAAGGGAGAGTTTTGCTACCCTACAAGGTTTGACAGGAACTGTCATGGCCGCCTTCCACCATCTCTCCAACTGCCGGGCTATTCCCACAATGAAAATGTATTATAATGAGTCTAGGGGTTAGGTGGAAGAGGAGAGTGCATACTCCACACCTGTGGCTCTTTGGTTCATCACCTCCAGGGTCTTGGACACCATAAAGTCACGATATTGTGTCCCTAGGCTGGTGTGTAGTGGATCACCATTCTTGCCTCCAGCTCATGTCTCTTTCATTCCCTTGCAGACTCTGCAAGGACTCTGAGACTCTGCCTTGGGGTGTTCCTTCCACCACTCCTGTCTAGCTTTTACTTAACATAAAGACATAAACAAATGGAAAGTGAAAGGATAGGTGTACACCCATTTTCACAGCAGCATTATTCACAATAGTTAAGATGAGGGAGCAACTCAAGTGTCCATCAGCTAATGAATGGAGAAGCAAAATGGGCTATACAATCAAGTAGTATTCTGCCTTAAAAAGAAAAGAAATTTTGATATATGCTACAATATGGATGAAGCTTGAGGACATTTTATTAAGTGAAATAAATCAGTCACATGAAGATATATACCTTGTGATTCCACTCATATGAGGGACTTAGAGTAGTCAAAAATCATAAAGAGTGACTTCTCTGTTGTCTGCCACCTTCCAGAGCTCAGGTGGTTAGACCACAAACCACTACTCAATATCACTGCCACCAATGTGGAAACTAAGTGGTGGCCCACAAATCAATACCAGAAATAGGCTACTAGAAATAGAAACAGAGTCATAAACAAACAAAAAACACAGACGTTGAAGAAGTCAGCAAGCAGAGCCCTGTTGCACCATCCCGAAATTTCCACCAGCCCTTGTCTGCATGAGAACTCTGCTAAGCATGTCCTTCTAGGGGAGCACTAGATCTAGGAGTTAGATCTCCTGAGGGCCTGACTCTTTAAACAGAAGGCTCCAGAAAGAAGCATTATAAAGAGAAAATAAGTGTTATTTGCAGTTTTCCAGAGGTTCTGGACTTAGAAAGCTGGTTCAACCAGTCTTACATACAAATATTTAAAGGATACACACACACACACACACACACACACACACACACACACACACACACGTGTGCCCAGAGTAAAGGGTAGCAGAGTTACAAGGTTACAGTTAGTCTGTCATTGATGGATATACTATATATTGTTCACACAAAGACCACAGTGACAGGATCTCCACTGGTGTTCTCATGCCAGTCTTGCAGATCAGAAGTAAAGTTATTTTCATCAGAGACTAAGTAACTCAGAAGAAAGGACCTAAATATTTCTATTGGGAACTTAAGCAAAACAAGAGTGATCTGTTGGTGGATGGTGGTGCTGGTGGCGGTGAAGTTGTTTTGTGTTGTTTCAATCTGAGGGAGCCTCATGCTTTTCTTTTTTTAACGTATTATTCCCTGACAGTGGGTGATGGCGAGCATATTTCTTGCAAATGGGGGGAGGCTAAGGTGTCCACTCTGTTTGCACAAATCTAGGTGTCTTTGGAACTTGATGAGCAGCTTCTTGCCTTAAAGGGAATTCGTCGTACTACTCTTTCATACAAGGGTAACCCATTTTGCATGGTTTTCTTGTGCGTGAATAATTACAATAGAAACCTCACTTGTCCATTATTATTAAATTCTAAAATGCGCTTGGTTTTTTACTACCCACCTCATTGTCCCAGCTAGAGACTCCTGAATCCTCTGGGCTCCATCACCCCCAGCATTTCACTTGTCAGTTTCCTCTTATAGTTCTCCTTCATGGCTGCTATCCTGTCCCTGACCCTGGGCCACCTCTGTGGTCACAAGTCCTTGATTTGTCCTGATATATTACAGTGGCCTGTTAAATGGCATGAATCGTTCTGTGACTTTCAGTCTGTGCCACACTGTTCACTTATTTTTAAACCAATTAAATCCAGAGAAAAGGGTGAGTGGTTCAGTCTGCCGTGGGTGCTGGTGCCACGGGCCTTTCTGTGGGCCTCAGCAGTTCATCTGGAGACAGGAAGTTCCTCTGCCTCCTGCCAGACTCAGTCTCAAGGTGAGGCCTGTCTGCTTATGATCTCCTTGCTTCCACACAGCGTCCCAATGTGCCACAGGGGTGCTGCTGGGCTCCGGCACCCTTGATGCCCCAGGGTTTGTGCAGAACCTCCAACATTCCTCCTCTTGGTTCCTGAAGAGATGGCATCCGTCTCCTCCTTAGCCCAGGAAGAAATTACCTCGATTCATTTCTCTCTCAAACCAAACCAAACCAAAAACCTTTTGATCCCCTTCACGGTGTTAGGCTGTGAAAATTGCAGTTGGACTCACCCACCTTGGAACTTTTCCTCATCACCCCTGTGGCACAAAAAGGGAATTAGTTTCTAAAGAGGGAGAACTCCTTTTACCTCTGAAGAACTCTCAGACTGGAGAGACCCAAAAGCTTGAAAGCTGGGGTGGTGGGTGCCAAAATTCCTCATTAGTAGCAAGAATGGCTTTTTCACTCTTTCCATTGTTTAGAAATTTAGGGAACAAAGGAAGTATGTGACATAGAACAATTATGGGCACAAATTATCTTGAATTATAATGCTTACAATTTCAGTAGAAGTTCAGAGACAGAGGATTTTATTGTAAAGAAAAAGACCACGCGTTTCTCCAAACTTCAGTCTTTCTATTCTGAAACCTTTCTTCCCTTTTTTTTTTTTGTTTTTTTTTTTTCTTTTTTTTTGTTTGTTTGTTTTGAGAGAGAGCACATGAGTGGGGAGGGGCAGAGGGAGAGAGAGAATCTTAAGCAGATTCCACGCCTAGCATGGAGTCCAACGTGGAGATGGATCTCATGATCCTGAGATCATGACCCAAACTGAAACCAAGAGTCACCAGGTGCCCCTGAAACTTTCTCCTTCTGGAGGCACCAGAATTCTCTTTGTAGATCTTGGGGCTCCCCTGACCTATGGAAAAAATCCTGAATGTTTACTTCTTATTTCAAGCCTTCTGTGGCAAGCCCAGTCCAACCTGATGGCTCCCTTCCCTGGACTCCTGTCATTATCCTGCCACAGAAGGTCGCTGGTGGCTGTAATTATTCAGTGTTCCTGTTTTCTTTTTTTTCCCATCCAATTAGCCTCCAAGTTTATGAACACAAGAAAAAAAAAAGCTATTCTTGCTACCCAAATTTCACATGAAGATACGATTCCATTTCTAGTACGAGAAGACAGCTTTTCTCAGCAACAGAATTGAAGGCTGAAATGATTGTATGCCCTTAAAAGAATAAATAAAATTTGTCTAGAGGTCTTCTGCTCTATGGAATAATTTTTGCTTGATTTGTTTCTCCAGTTGGATAGTCAAAAATATAAATTAAAGTGTATCGTTCCAAATAGGCTAATAAAGAGACTAAATGAAAAATCTCCACTTGTCCAGTAAAATGTCAGTGAACTCTATTGGGAATATTAGAAATAAAATCATTCTAAAGGATTTCTTGACGGGTTATGACCGGTTATATACAGCAGTGACTCCTCTCACTTTCCACACCAGTACGGCGCCCCGGGGCAAGACGGAGAGGCCACACTGGGGGAGGGGGAAGCAGCTGCGTGTGCCCCCGATGGGGATACCTCATATTTCATTCACGACTCATATATTCAGAAAACATGCAGGATGAATCCACACCTTCAAATTTATCTGATATAATTTTTTAAATGGCAGTAACAGCAAAAACTGAAGAAGGCTACAGCTGAATCTTCTTTCTCTTTGCGTTTTTGCTTTCAGCCTCAGTGATGTCCAGGGTCACAAACCATATTGGGAGCATGGATGCCCCCGGATGCATAGTGACTGAAACAGTTTTCTGTTTCCTTTCTGTCTCCCTCCCCTTAGGAAGAAAAAATTTAAGACCCTATTCATCCATCTACTCACATCCATAGCACTCAGGTTTGCCCAAGAGAGTCTCTGCAGGTTAATGAACGGATGACGTCCCAACATGCTGAGCTCAGCAAAAGTAAACTCTTAGCCAGAGCGGAGTGTGATTTCATGATAAACAAATACAGCAAGCTGCTCAGAGGACTGCCCAGGCACAAGGATCGTCTCCAAACCATTTTAACTGTTGTCTTTAGGGAAAAAAAAAGGGGGGGGGCTACATTGGGAAGTTTTCAGGCAAACCATTTTTGTCAGAAACCAAGTGAAGATGCTTTCCTATTTCAGTAATTTAGCCATCAGCATTGTTTTCTGTCCCAGCTAAAATAAGCTACCTAAACATAGGGTAAGAGCAGGTACCAAAATTACAAGGGTCTGTTTTATTTATTAATGCCTGGAATGGAGATATCCCTGCCTTCCCCTGTGTGCTTCCTAGGCATCACACACCAGAGGATTAGACAGCCAATGAATCTCTCCTTTAGAGACATGTATGGAGGCAAAACATTTTCAGATGGCTTTCAGGAACTAGCTAAACATGTCCGACTGGGGGATGGGAGACCAGGAAGGACTTTAACTTTGGACACATGCCAGTTCCATCTGAAAAATTCAAGCACAGCCAACTTTGCTACAGGCACTCATTTACTTAGTTCCAGAAGTAAATTAATGGAACAGAATCGGAAGCTGCAGGTGGGGTGAATTAATGTCTTGCAGGGTTATTGGTAATGCCCCACATGCTTTGTAAACGAAAAGTACTCCATAAAGATGTCATTTTAAGTACCTTTATCACTGGGAGTAGCAAGATTAAGAATGATGAAGCAAGTCAAGGAAGCAAAGTTGCATATTATTTTCTTTGTTTTTCATGCAAAGGGGAATGTGTCAAATGAGTAAATGTTATATGGTAGAGCCATACAATAAATCCCATCAAAGAGACGGGCGGCTCCTTGGGTTATCCTGGTTCAAAGGACACCTAGCTATACATTATTTGTAAAAACCTCTCTCCCTTGCTTTAAATGTTTCTCTTTGTTTCATACGGGCCAGGCCAGAACTCAGGAGTTATGTATATGATCATGAACTACACATGTTTGTGGTTTGACTCTTTCTTGTTAAATAGTTCACCTCCCAACATAGTTCCCATCGAGTAATGTTGAAGTTATGTCAGTAATCCTCGTGGGTTACATGCTGTCCACACATTTACTCATTTCATCTTTGGAACAGCCTTGTGACATAAGTACCATTATTATTCTTGCTTTACAGGTTTTAAAAAGCTGAGGCTTACAGGCATGATGTAACTTGCCCAGAAATTCCATCCTACATCCATCTAGCCCCAAAAGTCTACATATTCACTGTGAGGAATATCTGTTCTCTGTGTGTGTTCACAGAGACCCAACAGAGAATATTAGTGATGGGAAATGGACAATACTGCATTCCTGTGGCCTCCTGCGTCCTCTTTTTTCCCCTACCCCTACGCTCCTCTCTGCCCTCTTCCTCCATTTTGGCCTCATTTCAACTCTTCCCTTGACTTTTTTTTTTTTTTTTCCCCAAAGGCAAATATGCCATGCGAGACCTCGTCCACAGGCTTCCAGGTGGGAACAACAGCAACAATGCGGCAAGTAAGGCCATGTCGGATGACACGGTGACAGCCGTCTGCTGCACCCTACATGAAGTGATCACCAAGAACATGGAGAACGCCAAGGCCTTACGGGATGCCGGCGGCATTGAGAAGTTGGTTGGCATCTCCAAAAGCAAAGGAGATAAGTAAGTCAAAGAGAGACTTCGTATCTCTGTAGAATTTGGCATTGGTAGAGTTAGTTCTAAGTGTGCTCAACATCCCATTGGTTGTGGGTAACACGACTGAATGTCCCTGGAAAACACTTGTCTCTGATAATCAAGAGAAGGGAAATAGCATATGGTTTCCAGTCTTCCCGCCCCATGATGAAAGCTGATCTTCCTGCTAATTTCAATTTGATGAATAACTCATGACTCGGTGACTCCTGTGTTACTAAGGTAAGAGAGACTTGACATTCCAGCGTGCACACACTAGTGTGTTCCTCCAACACGGACTAGATAACCAGCTTAACCTGAGTATGTGAAGGTGTTTTGTGGTTACTGTTCCTTTGTGGCTGCAGGTCCAAGTATAGATGACAGGTCCACATCCTTTTGCCCTTTGCTTCTTCAGCTGTGCATAGCAAGTCAGGCAGGGAGAGTGAGGGGAGCAAACGGTGGGGGCGAGTCAGCAAGATCTCAGTGCTGACCCACCATCCTCCTGTGTTAGCTGTACATTTGGGGCAAATTGTTTAATTGAATGAGGCACTATGCATATACTTTCCAGTCTAAAACTGAGGAAAAGGCCATCATAATATCCTAGAAGAAGTGATAATCAAATTTTAAAGGATGAATAGAAGTTTTCTGGGCAGAGCAGTCAGTGGTGAGGAAGGACTTGTTTGCAGGTGGCATAAAGAGAGATAAGGCTCTGTGTCCAAGCATCTGCACCTCCAAGAATGGAATTGTCCCCAGTTTGATGTAAGAATCAATGGTATCTTGCTACATGCAACCTAAACATATCTACAGCAGCCAGAGTGTCTTTATATCAGCAAGCTGTCAGTGTTACAGAAACATTCACAAACTTTAATTAAATGTTGCCTCCTAGAAATCCCTCAATGTAATCAATGAGATTAAGAGGGTAACCTTTTGTTATCAGAGGTCTACTTCTTGACTTTTCATTCCCTGCCTCCCTCATTTCTTTACATCTAAATGCCAAATAATTTTTCTTCTTTTGTTCAAGGCTGTGACAGGGGTGCTTTGAGACTTTTTGGAAATTCTCACATTATTTCATTTGATTCAGGATATTACCATTGTGTTAGAAAAGAAGTCTCAGCTTTCTATGTAAGCGCCCTGATACCTCCCACTAGGTTCAATCAGCAATTTAGTATTAGGATTCAAAAACTTTTTGATATCAAGTGGAGGAGGCCCACTGGACTCGTGTAATAATGGTGCAAGATGGAGGGTTGGTTTGAATTATACGTTGTTCTGTTGGACATCAGATAAATGGCTGATCTACATAGACAGCAGACCGCATGGTTGTCTTCTTCACGTACCCTCAGTAGAACATTGGAATCTCTAATGAAGTGCTTTCCTGTTTTGAGCATTAAGAGCTTAATGTGTTAATGCTTTTGTTAGCAAATACACACAGGCAATGAAACCATCGTCCACAGAAATGCTGTGACATATTTGTGCATATTGGTGAGATATTCAAAGATTGTTTTCTCTGAACTGTAAGACTAGAGAGTTTGAGGGATGGTCTGGCATATGTTAATTTCTTCCACCTGTTTGGGCATCGCTACTGCAGTAAACATCCTTCAGTGGGCCTTAAAGAGAAAAGAGGCTTTTATTAGTCCTGTGGTAAAAGAAAATTACTTGGTGAAACTAATTCAAAAGTCATTTGAGGAAACCATCCATGAAAGAGCGTATATCCATATTACCAATCCAGAAAATGGTCCTATTAGGTCTTGTCCAATCTTGATTAGTGTTAATGGGAAGTTTCTTCCACAATGGATGATCTCATAACTGTCTGCTGATTTGACTGGAAGTTTCTTTAAGGAATAGTGACATGTTTCATCTCATTGCTGCTTGACCTTTTTTCCCAATGTTAATAGTCAAGATTTACACCAAGTTTAATGAAAAGTGTTGAATTGGGTGGAGTTAGGCATCTTCCCAGTTCTCTTGCTTATCTCATCCATTCTTCGATGTAGCCTACCTCTTTTTTCCAGGATTTATTTATTTATTATTTCAGAGGGACATGGGGAGAGAAAGTAGGGGTAGGAGCAAAGGAGAGAGAGAAAGAGAATCCCAAGTAGACTCCATGATCCATGCAGAGCCCAACACAAGGCTTGATCCCATGACCCTGAAATCACAACCTGAGCTGAAATCCAGAGTTGGTGCTCAACCAACTGGGCCACCCAGGCACCCCTTAACTCTTTTGTATATAATGACTAATTTGAGGATCAAAACAGGTTTTTATAACTGCAGATAGCCTCAACTCCTGCCTACACTTCAATTTGTTATTGCTTCTCAACAGCCTTAAAAGGAATCCAGAAGAATTATTTTGAATCTTAACACAAAACTCACCACTTCACTCAATTTTGTTGACATGAGTCACTGAGATTCCCAAGGCCTTCTGGACATGTTTCAGTGAAATAGGAATTCTTTCTTGAAAAGAGAGTTTTTAAAACTGGGAATTAGTTAATAACTAGAAAAGGGAGGGATAGCAGTTTGCTGTAGTTAATTTACAAAATCCTTGCAAGTATGTGCTCCCTAAAACGTTCTTAAAGAATTATTATCAGACATAAGTTTAATGATTTTAAAATTTCAGATAGTAGGATAAAACACAGGGGGAAAAATGTGCCTATCTGTGATTCTCCATTTTTAATGCATTTGTGTGTTTTTTTTCTAAATATACACAAACTTAAACATGCCATGCTATTAATGAATCAGACTAGTGAGGTGCCAGTCACAGTCTGTTTGAACTGGAGCTTGCTAATACAGCCACCAAGACTGGGGTGAATACCCATTACCAATTGCAACAACTGATATCCTCAGTCACCCCTAATTTCACAACTTAGTGAAGATCAGATATTGTGATCTTATAGGAATCTTATACTACCATTTTCATGTCTTGACAACTTAAACTATTCTTTTCACATCATTTTAAATACACATTTATGGACATCCTGTCACATCCATTTATTTCAAAAGTACATTTGTGTTTTTTCTAATTTTAAAAATTATATAGGAAATAGTGTATTGAATGTGTCACTGTATTTTGTCATAAGACTGAAAAGCTGTTAACATTCTCAACTGTTACTTGTCAGTAAGGAGCTGTGTATTGTGGCTTCGGCTATAGTCACTTGTCACATTAGAAACTCTCAATTGTTCAAGTCCTTCAGTCAACAGTTATAGTTGTTCAAGCAGAAGTTGCTATGGTACCAGTCTAGTGATGGACTTTTAAAGTCTAAAAAAAGCAATGTTTGTTTGACCTTCACATGCTAGTATGACACTGTAGTATATTGGCATTTTAATTGAGAGGTTAAAACCCGGGGTTCATTACACACTCATAGTCTTTTTCTATTTTGTAACTAAGCAAGAAGTAGAACAAAAAATTACACTGTTTTCAAGGAATTTTGCATACTAAGTATGTCTCAACTACCTTACCACTACCTGAATATTCATGTATGTTCCTCAAGAGTTGCTTGACTATTGTCATGGATAAATAACTGGCTAACAGTGATAAAATACAGCAAAACATAACAGCACTGTTCAGCATCGATTACATAAGATTAACATGTCCCTGTAGCTGCAAACATGAAAAGCTCTAAAAGTCTGTCTTTAAATCAAAGGAATTTAATACTACATTTAGAGCATGACACTAGCATAAATTATACAGTCATTGAATGGCCATCCATTTTAGTAAAGGAAAATACATATGTTACTTAGATATAGTTCATCTTTCATAGAGAAAAAAAGTTTGGAATTTACTTTCTTTTTTCCTTTAAAAGTATATGATATATGCAACAATGCATGACTTGTTGAACACTACATCTGAAAGTAGTGATGTACTATATGTTGGATAATTTAAATTTAAAAAAAAAGAAAACCAAAAGTAATAAATGAATGAATGAATACAAATACATGATATGACTAGCATTTTCAAACACAGCCAAGTTGAATTCCATCTCGGCAATAAAAATAGGAAGAATGATTGTTACTATGACCAGTAAGTAGAGGGAGGAAGGAACCTTGAGCTTACTTGGTCTAAATTGCAAGCTCAGAGATCCAGGAATGTAGACACACATCATGGACCATTTATTAACATCGTACAATTCCAATCCAACGTGCATAGCTTCACGACAGCCACTTAATCTGGCTCTCGAATCCAACCTCAACCTCATCCCATCTCACCATCTGCTCACTTTCTATCTCAAAAGCCATTTTATTTCAAAGGCATTTTTGGTCTCCATTCAGATTTGCCCTTCTGGGAGTCCTTGGGGGGCCACAGCACGGGTCAGGGGCGGACTTTACATTGGGGTCCTTGTGAATGGTTATGTCCTGCCTGATTCTAGGCATCACCATACACATAGACCAGGGATCAGCAATCTACGGCCCAGGGTCCAAATCCCACCCACCTCCTACCTATGTAAATAACATTTGCTGGGAATGCAGCCATCTCCACTCACTGACATGTTATTTATGATGCCCCTCATGCTACAGTTGCAGAGCTGAGTAGCTGCGATCGAGACCATATGGCCCCCCAAAGTGGAGAATATTTATTATCTGACCCTTTAGGAAAAAAAAATATGCCAGCTCCTGAGACAGGCCGTGGTGTCACTGGCAGCCAGTAGAGTTGTGCAGCTGGTTGTGGAATGAGCAGTTAGAATAGAACATCTACAGGTAATTAACAATTTCCCTGTTGAAATTCCAAAGATCTGATCAAATGAAATCAACATTACTTTATGGACCTCATGTCTTTTTTTATTAATTATTTTTATTAACGCATAATGTATTATTCTCCCCAGGGGTACAGGTTTATGAACCATCAGACTTACACACTTCACAGCACTCACCATATCACATACCCTCCCCAGTGTCCATAACCCAACCACCTGGACCTCATGTCTTTTTTAAGACACAGATGGGCACTGACCCCAAAGTCAAAATATTGAGCTAGCATTGCATAGCAATTTTAAAGCCATGACTTGAGAAAATGCTAAGTACCACTAGTCCAAAGGTTTATGTGATTTTAGTTTCTCCCCATGATCCACAGGAAGGAACTGTAATTGCACGCAGGGCTTTATCTATAGATGTTCCTTTATCTATCCTTTATCTATACATGCATTTCTCTGTGTAAGCATAAGAGAGGATGTGCACACCTCTTCCTCTGCTGTCCATCCCTCAGGCAAATGGAGAGCAATTCCCCATCACCTCGCAGGCATGTAGAGCCAACACTCTATATGCCCTCCTGCTTCAGTTGAGAAAATGAATATTTTGTTTTCTTCTTAACTACACAGATGTTACACAACATAGCCATTAAAACACCCGACCCTGGCCCTTACTGATCACTATTTTTCTCTTCTTTCTGTTCCACTACATCTGCATTCAGACTCAAGGCTCTGCTCTTCCTTTTGCATTTGGAAAAATCCTTTGCCACACTGAATGCATTCCTCTCTCTTGTCCTCATAGGTGTGTTGAGGAGAGTAAGGTTGCAGACTAGTAGACCATCCCCTGCACTCCCCTGACTGAGAAGGAAAGAGCCAGAAGCCATCAGGACATGATTCCTATAAATTTTGTAAATTCCTGATGAGTCAACGTCCATTTGAAGCCCAGCTTCCCCACTTCACCACCTTACATGTCTTGTTGTTTCTTTTCCAGACACTCTCCAAAAGTGGTCAAGGCTGCATCTCAGGTCCTAAACAGCATGTGGCAGTACCGAGATCTGAGGAGTCTCTACAAAAAGGTAATGTTTGTCTTACCTTCTTGCTTCATGGTTCACACATGTCCTGAGACCACAGACCCAGTATTGGATCATAACAAGGTGCATCATAGATATGGAAAGGACTTGTCCAACAATTTGAGTAACTGAAATACAACTAAAGCAAGATAATCAATGAGGAAGCAAAAGCGAGGGTCACTAAGAGTCCCTGGACAGACACTAAAATCCATGAATCTTCTGGATTGGACAGACCTATGCTCATAGGGTCTTACCCGAGATTGTCCTATGGAAAAGGAAATAAGCATCTTTTCCTCAGTGTCCATATTATACAATAGACTAAAAATTAATGAACTGAGTAATTTTGCAAAAAAAAAAAAGCATAAACATTGGCAATAATGTTAGAGAGAAGATGAAAAAATATGTATATATATGGCAATTCAGGAAGCTGAGAAGTATCATAGCCCAAGAACAAGGAGGAGAAGACCTGAGAGCCGGCCCTATGTGCCTAGCCCTGACCCTCACTGAGTCACTACACATGGGGAGAGGGCTGATGTTTCTGATGGTGGCTGCATATTAGGGGAAGAAGCTTGGCATTTGTCCAGCACACTCTCAGAAGTCAGGAGGGAGTTTATATTATACATTTCACAGGGATGTTCATCTCCAAAATGGTTTAAAAATAATATCATCAAGGAAAAATGTCACATCTAGACACTTTTATTCTATACCTCATTTCCAAGGGATGCTAAATAAAGGGTGTGTAACTCTTTTCAGTTAAAAGGGGAGAATTTTTTTTTAAGTGTATCCAGAAGTTGTTCTTATTGTGATCAGACTGGCAAATGTGGGTAGTTTAAATGACTCATAATCACATGATAGATTTGAGGGAACAGATAGGCATAGAGAGCATCCCTAGTCACAGGGAGCACCCTGTAGGCTTGGGTCTTGCTAGAGAGTAGAAAACCCAAGCAGGTCTGGGAGAGGGGCCTGGGCTTCCTCACCAACTGCCCAGAGCACCTCTTTGCAGCCCCCTGGCCACCTCCATGGAGGAGGAGAGGGAGCCAGAGTCACTGCTTCTTTCATCCTCTGCCTATGAGTCTCGAGGTGGGCATATGGGAATGCTGCAAAAGGTTCACACCACAGAGAGTAAGACCCGTCTTGCCAGAGGGAAAATCTGTCTTTTTCTAAGCCAGTGGGAAACAGTAAATATTTAATAATGGGTTCTACTAAGTTAGAGTCTTTTTCTAGACTTTCCCCTAGGCCTTTCTATTTCCCTTATGCTCTCATTACTTTGCACCTTTTTTTTTTTTTTAAACAAATTTAGCCTATATATTTCTCTTTCAAGATTCTCCCATTTGTTAAGAGCAAGGATGTTTATGTTGAGACAGAGATGGCAAAGTATAGTGTTCGGGGAGTGTTGTAGATAGATTATATTCTTTTCTAAATATTTTGCATGTTTGGATAAGCCCTTCTCTCAGATGTTTTGAGTCACATTTTGTTTTGCTTGAAATCGCATCCCAGTGTCCCTACTTAGTTCCTTCATGGACTCCTCCAGGAGCCAAATGAATTCTCTCCCAGGGCAGGATCCTTCAGCTCAACAGGCAGCTGGACAAGAAGAACTTGATATAAATGAGAAGGGAACTGGTTGTTCTGAGTCACTGGCTCCAGAAACTCGAAGAAATATTACTGCCTCAAATAAGCTCCACTTTCCCTTGGATCTTGAACAGTTCTTTGCTGAAATACACCTTACCCTACTTATGTGCATTGAAGGGAAACTGCTTTTAGAGACTCCACAAGTTATTTGTTGAATGGTAGTGTGAGTTTTCCATCTTAGTTTTTTTTTCTAGGTTGGTAGTAGAGTTCAAAAGTGTAATTGTCTTTTTGTTTTCATGAAGAAAAAGAATGTGTTGACAGGAATTTAATGGAGCTAAAAATCAAGAGCTCAAGATGGTTTAAAATGTGTTTCCTGCGAGGACGTTCAAGGAGGATGATCTGGAGAAACTGATGCTGATGTTTTCAGTGGACCCATGGTGATGTTTTTAGTTGACCTTTGATTTAAAAAGGTGGAGAAAGAGCCGTTCTTAATAATTTCCAAATTATGCAGTTGTGAAATGAAATGAGGACCTTTATGCTCAATATCATAATAGCAAAGATCAAAATTCTCAAAAGCTTTTCTTTTTTGAAAAATCTTCTGGTAAGAAGACCAAATTCATTCATCCTTATGAATTGTTGTTAATCAGTGGGGAAATAGATTTCCTTTTTGTTCTTCCTTGACAATTTACATATCATTGAAAAAAACTTCTGATCCATATCTTTTAATTCTCTATGCTTCAAATCTGTTTATTAAACATCTATTATAGGCTTAAAGAAAGAATAGTTTCAGGGAAAACCTAAGACAAGGAAGCAGCAAATGTGGGTAAAAATGAAGTATGGAATAATTACTGGTAACTTCATTAGTTTCAGAAATATGTTCTATAGACTTGCTGAATGAATTAGGGGTAGGAAAATTATCGAGCAAAATCTTGACAAATTATTGGAGGTTGCATAAAGCTTAAGGGCATTATGCATAAGAGGAAAACTTGAGTAGGGAGAGAGAAATTGAAATGAAAATGGCATATCTATTGGACAGAATTAAAGATCCATCTGTCACTAGCTAATTTCCTCCCAGGACTCAGGCACAGTGGCTAGAATCTCATTTCATTAGCTCAATGACTTTATTTTACTTTGAGAGACACATTTAATAAATCAGAATATTCTTCCAACCAGGTGTGTTGACCAATACAAAATTACGTTTGATTCCTGAGACATGGTGAGCAAAACATATTTGTGTTGTCTGAACCTTCAATTTCAGGGAGGCTTGGACTTCTGACTTTTCTCCCCAAAGGAAAATATATAATTGTAGAAGAATGTTATCACATATTTCATCACCACCTGTTTTTTTTTTTTTAACAAGTCCTTAAGTTTGGATAACCACAAATACAACCTTAAATTTTTTTTTTTCAGCTGCATCATCCCAGAGACTGTTTTCTAAAGGAAAATAAGGTGACCCTTAGGAGGAGACTTGATATAGGGATGGAAGAGAAACTGGAGGTCATCAGTTCTTGACTTTTGGGAAACTGTACTTTAAGAAAATAAGGTCACTGATATAATGGGGTGCTTACGTTTGATTAGGCTGAGAACTGTTGGGAGAGCTGGTTTTGGGAGAAAGGAGACAAAAATCAAGGAGAAGGAGACATAGAATTATAAGATTACAGAAATCATTGTTTGTAAACCCTTATATAAAACCTTGCCTTTGTAGGAAAAGTTCCCTATCTCATTCATCTCTCATTCCAGCCCACAAGGAGAGAGAAAGGAGAAGTGAGGACCAGTTATGTCCTTGTAAGCAAGTGATACAAAAAATTTCTAGGCTTCTGCTCACATCCCTGGACCAAGAACTCAGTCACATGACCACACCCAGCTGCAAGGCAGGACAGGAAGAGTGGGCAGCCAGGATCCTTGCTGAACTTTATGGCAGGAGGAAGGTAGCTCCTTTACTGAAAGAAGAAGGTGGTATCAGCTCCTATAGTCATTTCCTTGTGTTCAGATACATTTAATATAAATTGCATTCACCGTCTAATGAGGCCTATTATTCCATTTCAGGATGGCTGTAGTCATTCAGAACTTCTTACTTGCATTAAGTAAAAATCTATCAGCAGCTTCCGCCCTCCAGTGCCATTCTGAAAAGCCTAATTTCTCTTCTCTGTGATAGCCTTCCTGCATTTGAAGTAGCCATTCTGTCTCCAAGAGGTCATCCCTGTTCAGGCCCGACATGCTCAGTTCTAATATATCAGCATTTCCACAACCTTCACCAGAGACTCTCATGTTTTGCTACACCCATGCGGGTTTGTCAGATCCTTTCTGAAAAGTCACACCCCCGGATGAGTATACTCTTCCAAGTTTAGCTCAAGCAGAAGAAAGAGAGGGACACTGCTTCCCTGATGCGAGACACTCACCTGCTAACGAGGCTTGAGAGCAAGTCCGTGCAGGAAGGATCCGGTGAAGTACAAAAAGCATAGGACTTAGAATCAATGGCCAGAGACTCAACGTACAGCATGACTAGGCAAGCTCCCTGCCTATCAGGTAGGGACTGACTTCGGGCAGCCTGTGGCGCCTTCCTGCTGAGGGACAGTGGGTAGACTTTTGGTTCACTGGGTCTCACTGTCAGTGCTCGCAGATGTGCTGGGGCATCTGGAATGTCCTCAGAGCCCTATGGATTTGGGAGGCTGGGGCCTCCTTGATGCCTGCCTTCTGCCTTGCATGCCAGTCTGTAACTTTCAGCCGGGGTGTCAGAGACCCTGCACATCCTTTCATGGACATGGCGGGCATCTCCTCATCGGTCCCATCCCTGTCCCTTGCTTTTCTCAATCATGAAGTAAATGCCATGACACATGGCCCAGTGGGATTGATGGTTGTGCCTGATGGGACAGTAGTCATCATCAAAGAACTTTGTAAACTGGAAAGTCATGTACCAATGGGAGCTCTTGCTGTTAGTTCTGAAAACTGTTCATGCCATTTGGCTGCCGAATGCTCTCTGCCATCCTGTCCCCTGGGAGCTGGATATTTGGATGCAGGGGTTTTTCATTTTGTTGTTGTCATCACAATCATCACAATTGCTTCCAAATTTTCACAGCTCTCTCCCCCTTGGTTTCTCCACCCTCTCTCTTGTCAACCCGTAGATACCTCTCCAGTGCCTGGCTTGCACTCCAGGGGTATAAGTAAATCAGATTACATAGGCCTTTATAAGAAGGCCAGTAATGACAATGCTAGTTGCCATGGTTTTAGAAGAGAATTATATGCTATTATTTCATATAGTGCTAATCTGTGTGTGTGCAGGTCAGCTGTGCCAAAGGCTAATGCTAGGGAGGATCACAGAGACATCTAGGACTGCAATAAGCAGTCTGACTTAGTCAAGAGCATGCCATGTTTCCCTGATAAGAGGTCCTGCTGTGATCCTGTACGTTTCTAGTCTGAACACCATGTAGTAAAATCGTCTCACTCACAGAAATAGCCTTCAGGCGACTCTTAGGACATCACTGTCCCCTGAGTTACCTCAAATTGTCTGATGGCTGCTTCTCCATCCTTCTTGGATTCATCTTCCCATTCATTCTCAAATGTTGATATCCCCCCAGGTTTTGTATCTAGACCTTTCTTATCTCACACACGACCTCCTCTCCTGGCCTCAGTTACCACCCACCTCTACGAGTCTCCCAAATCTGTTTCTCTACATATCTGGCCACCTGTTGGATAACTTACTCACATTCCCAGAGCACCTTGAACAAAACCAGATCTCACACCAGCCTACGGTTCTGGGTTCGAGTCCTCTTCTTGCAACCTCCTTCCCCTAAACCCATACTCGGGAACCATCACTTGCTCTCACTTCTCCCTCACGTGTCTGCATCCAGTGCCACACGTCTGCCTCCATCCACTTCTCTCTATGGTCATGGCCAGGAAGCGTGCTTTGTTCCTCTGGATCATTGCCACAGACCCCTAAGTGGACTCACCACCTTCGGGCTCCCTCCTCTCCAGGCCAGTCTCCAAAGGACAGCCAGGGGGAGCTTTTTAAAAAGAAAATTTGACTAAATGACTCTTTGGGACCATACGTTCCTATGGCTCCCTTTGCCTTAGGACAGAGTCCAAACATCTCAACACAGTTCACGAGACCTTCCAGGAGCATCTCATCCCCAGCCCATCCCGGGCCTTCTACCTACATTTGACCACCAGCTGTACTAAATCTCTGTGTCCCCTGTTCAGTTTCCCTCCCCCTTCCCCGCCACCCTCCATGGTCTGCCCCACCAGTACTCCAATCAGCACCCTACTTGCCCACCTAATCTTCTTCATTTTTCCTATAGTTTTGGATTACCCTCCCTGGAAATCATCTCCCTGACCTCTTCACCAGGGCTGCATTAAGGTCATTCCTTAGTAATCTAAAGTGATGGGAAGGTATATTTGTTTGAATGAATAAAAAAAGTTTTAATTCAAACTTGTAAAGGATGGTTTTTAAGCATTATGAATAGAATTATGAGCTTACAGCAAAATATGTCACCACAGAAGGTGCTATAATATTTAACATGTAGGTAGGATTTATTTGTACTATTATAGAAAACAATTTTCTTCCTTGGTTCAAATGTTAATTGTGGGAGGATTTGAATTATGAACTTCTATTACAAGTCATTTCTTAAGAGAAATTGCAATGAAATTTGCCTCCAACTCTAGTACAATTAAAATACCAACTCCTAATGAGCAAAATTCTGAATTCCATGCAAAATGAGCAAACACTGCGTGAAAGAGCCTGCTTTACTCTGTGCTAGAAAATAGGAATAAAGAAAATGAAATAAATCATATCTGGCCCACTGGCAAAAATAAAGTACAGGACTTAACTTTTTTAAAAATTGAAGTTCTCAGTTTACTTGAACTATTCCGATTACTCTGTTCTCCAAACTTCTAATTCCCCTCTTGGCTGCCAGTGTCTGAAGGTTTTGAATGTAACACACAGCTTAATGACATGGAAAATTGGAATTTATTGCATTCCTAGCCAGTAGAGATCATTGTTTTATTGGTCTTGATGAGGCGTTAGGTCTAAGACCAATTTGGGGGAATCTTCCTGAACACAAAATTCAGTAACAGGATTTGGCTTTAAAATGTATGTGGCCCGTTTTGCTTTCAAGTGTTATTTACTTAGCCATCACTTAAAACCTTAGCTTGTTTACCACTGGGACTCAGATTTGAATGGGTTTTAGCACACTGTTTTTAGGCTTTGGATCCAGATCTTTCTCCAATTCTAGTGAAATAGTATTACATTAATATTTAATCATTAAAAAAGCAAATGAGATCTTCATGTTGGCACCCATATTGGGGCAAAATAACCTCTTTATAAGGAATTCTAGCGAGCAAGCCCAGACATTTCACTAGCTTGACATTTCCCACCTTGGCTGTGGTTGGTGCCTCGGTCATGTTGTCAGCCAGGTGGTCCCCTGCCACCTGCCATGACACCAGTCTCGTGTGGGACTCATTCCTAGAGCCCCAGCTCAGCAGAGCAGGTCCTTGTTATTCTCCAGCGTCTACTTGCACTTCCAGAACCACGTGCTGGCCTCTGGGTCTTGGCAGTCTCAGCTGGAAAGGTGGCCCCATAAAGACTACCCCAGAGAGTTCTGAGAAAAGCATCAGTAGCAACCTGGAGTCACCCCAGGCCATCCTGTGTGATGCCAGGGGACCCTCCTCAGGGCGGTTACTAAGTGAGACATGGAGCTCCAGGTACAGCGGACCTGCTCTGTCCTCTGAGACACAGACGTGTCCTGAGATGAAGGGAAGGTAGCAGGAAGATTCAGGGCACCACAGCGGAAATGCTTCTGAGAACTGGGTCCTGAAAGAAGGAGAGCAGGAAGGAGAGGACTTTCTGCTCTTTCATCTGCTTTCTTTTGCCTGGATTCCTGCTGAGAAAACATGCAGGGCTCTTAAAACAGACCCTGCAAAGTTACCCTGGAAAGGGTAGGGCCATTCCTACTGGTAAGTAGGAGGTCACAATTTTTCCAGTCAAATCAAAGCCAGATTAAACGTTGGAATCACACTCCTGCTGATAATCTGGGTTAGAAAGCAAACTAAGTCTTCTCCACTAGTGTTCCTTGCCCAGTGTTTTACAGCTGTGCTCCTATAGCGGCCCCCACCCAGAACATCAGTGTTTTTCACAGTGAGCTTGTGTCTCGAAGAACGTCAGGCTGCTTGGGCTTGAGACCGAGTTAGGTCACGTTTCTCTGGATGGAGATATTGTATTCATTCTTGTCATTTGGATGAAAGAAGCAGAACATAAAACTATCTTTAAATTCCTTCCTTTTATTGTCAAGAAGATAGACTCTCAGGTTGTGCGTGCCATTCAGCCAGTGACTAATGAGCTTGGGTAGGAGTAGAGTCATGCCCTTCACAGCCTGTCTCGCATGGGGCTCCCTTCTCTTACCCCTACTATATTAGTTTCTTTGGCTCTTGCCACCACCGCACTCACAAAACAAGAAATCAGTAAGTAATTATGGATACGTGAGGGATGCCTGCGGATTTCCTCCAATTTCCAAAACCACAGAGAGAGTGGACACAGCCTTCTTTCAGAGGCCATGACACGCAGTCTCGATGCCCACAAACGGAAGCTGTCGCTCGTGCTTATACTTCCATCACCCCCATCTTCTGAACACAAAAAATCGGTACTGGGTCCCACAGAGGACTGGACAGATGTTCTGGAAGACGGTCAAGAAAAAAACACAACCTGGTCAAAATTCAAAATTTTGACCTTTAAGCTTTGTGGTAAAGAGGACTTTTCGCATGTTGCCATTTGAGAATTAATAGGTTTTCACTTTGAGAGTATCTAAGATGGTGTTGGAGGAGCCATAAATCCTCTATGATCATAAATTAAACCACTGAATGTAGAGCTGTCATTTTACCAAGGAAATTGCTTGCCAGGAATTCATTAATCTTTCTGCTGTGCCGGAAAATTCTTCACCATGAGATGACTGGAAGGACATAAGGACGTTTGGCCAGGTTTTAAAACAACCCAAGTCCGGTGTCCTGAAGACTTATCATAGGAACTCCTTGGGTTCTTTCTGTTCTAAATCACTTAATGTCAAGTTGGGGTAAAAAACAAAAAGGCAGAGGTTAAACTCAGCCCTGGTACTGTCTGCTCCATAAATCCAGGTGTTTGCTTGTTGACGTTTGTATCGACAAAGAGGTCTTCCTTCATGAGGTCCCCTGACCTCTCTGAGAACTTCTCAGACACTCATCATATGATATCTGTCCAAAAACAAAGGCACAAATGGGAACAGAAGCAAAAATCAATTGTGCAAAAGTGGAAATCGATGCACATGGCAGTTGCTAAACAAGAAGTGACTAAGTTATAGCTCTTCCTGGGATGAATCTCCACGTTGGGCAATCCTGCAGAGCAGCACCCTAATTGAACATTTCCTCCATGCCTCCACTTTTCCACAAGGCTTTACCCATAACATTTTATACCAAAACCTATGAAAATACCCCAGAGACAAAATGCAGGGCAAAAGGATTGAATCAGGGGCTAGAAAACTCACAAAGTTTAAGGTAAGTCTACAAGTATTCTTGTTTTGAACTTGAAGCAATTAACTGTAACCTATGCCACTACCACCACCCCCTACCCCAATTTCTCAGTGGATAGCAGTAGTTGGGATAACATAATGTCTATGGGAGCCTTCATTGCTTGAGCAGGAAGAGTGTGCTTGGTTTCTTCCCCTCTCCCCACCCTCACCTAAGTTGTTCTTACTGTGCCCCAATGTCACCCACCCACCAGGCTCTGTCAGGGAAGGAGGAAGAGAGGAGAGCAGAGTTGAGCCTGCCCTGTGCTTTTGTAGCCTGACATTGCTCCACTCTGCTTTCAAGAGATGCTCATGTTCTAGTTCCTTCTTTCATGGGAGCAGTGGTATGGTTTGCTCAGAAGTACCACCTCCCAACTGAGAACCCCTGTTCTGGAGCTGTCTTCTCCAGCTACCACTCTGATTTCTCCATCAGCCTGAGCCAGGGGGATGCAGATTTTTTGTGCCCCTGTCACACAGGTAGTTTTGGAAGAGGAAGAGTACACTTTGGGAATACACAGCTCTTCACAGGCCTTGGAAGGGGTCCAGGCAGTGGATAGGTCTGAAACAGAAGGTGTTTGAGCTCCATGGTCTGTCCACCCCTGCCACAGAGTCTGTGTGTCCCCCTGCCAGGGGGCACTGAAGACACCAGGCCCTGCAACCCCCACCCTCCAGAGAGTTCATGGTCACGATAAATAGATAGTTCACTCTCATGCTTCAGGAGAGAGAAGATCAGGAACACCCAGTGTGCTGACCACCTCCAAGGACGCTCTCCCCGCTTGCAAGTTCTTTCACTTTTTCTCAGGCCAATTTTGTAGAATCCAGAAATGAGACGTGTGCTAATCCCACAGATTCTATTTTGTCTTTTATCTCGCATAAGAGTGTAACAGTCCTGGTCTGATGTCACATGTCCCAGATCAGGGATTCTAGCTCCTTCTATCAGTACTCACCATCCTGTGCATTCTCCAGCATTGGTCGGCACTCTGTCCATGCTACAAGCAGCTGGAAAGGAAAAGAGCAGAGGAGGGCAGAGCTTAAATATTCTCAGGTCTTCATCATGTGGTCAGATCTCCCTGTGGGGGAGCTGGGAATGAGCCTGACTGAAAAAAGAGCTTTTATTGTACAGTGGGAAAAAATGAAAGAAAGGGTCCCCGAGATGCTTACATCTACAACATTCACGTGATGTGGGCACCAACACCAGTGGTCCTTTTGGTATCAGTTTTTATGAAAACCACATTCTTGAGAGATCCCCCAGTGCTTTCATTTAATTGAAAATGCACCTACAGTAACCTCCAGTTGGCTTCAATTATAAAAACTGTCCCAAGTCCATGAGTGTCCTTAGTCCATGCAGAGAGACCAGTTCGGTGGGGGAGTGAGGAAGAACTGTAGGTTTTCAGACTCTTTTTGTCGCTTGAGCAGTAGAAAGTACATGAGCGGTGCCCCAGAGAAGAAGTGAGGAGGAAACAGGATGGGAATACACCTCAGATGTGTCCTGTGGTTGCTCCTTGACCTGTGGTAGGTACAGAGCCCCTAATGGGCTGTCCACAGTCCCCTGTGATGAGGCTGAAACCCACAGCATCAGAAATATAACATTCACACCAATAGTTTTTTCCTCTGTGCCAGTCTGTACTGTCACACCCCCCAGTGTCTCTCCCTCCTTGTATAATAGCATGCGAATCCTCTTGGAGCCATCTTCTTTCTTTAAATTACTGTATTTTATTTAAATTCATTTAATTAACATATAGTGCATTACTCATTTCAGAGGTAGAGTTCAGTGATTCATCAGTTGCATAGAATACCCAGTGCTCATTACATCACGTGGCCTCCTGAATGCCCATCCCCCAGTTAACCCCATCCTCCTACCCATCTCCCCCCAGTAACCCCTCTCTCCCGCAATGATGTACGTGGGTAGAACTAGAGGGTATTATGCTAAGTGAAATAAGGCAATTTAAAAAGGCAATTATCATATGATCTCACTCGTGTGGAATTTAAGAAACAAAACAGAGGATGATAGGGGAAGGGAGGGAAAAACAAAATAGGATGAAATCAGAGAGGGAGACAAGCAATAAGAGACTCCTAACTATAGGAAACAAACTGGAGCCGTCTTCTTAATGACCATTCCTAGTTACTTCATTCATTCAACACAAGTTTATTGAGTACCTCGTCTACCTTAAGCTCCATTTTAGGTATTGGAAATACAGAAGTGAATATCTACATATTGGAGTAACTTTCCACATACATACTAGCACTTTTATGCATTATTTCTTGGTTGCTTTATTTTATGCTTATCTTTCTCTGGTTCTATTCTAAAATTTTTTTTTAAAATTCTTACTTAATATCCAGGTTTTTTGAAGACTTATCCTCTTTGAGTGAGAACTCTTCGGTGTTGATTTTCCTCTTGTTTTTTCTGCCTCCCCCACTGGTCATTCCTGCTCTTTGTACTTCTGTCTTAAAAACGAGAAATGTCCTCTCCTAACCATCCTCCTCCATTTCCACCTTCCCACTTCCTGTCCTCACATTCCCCGCGCGTCACGGACACGTTTCTGGAAAATCTGGAGTTCTCACTTTCCATTTTATGCTTCAACCCCTGAGGTCTGACATGATGATGCCTGTCCCCACGCCTCTGTTGAAATTGTTCCTAATTGCAGTGTTCAACTAGCTCCATTGTCTATATTAATCAGGGAAGGCTTCCAGCTGTAACAAGCAGACCTAAACATGCAGTGATGCCACGTGATAGATTATTTTCCTGCTCATGCAACCATCTGGACAGGTGTGCATGCGGGCAGCTCAGCTCTTCTCTGCACTTTCAGGAGCCCAGAGTCCCCACTGCCTGCTGTAAGGTCCGCCACTGTACCTGGTGATGGCCCATCGCCATCCCCTCATGTCCCATGGGTGAAACCTCCATCACATGGCCATATGCAGCTGCAAGGAAAGCCAGGACATGGGGCCTACATGTGTGTCCGGGAACAAAGGAAGTGGATTTGCAAGAGCAGTGAGCAGTCCTGGCCAATCCTCCTCCCTTACGTGATCTCCACCTGCCTTTCTGCCACCGTGCTTTCCAGCCGGGTTTTTCTCCAACCTTGCAAGACCCTCCACCTCAGGTTTTGTTGTTGTTGTTGTTGTTGTTGTTTTACAGACTCCTAATCTTCCCTGAGGCTTCTTTGTTTTCCACGTTCTACCTTCTACTGTAGATGATCTCATCTGCTCCCATGCCCTTAGAACACAATTGAATGCCAATGGCATCTGCATCTATTCCTCTATACGGTCTTCACTCCTGAATTCAAAGCTTGTATTTTGAGTCACACCTGTGATGTCTCTACTTCAGCGGATGACAAGTTCTGACGGGGCACACACCTGACAAGCAGCTCTTCAGACCTTCCCCGAATCCGTTGTTCTCGCTTCATTGCCCATCTCAGCCACTAGCACCTCGCCCACCTGGTGGTTCTTTTCAGAAATCCAGTAGTTATCTAAGTGTACATCTTCCTCCCTTATCTCCACCATATTTTGCACCAAGACCTGTGGAGTGTACCTCTCCTGTCTTTATTTCCATCATCATCTGTCACGAGTGCGGGTCCGATTACTGCCTGATTGGTTTTGTGGAATCTACTTTACCATCTTCAATCTATTTTTCCATTAACCATTCCGAATCCACTTCGATAAATCCAAATCTAACCTCGTCAGTGTCCTGGTTGAAAGTCTTCAGTAGCTTGCAGTATCTCTCTTACCCATCTGTTAAAGCTCACCTCCCTCTACCCTCCCCTCAATCACTTCCTTTCAGCCACACTGTCTCCCTTGTTCTTCCTGGCAGACGCAAGGCTGTGCCAACCTCATGGCCTTTGCACTGCCCGGGCACAGAAAAATGCCTTCCCTCCTCTCCTACCAAACCTGGCTCTTTCCATCTCCGTTTAACTGTCACTGGTTCAAGGAAATCTCCCTCTCTCCAATCCTCTAAGGCTGGGAAAGAGCCCTTTCCTTAACGTGTACTTTTTCTTCATGGCTCTTACTGAAAATGTAACATGATGCGATCACATTTTAAATGTCCATCTCCCCGCCATTTCCCTCTCAGGAGTCCTTCCTACCTCCCTCTGCTCTAGCTGCATTCCCAGCATAGTTCCAGGTACTTACTCCTACTTCTGAAATAACTCCAACAAGGCCACTACCCCAGAGCTGAAGCTTAGCAGAAGACACACACAGTGACTCTTCTTCCTTGTCCATGGTCTGTAGCGCTTTCAGGTAGAGTGGAATGTGGAGACCTCGAGGTTAGGCCCCGGGTGAGCTTTGAGCGTACTGACCACTGATGAGTACAGATATAAGAGACTTGACTTTTCAGATGTCAGAGTGGGGCATTCTAGAAGTGAGCCGTTTGGATTCATTAAACCTAAAGACTGGACTTTCTTCTATTCGCCCCAAATTTAACTCTGCGGCAGGAACTAGAACACAAAGGGCATTCATTCTTAAAGATCATCCACCCCAGGCCTTTGTTTTAAGGCCTCAGAAGTGACAACAGGAAACAAAAGACCAAATTGGTCTTTATTCCATTTCCTTTGTGTTTTTTCCGCATTCCTTCAGTTACAGCTAACTCTTGGTAGTTAACAATGGTATGCTTTCTTTGACCAAATTACATACATTTCTTTGCAACTTGTCAAATCTTGGTGATACTGATTTAGAATTAGGCCCATGGCAGTAAATTAAATTCCTGAAATGCATGTACGTGGTATCTGCTTTTTGAAAGATGGTACAAGTTTCCCCCAGATCCAAAAGTAGAGTGCTCCTATGAAACTGTTCAAAGTGAAACCGCATAAAGCAAAGGAACAATTATCATTTCATAAAAGCCAAAATCCTCATCAGATTTCTTTCAGTTAGTGAAAACAGGTTACCAAAATAGGTCTTTCGTAAGAGAAAAGTGGCATAAAGCGAACTTTCAGATAGTGGTGAGAACCTGTACTACGGAAGACTCCACATTTACTGTACCTTTAAGCATCCGAATCAATTTAATTAAATTCCATTAGAAGCACCAGAGCTTCTGGCCCTTAAGTTTTCACTTCAGTATTTAACTCTACCAGCTTTTGCTGTAGAATTGTTGAAGGAATTCATTTTAATGAATCTTTAACAAACATTTCACCTTAGAAAGAGGCGGAAGCTCGTTTTATTAGAGCAAAGGGAAGCTGAAGTTTCACTGACATGGAAAAATCTGGCTTCGGTTTCAATCGCACAGACTGTGGATACTTCAGCTTTTTTTCTACATAATACCTTTTACTGAAATAAGTGTGTCTGCATAAGGACCACTAATCTGGAATCCCTTCTTTCTCTGCTTCATGTGTGATGACATTAATAGGTTTCATCCACTGAAAAATGACTAGAAAACCAGCACAAATTGTGAGCAATCAGGTTTTTTATAAGAGAGCCGTAATATCTTAGCTGGTTACCTTTTTCAGAGGATGACAACACGTCTTGTTTTGACTTTCATCTGAAAAATAGGTTCCTGATGAAGAAGTCCCGTTAGTGAATGCGGTTAACAAGCTCTAAGAGTTCGAGTTTGAATGAGTGGATGAGCTTGGGTTGCTGAAAGCCCAGAGGATTTCTACCACGCTTTCTTTCTATCTCAAGTCACTCACAGCAAATTAGAATTGACAGGCGTTATGGACTGAGAGCCTTCAAGGACAGCTAACACCAAAAACGTGTGTTTGTTACTCCTGAATCGAATAGGCTCTGTGTGCCCACTGAGAAATCCTTGTCTAGAGGCAGAGAAAATCTCACCAGATTAAGGAGGTTCTGGAGCTGTTTTCAAAAAGGAGGAAAAACGTCAATGACCATATACCGAGGGACTCACCGGGTCCTATTATATACTTTTGGTCCCAACAGAGATCTGTCTCAGGGCAAATCACAGCTCTTTTCCATTTTCAAGGTTAATTATTTACTGAAGCTTTTGTCCAAGTCAGAGATGTCACTTAGCATTAGAAAAGATTCCTTAACCCTGAACCCTAAGCCTAGAAGCTAAAACCTCCAGAAGCACTTTGGAAAGGGACCTGTAAATGGGAACATCGCATGTAACGTATCATTAAATGGACATTCAGGAACCCCGTCACCCTCCACCCCAAAGAGCACCCTCTTGCCGAGGTCAGAGACCACAGGGGAACTTAGGAGAAACTCCATTTCCTCCCATGGCATCTCCTAAAGTCCATGACTGAGGATTTAACCCCTTTCTCGCTCTCTAATCACCAAATCCTCTGGACAGCCCCTGAGTGTTTTCTCTGCCTCCCCCCATCTCTGTAAACGCAGGGTAGGGACAGAGCAGCCTCTGCCCGCATCCTTTCCCTCCTCTTGCCTCTGCCTCAGGACAGTGTCTTTCTGTCCTGGGCCTCACTGCTCTGATTCAGCATGGGGGCCCGGGGCATGGGGGCTCAGCTGGGTGACAGGATGCTCCCTGGCAGTTCGGGTTGGGGGACCTGGGCTGGGGGGGGGGGCAATCTCTGGACACTCCCCGTGGTTCCACGTCATTCCATTTTACCAGACTACAGCCCACGCCCCCCGCTGGCATGCCCTGCATCCCACTTTCTTTCTGGGGCAGTGACTCTGGGTGTCCGTCTTCCGAGGCCAGGACTATCCCTACAGGTGACCCACTCAGACACCAGCCCTTCGGTCTCTGGAGGTGGGGGGTGGGGGGGAGTCACGTTCCTGCAGTAGGCGTGGACTTTGGCATCCAACTTCAAAAGAAATCAGAGCAAAGCTAACAGAGAACAGGAGGCGCTCGCCCATTCTCCCCTTTCTTCCTGGCTCTGGGAAAGATTAGCATTTGTGGGGGCGGAAGGGGCCTGAGCTGTGGAGAGGGCCTGGTGTCCTCTGAGCTGCAGGATGCGGACAGCAGGAGACATGGGCGGTGCATCCATGCTCAGGTGCGTGCTGCGGCGGGGTCGGCGCCGATCGGGCCAGATGCGACAGGTAGGACTGTGTTTCAAATTATCTACAAGACTGCGTAATGAGCAGGCAGTTTCATAATTCCTCACCCCGAAACAGCAGCAGCTGAGGGAAATGTTACCGTTGAATGGAGCAGACAAGCCAGAGGCCTTTTTTTTTTTTTTTTTAAGGACCATTTTACCTAAACTGAGCCAGCGTTCAGCGCAGCAGTGAGCATGTCATAAAAGACAGATATGCCCACAGCAGGAGATGATACTGGCAAGGTCACTCAAAGCTAAGACTAAAAAAAAAAAAAATCATAAAGTTTTGATCACCTTCGTTTGTTACGGGACAATAGAGGAAAGGAACCGCAGAGGCCAGCTGCAAAGCCAATGACATTATCATTTGTTTTCCAGTAATTAATGCAGGCATTTTGAATCACTGGATCCAACAAGAATTTATCGAGCATCTCTGTGTTGCAGGCATTGTGCCAGGGACCAGGGCTTCAGAAATAAATAAAGCCCAAGAGTGCTTCGCCGACTACAGTAGTCTATAGTGTGGTCTCCAAGTGGTTTGTTCACAGTGGGCGGGGGGAAAAAATGCAGCCAAAGCTGCCCTGAACCTGGCAGGCGTGATCCCTTGAGCAGTAGGGATTTAATGAGCATGTAGTGCCTGCTTCCTGTTTACGCAGCACGGAAGTGGGCAGGATAAGTGAGATTCAACCGGGGGCCGCAGGGTAGGGGCGGTGCGGGGTGGCGGAGCTGCCTGATCAGAGGTGTGGACGTGTGACGTTGAATCACGTGGCCGTGGTTGCTGGGTCATCAGGTATGGTTGGGGCTCAGGGCTGTGTGTATGTGGCAGCTCTCTGCTCGGAGGTTGGGATCTACTGTTGTTCCTCAGAAGTCAGGCTTGAGAACGCCTTACCTGACGTTCCCCAGCGGACTCAGAGCCTTGAGGGCCTCCTAGGATTTAGTACTTGAAAGCGCACTCTGGTTGGGCACAGCAGCCTGTGCACGGGGACCCCAAGCCAGGGGTTCTCCACGCTGCTCTTCAGTCACATTCCCCCGGGGCTTTTGAAAACAGAAACTCAGAACAATCGGACAGGATCTCAGGGCCTGAGGCCCAGGAATTACTGTTTACAAAAGTCTCCAAGCTGATTATTTTTGCCCTTGATTTATGAAGAAGAAACCAAGGCAGCTCACCAGTAATCGTGATACTGACGCTGACCAGGGAGAAGGGCTGACTGTCCTGGCGGCCTTCTCATCCCAGCCCTCTGCCCACAGAGACACCCAAGGTCAAAGCAGTTTTCAGCCTTGGCCCGCAGCTCTGGCTCGTCTCTGCGCGCAGACCTAACGGATTCACGTGCTGATCTGCACTCAGTGCCCTCAGCACTTTCCAGAGTAAGAAGCCACGGGGCAAGTGTGTGTCACGCTAACCTCATGTGGACCAGTGTGGAAGCCGCTCTGTCCCTTCCTCTGAAATCTTCCCGTGGACGTCTTTCCTGTAGCACAGTCTTGTTGGCGATGTTTCCAGAATGGGCAAAAACATAAAATGCTGCACATTCGGAGACCTTCGAGTACTTGAGGGGAAGATGCGTAGGGACAGAACAGAGTGCCCAGCAGGTGGACATATGGTGAAGACCAAACCGTTTCGAGCCCGTGAAGAACAACTCTACCTTGATTCTCACGCCCCCTGGACCCTTGAGCGCACCGACGCGGAGGGTCATAGCTTTGGGGAATAATACAGTTTTAAAGAAGCAGGCTGGGAACTTTAACACAGAAGCTGAAATGGGCTGGAAGGACAGTAAAAGGAGAAGATAAAGAAAATCAGATTATTCCTGGTGGCAATTTAAAGTTCAATGACTTTGAACTCTTCTTCTCTTTCGGATTTCTATCTCTATCTACTCGGAACAATTTAACAACCTCCAGTTTTAAGTTTAATGTGTTAAAAATAAAAACCAATTTGAGGTGCAGATATCATATCACATTTTTGACAGCTTGGCTGGATCTTAAGCTGAAGGGCACCAACGTCTCGGTCATTCTGCTGGAGGTGAAAGATAGATATTAAAGGGGTCCCTTATCGTCCATATTAAGGATTAACAGCCCTCTCCCAGGTGCTGTGACTATTCTTCATTCTGTTTTTTCTTCCCCAAGGTTTCTTATCGAACCTCTAGAAGGCAAAGGGATGAAGTGAAGGGGATGGTGGGTTGAGCAGCTGATGGAAAAAAATTCAGGAAAACGCTTCTAGTCTACAGTGAGTTAAACTTTTAAGAAGAAAAACTAGGGATCAAAGAGACAAATGATGTAAAAAAAAAAAAAGGTGTGCTCAAGTTGTCTTTATTTATGGAAACCACTTTCAAGCCTTCCTGAGTGACACTGGGACGTAAATGAACAATGCATTGATTGCAAGGTCGCTAGCTAACGAGTATGTACATGGCTAGTTGGATAAAAGGAATGTTAGCTTAGCAATAACTTCCCAAGGAAAATGTATCTTCACATCCCTTCTTCTTTGGAAAACAAAGCGGATTTTTCAGTTGAATGCCAAGAAAATTCATGCAGGAAAAGATGTGGAGGGTCCTGAGACTTATCCTCAAGGTAACTGATTATTCAGTGTAACTTATTGATTGATCTGCACTTTCCTGTCTAGCATCGGATACACTGCTTTCCATAACCCTGGGGAATTCCGAGCCCAGAATTAAAAGTGCGGGGCCCCTCCTGGGCATTGTTGAACATAGTAGCAATGTGGGAGTTCCATGTTTCCATCATGGTGCCTCTCGCTCCGCGTCAGCGAATGACAGGGAAGATGGCCATAAGCAGGAGCCGGTTGCCTCTTCTGGCTCCTGCTGTGGCTCAGAAAACTGCTCTCAAGAACTTTCACTGGGGGGTGCCTGGGTGGCTTAGTGGGTTAAAGCCTCTGCCTTTGGCTCAGGTCATGATCTCAGGGTCCTGGGATCGAGCCCCACATGGGGTTCTCTGCTCAGTGGGGAGCCTGCTTCCTCCTCTCTCTCTCTCTGCCTGTATCTTTGCTTACTTGTGATCTCTCTCTGTCAAATAAATAAAATCTTCAAAAAAAAAAAAAAAAACTTTCATTGGGTTTCCACTTGGCGCTATTCCCTGAACTCCCCCTTCCCACCTCCATTAAAGTCTCTGTGCCCATATGCATACAATCGAGGGCCACGTGCAGAGGTGTCAGACCTGGGGTGGCATTCTTGATGCCTCTAAACATGCTCTACGTCATCCTCAAGTATGTGCTGACCCCGTCCCTCACAGACAGGCCATCTGCAAGATTGCCCTCCGCCATGCTTTTGTATGCTAGGAATTGGGTATTACGAAGGATTTTTTGGTGCATCGTATAAGGGTTTCTTCCTTCGTAAGCAGTTTTAGTATTATACCCACCTTCCTGACATTTCCAGAGATGGAAGTACTTGCATGGTCCTGGTGTAATCGAAGCATCACGGAATCCGAACCGCTGAACAAAACACGTCTCCCATCACGTGTGTAAGAGATGCTGACTCATCCATCGCTGTCTCGCCACGGAAAACCAAACCCAACCTAGAGTCATGCTGCACTGATGTCTAGAGTCTCCTTTGGTCTTAGAACGTATGAAATATTAGCTGCTGTTCTTATCGTGAAAACACTTTGCCCTTGATGACACATGGAGTGTCATGACTTATTCATGATTAAAGAAGACAAGGTTTTGATTAAAGCAGTTTCCTGAGACATTGCTTGGAACCCCAGAGTGTATCTTCTAAACTGTGAGACAAACCTAACATGATCCACTTCTGTTGGTCATATTTAAGGACTTTTTGTGGTCAACCAAGCATTATCCTCAGAAGAAAAGAACACTTGTTTAAATAATTTTTCAAGTTGTTCCCAGATATGAATAATGGATGCACATACACTTTTTTAAAAAAGATTTTATTTATTTGTTTGACAGAGAGAAAGAAAGCAGCAGCAGAGGGAGAGGGAGAAGCAGGCTCCCCACTGAGCAGGGAGCCCAATGCGGGGCTCAGTCCCAGGATCCTGGGATCATGACCTGAGCTGAAGGCAGACGCTTAACTGACTGAGCCACCCAAGCACCCTGCATATACATTTTTTGTTTTTATTTTTGTTTTGTTTTTTTAAGACTTTATTTATTCATTTACAAAACAGAAACAGAGCATAAACAGGTGGAGAGGCAGAGGAAGAGGAGGGAGAAGCAGATTCCCCCACTGAGCAGGGAGCCAGACATGGGGCTCGATCCCAGAACCTGGGAATCATGACCTGCGCGGAAAGCAGCTGCTTACCCATCTGAGTCACGCAGGCGCCCCCCATATACACTTTTGCAATGGTTCCCATCCTGCACATGCTTTTGTAAGACGGCTCCTGCCCCGTCCTTGCCACCACCCGTGGAGGACTGAAGGGAAAGGCACAGAATTCCCGTGGAGACATTTTCTCCTCCTGCCCCCACACGTAGCCCTTAGTGTGCCCTCTCCCACCTTTCGCTGAGGAGCACTGAAGCCTTACAACCCTCATCACTTCAGTCAAGACTCTTGAGTCATCTATGGTTACTGGAACCATCATTTAAAGTTTGGGAATGTCTAGTAATCTGCCCCAATACCCCACCTTTCTTCTACCTGCCTCCCCGCTTCTACCTTCTGCCTTCGACCGACCTGCCCACATGCACCTGCCTTCGTCTCCCTCTTTGACCCATGGTCTGCTCTCAGGAAAAGCCCCGTATGCATCACCCACCCCCGTCTTCTCACTCTGACATGGGGCTGTCCCTGAACACATGCCTCCCTCCCCCTCTCCCTGCTGCCCTCTCCTGTGGTAGCTGTTTCATTTCCCACCTCACTCCCCTGGAGAAACCCCAGCATCTATGAAGTACCCTCACTCCAACAGCCTGGGATGGTTTTAGGATCTGTAGCCCACCATGTAGTTTTCATTCTCCATCTCCTCCCCAACATCTTCCCTTGCTTCTATCCCTGGCTGGATTCCATGGGCTTCCATGGCATTCTATTTGCAGTCCCTGTCTCCTTCCAAGCTACTTCCTGACCACTCCCATCCAAGTCCATCTACCCCCCCACTTGCCACAGGGTAGCTGAACTTGGCTGGAGAAAAACAAGCAACATGCTGCCCTGTTGTCTCTTTTTAAATTCCTTGTACTGGGCACCCTGGCCACTAGACCCTGGGCTGTGGTCACCTTGCCCCCTCCCAAGAACCATTTCATACATTCTCTTCTTCCTTTCTCTGTCCCCCTCCTCCTTTTCCTTCCTCCCTCCTATTCCTTAATCTCCAAATCTTCCTCACACTCAGCAGATGACCTCACTTCTCACCCCACCTGGAGAACATGCAAGAAAATGCAAGAGAACGGCCTCATCTGCCTGCTACCAAATCTCCCGCCCACACAGCCCAGCTGTCCTCCTGCTTCTGGTCCACAAGCAGACCACGTGCTGTTCTCATGGTCCACGAGCCCCTTGTTCCCTAATCTTCCAAGCAGTCCTCTCTGAAATTCCCTCCTGCAACTGCTTGCTTCCTCTGTGGCATCACCAGCTCCTTGGTCTTATCTGTTGAGTCACTCCCAATGGCGAATGAAACGCTCCATCTCCCAGGTGATCTCTGAAGACATCTCTTGGTCACTCAATCTCTCCAAGCCCCATTTCTCCACTCTCTGTAATAATAAAACTCTGTCAAAGTGGCCGGCTCTTACTCTTCCGTTCATCAATTTTCATTATCTTTGGAGCCCACCCGAGTTAGACATATGCCGACCGGACCAAAGAAAGTACTTTTGTCCCGTCATGATGGCTTACATGTTCCCCAGGCTGGTGGTCAGTTCCCGGTCCTGCCTGTCGTTCAGCTGATCTCCGTCTCCTTCACGCATCCGCTTTCCTTGTCTTGCCTGACCTCACACCCTCCTGGCCCTCCTTCCGGCTCTCGCTGGCCCTTCTCGGGATCCTCTGAGTCTTCTTTTGCACACCCCTTACATATTAGAGTGTCCCAGGGCTCGCCCGGTGTCTCCTGCTTGCCGTTGTTTTCATTCATGTTTCTTTCCGTTCCCCTTGCTCTAAATAACATCTCTATGCTGAACTCCAAAATGTTATCTCCAGCCCTGACATTGCTCCTGAAATCCCGATTTGCAGATTCTGCTTTATTCTGTATCTTCTCTTTCATGTCCAAATAGACATCTCTACCCATCTTGTCCCAAATGGCAGTATTGATTTCACCACCGAAAGCTATTTCTCTCCCAGTATTCCTTATCTCAGGAAATGGCAACTTCAGTCTCCTGTGGTTCACACCAGAAGCCTGGGGTAAAGCTTTATTCCTCTCTCCTTCACCCAATAGCCAAGTCATCAGCAAATCCTCCAACACAGATGCCAAATCTGCCCATAGCTCATCATCGGCCCCCATCTGAGCCAGGATTGTGTCTCCCTCCTCCAGTGGAATAGTTTATTACTTGGTATCCCTGGTTCTGTTCTACTCTCCCCAAACTCTTCTAGACACACGGAAGGCTTCTCGATTTCTTGGTGCCCCTTGATCACGCCTCAGCCATGGAGACTTCCGATGGCTCTCATCTGTGCGTAGCCCGTGTCCACCTGCCTTCTCATCTGCTCTTCCTTTGGCTTGGGTATCTGGGTCGTTGTCATCCTCCAGGTCCCTGCTACAAAGTTAATTGTTCCCAGAGTGACACACATTCCATTCCCACATCCCATAATCTAAAAACACTAGTATTTTCTGACCTGAATTTCTTGATCTGCTCACCTTCAAGTACTTGTAAGTGTGCCACATTTCAGTATCACTATTTCTTTACTTGACTTTAGGTGGCCTGTTAACTGTCTAAGCCTCAGTAAAATGGGATGCTAATAGCATCCAGCCCATGAGATTGTTGAGAAAATATCGCCTTGTAGTAAATTCTCAATTAATTAATTAATTAATTCTCAATTAAGAGCTAAGTAATAGCTTTAAAATAGCAAACGTCTAACCTTGGCTTTATCCTACCAGCCAAACAGAATAAGAATCAGAATTAGAGAAACAAAGACACAAATACTGAAATGAGTATGAATTTTGTTCTTCATTAACTTCCATCTATTTCTGCCTGCAATGATTCTTTAATAGAACGTTGAGTCTCTTAAAAGTCTAAATATAACCAGAAAAAAAAAAAAAAAAGGCCCGAAGAGTTTCACTGGTTGCCTCTGTGATGCAGGAATGGGGTGGGACAGACGAGTCTTCTCTTCCTTGGGGTAGTGTCACTGCTATTTGACATCTGACTTTGATATCTATAAATTGAATTAAAAAGGAGAAAACACTGGAAGGAGTTATTGTGGTGTGTTAACAGGAGTTCTGGGGCAGGGTGGAACTACTGACAGTTTTTTTCTTCTTTGTGGTTTCTAAATTCATGAAATGATCCACAGTGTATGTCTTTGGTTTTTAAAATGAAAACCAGTATATGTGTCTTATTGCATATTTACTAGATATTAGAAGGCTTAATCCAGGGGTGCCTGGGTGGCTCAGCCAGTTAAGCATCTGCCTTCGGCTCAGATCAGGATCCCACTTCTCCCTCTCTCGCTGACCCTTCCTCCTGCTTGTACATCACTCGCTCGCTCTCTGTCTGATGTCTAATGAATAAATTTTAAAAATCTTTATAAAAGAGAAGGCTTAATGGAGGATTAGTTGGTAAGACACATCCTGTATGGACTCTAAAGTGAAAAATACAGTTTCTGGATTAAACCAGAGAACATGCCGTACCCCTCTGGGTGTGCATACACCGTGACGGTCGTGAGAAGAGGGCCAGGCAGAGCTGAAACCGGGTCCGTAAAGAATAGACAGTTTCAGGGTCATCTCACATTCTGAGCACCGTATTTTCATGTAAATAAAGAGTCCGTTTATTCAGCATCTGGAAAGGAAAGCCAGCCCTTTAAAAGCAGGCTTCCTCGTGGCAGACTGTCTAGAGGGAGCAAGGTGGGTCTCAGTTCACACCCCTCCTCTCCACTCACCTTGAAGATCAAGCAGGGCTCCGCGGTCTCAGGCTCCATGATCACTTTTGACAGACAGTGGAAATGTTTTACAAAATCAGATGTTGGGAACTTCGAAATGTCAGGGGATGAAGAATCACTCTACCTTCCCCACTTAATGGGCATATGCCGTCTATTGCAGGACGGATGGTCACAGTATCACTTCGTAGCCTCATCGTCGACCATTGAGAGGGATCGGCAAAGGCCCTACTCCTCCTCCCGCACGCCCTCCATCTCCCCTGTGCGAGTGTCTCCCAACAACCGCTCAGGTAAGGGACGCCCAGAGTCAGCCAGTCCTCTTTTCCCCTGGTGCCAGGGCCCTGCCTCCAGCCCTGGCTGACCCCCCCGGAAGGAGAGCCGTCCCAGTTGGACATTGGCTACAAACACCAAATGAGTCCCTTTTCCTTTCATAGCAGTGGTAACTTTGTGTCGTGTTCATACAGACTCACAACACTTCTAACAGATTTCTAAAGATCTCTAACAGGTGTTACACACACGAAATGTATGTCATGCACTTGCCTTCATCAAACAACAAGAATGAAGATAGCGTTAGATGTTTGCAAATCAGGGTTTTCTGTGCACACTTTCCAACTTAAAATAGTTTGAGTTGCATTGTATTGATTGCAATTAGAATAACAGAGTGAGGGAGAAAGGGCATACTTTTCCAGCTGTAAAATGACATACATTTGAAATATCCCATTGAGGGTTTTGTTACTACTCCAAACCTGATTAGCCTGCTATTATTACCTTTAAACCAGCCAATAAATCCTTGATAAAGTCTTATCACAACCACCTGGAACTATTAAGTCACTCAGTTGAATATTTTTCTAATTTTGTCCTGTTTCTATTGCTTGAATTTTCAACTAACTGCTCTTATTTACTTATAAAAATACTTCATTTTTATACCCTTTTCGGTCACATTAGATAATGCCTAAGATGAAGGAAAAAATTAAGGGCCAAGTAGGAGCCCATCATTTAATATATAAGTGGCATAGTCTCCACTGTCTTTATTCCAAGTGTAAGTCTAAAAACCGAGCTTTTGATTTCTGCACTTGGAGTTTTGTTGTGAGAAGGAAAGATGAATAAATAAACATATAAATACCTAGATGGGTGTGCATGTATATACACATACATGTGCATGTGTGTGCGCGCACACGCGTGTACGCACACACCACTATCTAGGTTTTTACTTAAGAAGAGTTTCTCCTTGCTCTTCACTGCCCTCCGTCTGCTGGGGAACCGGTCCCAGAGGGCATGGCAGGAGAGTGCCCGTCCACCCTTGAGATGACTGGTCATTGAACTTTACACCACACTTTACTGTCAGGATGATGACGAAGACCAGACGTGAATGGGGAACATTTGACTGAAATAAATGACTCTCCCAGCTGCGGGAAAGCCTCTGTTTCTAGTGTGGTGCAACGGCTTCTAACATTCCATTCTGCACTGGACGAGAACCCGACACCACCGTGAGACGAAGAAATTTCCACCTTTGGAAGCACAGGGGTGACCTTTCATGTTTATTACCCCATACATCTTAAAAAGATAGGGGCACCTGGGTGGCTCAGTGGGTTAAGCCTCTGCCTTCACCTCGGGTCAGGATCTCAGGGTCCTGGGATCGAGTCCCGCATCGGGCTCTCTGCTCGGCGGGGAGCCTGCTTCCTCCTCTCTCTCCCTGACTGCCTCTCTGCCTACTTGTGATCTCCCTCTCTGTGTCAAATAAATAAATAAAATAAAATTTTAAAAAAGATAAAACATAGTGGGTGTGGGAAGCACAAAGATGGTGTCTTTTTAAAAGCCCTAATTATTACGACACCTCGGTGTTAGAGAGATGAAATGACGCAGTAGATCAGAAGGTGCTGGAAGGAGAAGGGTCAGAGTTCCAAGAGCTACCGCAGCCATTCCGCAAGGGCACTGCCTGCTACTTCCTCCTGAGGCACATCGAAGACACCAAGTGAACACTTGTTTGCGTGATTTGATTTTTTTCCAGGAGTGTAATCTTAGTTTACCAGGATTCGGACCACTGTGTTTGAGGTCTTGAAAGATAATTACACACTTGACATACTTTAATAAACCCCACCATCTGCACTCTATTAGATGCTAATTTTGAAAGCTTTGGTCAAGAGGCTCCAAAATATTGTCCCTTCGTGGTTGCCTGGCAGCGACTTGTAAAAGGCTAAGCTTTACGCAAGAGGGCATAGAAGCAAAGGAGCAAGGTCAGGGAGAGGACTCTCCCGGGAGAGGGTGACAGAGAACGGAAGACAGGAGAGAGTGGTAAAGGGTGGACACGGTGAGTGAAAGCCAGCGGCCCACGTGCTGAGAACACGTGCGAACTGGACACACAGCCCAGTCCAGTCATGTGGAGCAAATGCCCTTTTCTTCTCTGTCTTCCCAGTAAACTTACACCCCGAGCTTCTGATCCAGCTAGTTCCGGGTGGGGCTCAAGTATCAGTATTTTTTAAAGTATTCCAAGGATTTAATTGTAGCGGGAAGCCAGGTTTGGGAACCTCTCGGGGTTTTGATAGCTGAATGGCGAGCCTGGATTTTGTTTGAGTAGGTGTGAGAAGTCGGCAGGCTGCCTCTCAGGAAAGGATGGGTAAAGGCTCCCTCTCGCCAGCCGTGGCTACAATGTGTACTACTGTCCATCCCCCCCCCCCCACTCGCCAGCCGTGGCCACAATGTGTACTACTGTCCATCCCCTCCTCCCCCGCTTCTGTTGATTTGCATGTCCGTTTCCTGTCCTCCACAAGTTCAGAAAGTGACATGATTCATGTTTCTTTTCCCCAGTGTCTAGCATAGGGATTTGCTCATAGAAGATACTAAACTTAATGACAGGGACCTAAAGAGAAGATGGGGCTCCCTCCCCGGGTGCAATAGGCAGCAAGTGGCCAGGGTGCTAGGTGTCGGGGAGAGATTGATGGGGACATCCATCAGGGACAGCTCATTGGGGAGCGAGCTCTTTGCACGCCCTGCCCAGACCGCGCCATGGGCTGAACTTTGCGGGCTGGGTGACTTCAGCCCCACAAAACATCCTAGGTGTTCATCTGGCTTCCTTTAGGACAGTTTCTGGGTCACTCAGTATTCAAGCAAGACTGCATTTATTTTAATCAGGGATTCTCCAAAATCAGTAACAGCTCCTCTGAAACACATCTGATTTTTACAAAAGAACAAAGGAAGAAAAGAAGCAAGGGGAGAAGGGGAGAGTGGAAGGGAGGGAAAGAGAAGAGCAGAGCAGAGAAAGAGAAATAAAGAAAACAAGTCTGATCTCATTCTTCAAACTGTCCCGTTCTCGGTGGGTCATTTCCCCATCAGAATACCTTCCTAAGAAAGATGGCCCCAGGAGATAGTCTTTAATTACCAGCTCCCAAGCCGAGTGCCCCCTTCACTGCAAAGCACTGAATGACAAGGAGTTCGGGAAGGGGTAAAGACAAGAGCCCAAAGAAGAAAGAACCAGCAGGTCCGCGTACACACACTGGTACAGGTTGAGCCATGTGTCTTCGTGACCTTAGCTCTTTGTGCGGAAAGCTATCCGGGCTGTGGAATGAGACACAGAAGGTCTTCCTTTTGATTTCTTTATGTAGCAAGTGCCCCAGCTTCACCTCGGGAAATGATCAGCCTCAAAGAAAGGAAAACAGACTATGAATCCACTGGCAGCAATGCCACTTACCACGGAACTACAGGAGAACACACTTCCAGGAAAGACACCATGACAGGTGAGCGTGACCGTGTATGTGCCTCTCCTCCTCAGAGCTGGTGACGTGATCTGGGACAGGGCCGAGGGCTGGGACATGAGACTCCAAGTCAGGCTCAGCAGCTCAGCGGGACTGAGCAGCTAGCAGCTCACTTGAGAGCTTGACAGCAAGGAGTCTCAGGAATTGGGGGCAGGGAGGTTAAGCCAGAGGAATAAAAGCGGAGTGTCTCATACCTGAAAATAACTGAGGGAAAATGTTCTCTATGCACACTTCATTCTGTCTTTCCCCTCTCACCTCCCCCTTTCCTTCTTGCTTGCCCCGCTCATAATGTTCCCTCAAATTAGAAAGAGGAGTCACGCTAGAGCTCTTCTTAGCTGCCATAATCTGGAGTGGGGAGGATTCAAGATGGTGGGTGCGCCGTAGCCAAGCTTGGCCATCGTGAATAGAAGGAAGGGAAAATGGATGAGAACAGAAGGGGAAGCGAGGGGAAAAGAACGAAAAAAAAAAAAAAAAAAAAGAATTCCAGGGCCCACAGAACTCCTGCTGAGACATTTTCTCTTCTTGACATGAAACCCATCTTTTATCATGACAGACCCCCAAAGAGATTCATGAGAACCAATAATCGCAGTTTCTGTATGGATGCGTTGAGGTCTTGTGCCCTCCATCCCTCACTATCCCAGTCATACCCCTTGTCTCTCCTTCCTCATCAACTGTGACTCCAGCAAGGCCAAAATCGGTACCCATTGCCACCCATGCAACATGCGCTGCCCAGCCTTTCTAATAACCAGCCTTGCCCCCGACTCCTTTCTGTTCTCTGCGACTCTCCTTGTTCCCATTCATCATCCCTTCCTTGCTTTCCATACACTTCCCCTGCCCTGGTTTCTCCCTTCCTCCAAGAAGCAGGACTTGGGGGTATTGGTGTAGGGGGGTTATGCCTTGAAAGCCGAGTTTTCAGAGCCAACAGGCTCTCTAATAGGGATTCCACTGCCTTCTCTGCCACGTGGAAGTGTGGATGGGTCTCTCATGAAAATAGACCATGAGGAATAGGGTTTTAACAGAACATAGCCAGATGAGGCTGTTCATGAACCTGGGAAGTATGAAGGCCATAATCCTGAACAGACACCGAGACCTTCTCATCAAGAGGATCTTAAAAGTTTTAGTTTCTCAAGTATTATTTAGGTGTAGACCTACAGGGAAGCAGAAGAGAAAAAAATTGGGTGATTTATTAAGATGTTTTCCAGTCCCAGGCCATTTAAGATACATTTTTCTAATGGTAAATGCGTTTACCCCCAGGGCAGTGTTTTCCATGGTAGCTCTGCATGACTGCAAGAGAGAAAAGCACAGTAAACAAGACATTCCTGATGCACAGCCCCAGGGTCAGCACTCTGCCCTCCACGTATACACCTCCCAGGGAATGTCTCAGCCTCACGTCTGCACTCATTACACAGAACATACCTTATTATTCTTATTCACTGTTTTTCCTGCCTTCAGTGTTGCCCCTATTGTAGACAAGCATGAACAGAGGAAGCTGGGAAGCTGAATGCCGAGTCCCTAGAGTCAACACATTCAGCAGAGAATCTAATTTGTACCAGTTACTCTGGAGTAGTGACACCCAATTCCCTTAGTTCATTCATTCTGCAATTATGATCGCCCCCAGTAGCCACATTGCTGGCACTCTGGGATAGCCAGTTGAGATTACAATTACAAAAACAATTCTGAAGTTGACTGAATTGTTATGTAACTTTTCTCTCTTGCCCAGTAAAATCACTCAAAAGGCTTTTGAATGTGGGAGTGTTTCTGTTGGCATATTTCCACTGGTACATAATCATGCCAGGCACACATAATGACTGAAAAATAAAATCTGACCTGTTTCTAGATGTTTAATGACAGGGATCTTGATAATTCCAGTATTGAGATATATGTCACTTTTTGCACTTATTTAAGAGGCTTAAGCATCTTTGCTCTGACTTACTTTAAAAAAGCAATTAAAAAAAAAGGAATTCAAAACTACACTAATGATCACCTAGCAAGCCTGAAAAAACATTGAACATATGTGTATACAGTAAGGTTCCCTTTAAGCCAACGAGTACTGTGTAAAAGTCAGTTGTTATTATCTACTGTGTTGGTGGTAGTGATCGTAGTGGTGGAGGTGATATAGTGGAGATGGTGGTGGTGTTGCTGGTGGTGGAGGTAGTGAAGTTGGGGATGATGGTGGAAGTAGTGGTAGAATGGTGGAGGTGATGGTGGAGATGGTGGAGATGGTGATGGAGGAGGTGGTGACATGGAAGTAGAAGTGGTGGTAGTGGAGGAGGTGATGGTAGAAGATGGCAGTGATGATGGAGGAGATGGTGAAGGTGGTGATGGCGGAGGTAGAGTTGGTGATGGTGGAGGCAGTGATGGAGGTGGAGGAGATAATGGAGGGGGTGAAGGAAATGATGGTGGAGGTAGAGGTGGTGATGGTGGAGGAAGTGATAGAGGAGTTGGAGAAGGTGATAGCAGAGGAGGTGATAGAAGAGGTGCAGCTGATGATGGTGGAGGTGGTGATGGAGGAAGTGATGGAGGAGTGAAGGCAGTGATGTGGAAGTAGAAGTGGTGATGGTGGAGGAGGTGATGGTAGAAGGTGGTGGTGATGATGGAGGAGATGGTGAAGGTGGTGACTGTGGAGGTAGAGTTGGTGGGGTGGGGGAGGTGATGGCCAAGGTGGTGATGGAGGAGGTGAAGAAGGTGATAGTGGAGGAGGTGACAGAAGAGGTGGAGATGGTGATGGTGGAGGTGGTGATGGAGGAGGTGAAGGTGGCGATGTGGACATAGAAGCGGTGATGATGGAGGAGGTAATGGTG